>NW_024081398.1:493901-886668 GCF_003009895.1 Hyaena hyaena
AACCCGCCCCTCCTCAAGGGTCCCGCCCCCTCGCGGGGCCCGCCCCGCTCTCGCCTGCAGGTGCTGGGCCACGGTCCCTGCTCTCCCGGCCTGGGTGGGCAGCTTGTAATTAGGCACAGGGAACAGACGAACCAATTTTCAATTAAAACCTTATCTACGGGGTGCATAGACATAAAGGCGGGTATCCTGATTCTTTTCTAAGCCAGCCTTCACTATTTGCAGTGCCTGGAAGGAGGCGCAGGGAGGGCGCCCGGGCAGCCCCGGCGACGTATAAATTCTGCTCATAATTACATGACTTTCAACGCCACGAGATGCGAATGCAGTATTTGCAGGCCCACAGAGGAGCGGCGTGCTGGCGCTCCCGAGACGCGCCTGGGCAGCCAGGGCACCGGCAGGGGCGGCGCTTCTGCCCCGGCGGTGGGGGGGCCCAGGCTGCGGAGGGGGCTCCTCTTCGGCTCCTCGGCAGACACCTGCCTTCAGGGCCCCGGGCCTCCCAGCGCCCGTGCCTTGACACCCCGGCTCTGTTAGAGCCTCAGAAGCAAAGGACTTGAGCCGTGGGCGTGCAGATGCAAACGGGCGGACCACAGGCCCGCAGCCCGGCTTCCCCTTCCCAGCCCTTCAAGGGAGCGCAGCTGGCACGGGCGCGCTCCGCTCGCCCTCTCAGAGCCTGGGGGCAACGCGGGTCAGGGGGCAGCAAGAGCGCCCATGAAGCTGCGTGGGAAGCGCTCTGAGAAAGCGAGGGCCCCCCCACAGCCGCCTCCACGCGGTCAGGAACTTCTCCCCCCATCCGTCTAGGCCCAGCCTCCGGCCACGGGCCTTTGCAGAAAATACTCGATAAAACATATATTAGTTGTGAACTGAGCAGAACGGAGGAAGGGGGGCGACAGGGAACTCTAACGGCAACTTGGTGGGGGCAGATTTTGGTAGAGACCCTGCAACAAACACAAGGCTGGAAATCAGAAGCGGGTGTGGCTCGGCGCTGCCGGCTCCCCCCACCCCCCCCATGCCGCCCTTGTGAAAGGCACAGGCCAGACGGACACTGGTAAGGTCCTTCCACCTCCCAGATGAGTTCTCTAGGGACCAGGAACGGCTGAGAGCTGTTCCAGAGAAGCTCCTGGCACGGGCTTAGCTCGACCACGGGCATGTCACTCAGCGCTCAGCACGCTGTTTGGGGTAATCAAAAATTAAATAATAGCAATAGTGATGCTTCCACAAACATCCACAGGCAACTGGTTGGCAAGAAATCTCGACAACGGCCTCTGCGGAAGGGGTCCCGTGGAGCTGCGGCAGCCCCCCCTCCCCCGCCGGGTCCTCCAGCCCATTGCTGCCACCTTTGATGGCTTTCTGCCTCTGGTTCCAGCAAAACGTGGATGAACTTTGAAGCCTGGACAATTCCAGTCAATTCTATTCCATGCGAATCAGCAACAAGTCTTGGGGACCTACTGTGTGCCAGGGTTTATACTAAGCACCACAGAGATAAGGGGATTAACAGGGCACAGCCTTGCTCTGGAGGCATTTATAATAAATAGCTTTTGCTAAAGCTAAGGCTCAGGCCAGTCATCGGCTTTGGTGTTTAGGAGAGAAACAATTAATTCTGATGGTGGGGAAGAGGAGAGAGTGACTCGGGGAAGAGACTGTGTAGGGGGCAAGATGAAGCCTCATACCCAGCAGATACGGAGGCAAAGCGACTCTGGGCACAAAGACAAAGGCTGGACAGTGCGTGGCGTGTGTGGGGAGCTAGTCTGGCGTGGCTGCAGCTCTGGGCATTTGTGGAAGGGCAGGGTTGTCAGGATTAAAAGTGGTAATCCCCTTAAACGTACTTGCAAACCCTGCGTGCAGGGCAATTAGAAGGTGCCACGTTCTTACAGCTTGTGGGACATTAAGAGAGACCATGTAGAGTGGGATCAGGTTGTGGCCAGGTCTCGAATGCATTCGTTCACCCCCCGCCCCCACTACACGGAATGCACCCTGACCCTCCCGGGCGGCAGCCACTCAAGGAATTGACAGGGGAGTACACACCTTCACACATGAATGCAACACGGGGTTATAGGCGCCTGCAAGGATAAAATATGGAAGGGATGCAATGGACACAGAGGGAAAGAGAGTCGATTTGGCTGGGGGGGTGGGGTCGGCTCTCGACGGGAAGGCTTCACGGAGATTAAGATTTGCAAAGTGGGAGGTGCTCACCAAGCAGATGGGGGAGGCCACGGCGGGGGTGGGGGAGGTCCTCCAGGAAGGAACGGCATACACATGAGCAAAGGCTCAGAGGCAAAGGTCGTTTCCAGACTGTGGTACCTGCACGTGGTTCTGACGGGAGCCAGAGCACAAGCCGGCTGCGCCGGGCCCTCTGTGGTTCTACCTGCCGGGTGGAGGGCAGCACTGGGATTCTGTGACAGCGGCTGAGAGGGGTAAAGCAAGCATAGGGAACACCCCTCCAGCAGCTGGGGGAGCTGTGGCTCGGCTCCTGGAGAGAGATTATAAGGATGCAGAACTAAGACAGTGGATGAGGAGAAATGGAACCGATAGGAAATGCGTGAAGGAGGCAGAATCAACAGGATTCAATGGTTGGGAGAATGTGGAAGTGGAGGTGGATGGTCCTCAGTCTGGGCTGCCAGAGAGTGATCCCCAATCTGGGAATCCCGGAGAGGGAGGCATGGGTGGGGGTGGTCTGGCGGGCCATCCAAGGTCATTCTGAGACATATGGACTTTATTCTCTGGACGATGGGGGGACGCTCAAGGGTGGACCTGAGAAAAGCTGCTCCTGCACACAACCCAGGAAAAGTGCACGCAAGAGAGGGGCTGAGTTGGGGAGGGGAGAGTGGGAGGGGGAGGAGAGGCAGAGGGTCTCCATCCGTGCAGCCCCCAAAGAGGAGGCGACCAGAAGTCCAGTGGTGGGTGCTGTCAGTGCTCAGTTGTGAGGATGACATCACACACACACACACACACACACACAGAGCCAATACTATAATATACCAGCCATTCCTCATGCTTCCCTAAAATAGGTTATCTGTGGTGACCCTACCCTGATAAGGACAGCTCATCATCTGTCACTGGATGACCAGAGCGGGGGAGGAGCCAGACTCAGGGCTGCGGCGTCTTCCCTGCTTCAGGAAGGAGAGGACGCTCTTCCAGGCAGAGGGAACTGCATGAGCAGGGGCTCAGAGGCAGGAAGACTGCAAACGCACAAGAATGTGAGTGTGAGCAAACCTCACCACCGCACCGGGCTGAGCGTGCCTGAGCCTGCGGGCCCCTTGCCCCGCCAGGCCAGGGCCCCCAGGTCCACCATCAAAGAGCAGAGGGCCGTCAGCCAGCTCTGAAGACTGGGGAGAGGCCTCCGCTCTGAGCAATGCTGAGCAGATGTCCACCTCTGAAGCAGGAGGAAGGGAAGGCGGACACGAAGGAATCAAGACAAGGTGCAATCTTGGGAAAGTGAAGATGGTGAGGGCAGAGATGGGCCGGCTGGGCAGCC
The DNA here is from genome assembly GCF_003009895.1 of Hyaena hyaena. Classification (NCBI taxonomy): domain Eukaryota; kingdom Metazoa; phylum Chordata; class Mammalia; order Carnivora; family Hyaenidae; genus Hyaena; species Hyaena hyaena. The sequence goes on from NW_024081398.1 coordinate 497,371, forward strand.
GCTGTGCGATTGCATTCCCAAGTCCTGGAATGTCACGGCCGGAAGACACCAACCCATTCGTTTCCCCAGAGAGGTGCAGCGGGTCCCTCAAAGTCACAGAGCTGGTCAACGGCACAGCCAGAAGCACAGCTCGGGCGAATCTGTGCTCCTCAGATGCAATCTCTACCCCAGCCTGTCACCAGGAAGGCCCCTTGAACACTGAATGTGCCGCACTCTGAGTGCTGAGTGGCCTCCCAAGGTCAAGTGGCTCCGGCTGTAATCAGTAATACCATCCCGCCTCTCTGGTAGCCTCCGAGCCCTTTGTCTGACACCCCTGGCCCCTGGGGGCCCCTGGGGCGGAGGGCGCTGGGGTTCAGCCTCTACTCTCACTGGGAGGCTGCAGGCAGGGCTGAGCTGGAGCCCAGGAGCATGCCCATCGCAGGTGCCGAAGCCCCTGGGGCCCCGGAATTCCTGGACAGGTGACCCGGATGTCCTCTCCAACCACACACCGTCCTCTCCCCGAACCCCACCCCCAGACACTGACTTTCAGCTTTAAATCTCAAAACAGCCAACGGCCCCCATGCAGGGACCCCCGGGGAGTGCTCACCAGCACGTGCGGTCGGCTCAGTCCATGGAGGCGCCGGCTCCAGCCCTCATCACAAGCGGGCAGTGGCCGCTGTGACCCGAGCACCTTCAGCCCGGTTTCCTGGTCCTTCTGCCCACTGACCCCAATCCTTCTCCACCTGCATCCAAACCGGCGCTCGCCGCAGAGCCCTCCTGGCTTACCTCACGCCAGCCAGCACCAGACACGCCTCCGAAACAGGTCTTAGTCATCCCTCTCCCCAGCACCGAGTCCCCTCGCTGAAGCCCCTCTTTGCTCTCTGGACTATGGGAACACCCCTAACTGTGTCCCCTGCCTCCAGCTCGTGCCCCTTAAACCTATTCTCAACACAGTTGCCAGAATGATCTTCCTAAGACACAAATCTACTATCATCACCCCGTATGAAGCCTTCAGTGGCTCCCCAGTGACTTCAGACGAATCTCGAATTAGCTTAGGTCCCGCCCACACCGTCTTCTGTTCTCCAGGACAGAAGGTACACTTCGCCTTCCAGAAACCCCAGCATGCCAGGGTCTCTGCGCACGTCCTGCCTCAGCCCTCCAACTTGCATGCTCTCCTCCCCTGCACCCTGTCTCCCCCTTCCTCCTCCTCCAAGAGCAGTTCAGGCTCAGGACCTCAGAGCCTTCCTGGACCCCCAGCCTGCACAGGGCTGAGCGTACAGGGTACTTGTGCCTCTATGACTTAGAAGCACTGAGCTACAAGCACCTCAGGACAGATGCTGTAATCCACCCTTGTACTTAGCAAGGACGTCCATCTCCTCGTAGCCTCTCAACTAATGCTTGTTGAATTGAACTGAACCCCAAAGTTAACGTTCTCCCTCTGCCTTGTCCTACAAATACATTTTATTCCTCCTGCCTCCTCATTTGCTAATCCAACTTTTTCTTCAGTGCAACCCAAATGCCCCCTCTTCCAGGAAGCTCTCCCTGATAAGCCCCACAGGAGCTTGTGCCCCATGGCTTTGCGCCGCTGCCTTACCTGCCACCTCTCTCCTCTCCCGAGAGTAAGCTCACTCCCAAACTGGCCCGTTCATTCTTTCTCGAAGGCGGTAAATGCTTCCCACACTCTTGGTCAATGTCATGAGCTTCTCTGCCCCTGCAATTCCCCCTGCAGCTGCAGGGCAAGGACTGTGCCCAGGCCCGCGCGGCATCCACCTGCACGTGTATTTGTTGTGACAGGTGCGCGGTCATGGCTGTTAAGGGCCTGTGTTGAACTGCTGACTCGTGTGCTTTATGTTATTTTTGTATGCGAGCAAAGGGGTGCCTTCCTTTTTCCTTCTAGGTGCTTCTCTGCACCTTTCTGTGTCCCAGTTTGGATGACAGCTCTGAGATCCCTTCCTGCTTTGATGCTGGGTGAGTCTGCAGCTGCCGGTTCACCGGGGACAGGCACGACATCTATTTCTCCCCTCATGGCTCCGCGCGCTGGAAGCTCAGAAAATCATGCTGGATGGAAACCGTTCCTGGTCTTTCCATCTCCCCTTCTCGTCTCACGGGAGGCAGGCATGTCTAGTAGCTAAATACGCTGGCTCAGTAGCCAGCTCTGCTGTGCAGCCTGGGGCCATGTGCTCTACGTTTCTGTGTCTCAGTGTCCTCATCTGGAAAATGGACGTGATATTAGTATTTCCTCACAAAGAGTAAGCCCCAGGTTAAGTTTTACTTATTATTACGATGATGATGATGATGATGATGATGATGATGATGATGATTGCTCTGTCCTTCCATCCTTTTTATCTCATTTTTCGATACCTCACTCCCTTTTTTTTTTATGTTTTATTTATTTCTGAGAGAGAGAGAGAGACAGCACGAGCAGGGGAGGGTCAGAGAGAGAGAGAGAGGGAGAAACAGAATCTGAAACAGGCTCCAGGCTCTGAGCTGTCAGCACAGAGCCCGACACGGGGCTCAAACCCACGAACCATGAGATCATGACCTGAGCTGAAGCCGGACGCTTAACCAACAGAGCCACCCAGGCGCCCCTCACCCTTTTTGATCTTGGGGACTTGGTAAGTGTCATCAACACCAAGGAGCAAGGACCGGAGTGCAGGTGGAGGAAGCCCACGGAAGCCCACGGAAGCCCAGTGCTAAGCCGCTCTTGGGCTCCAGAGATCTCCTGGTGGGGAGAAAGGGACGGTCAGGGCCGGGGCAGGGCACAGGAATGTCCTGGGCAGAGGACACGACACTGCTGGCTCACTCAGAGCAGACCACTTTTGTGGGGGCCACGGATTACGGAACGTTCCACCGGACCCCCAAACGCTGGCCCCGAAGCACTTCCATGAGCGGGTCTGAAGTTATAACCAGTGTGGCCAAGCACCTGACCGCTCTGGGAAGGGTGTGCACACGGGACCGGGGCCGCTGAACGTGGATGTGGCCCCGGCTCCATCTCAGCAGTAATTATGCGACGTCAGGAAAGGATCGCAGTGCCGAGCCTCGGTTCACCCGAATATAAAACAGGGACAGCAGAGGGACCCTGGCGGGGTCCTGTGTGCTCCGTCGACGACAGAGCAGCACCCAGCACTCAGCCCTCGTTGTTATTAAGGCTGTAGCTACAGGGCCTAGCCACCCAGAAAATGTACCTGGTAACTGAGCTTCAAGGACCTTTTTAAGCCTCATTTATTTAAGCCAAACAGGTTCTCAGTCATCAGAAGGGGACCATCCTCCGCAAGCCTTCACGGCTCCCCAGCCTGACTCTTCCGGGCACACCTCCCCAGGCGGATCACAGCCCAAGGGGCCCAGGCCAGAGCCATGCACACAGTAGGCCCACAAGGTGGTGTCTGCAGCGAGTCAGCAAGCAGGAGCACAGAACTCGCCCTTCGGCTGCCCGGGACCCCCTTCTGCACAGCTTCTAACCGCCAGGGCCGCTTCTCCCCACAGGCACCGCGCACAGGCCGGCGATTTCCTCCCCTGCCCAGCTCCTGCCCGCTTCTCCACTCACAGCAAGCCACTCAGGAGTCTCCTCCGCCTCCCGGGGCCTCACTCCACGGCCTCCCTGGTCAGGGTCACCAAGGACCTCCAAGTGGCTTTATAAATCCAAAGCCCACCCTCACCTCTGCTCCCATCTTCCTGGACAGATCACAGCACCTGGCAGACCTGGGCACTGCCCCCCCACCCCTGGGCTTGCGGCCATGGCGCTCTCCCGGGGCTCCCCTGCACCCCCCCGCCCCATCCACAGCTTCCTGCTGGGTGCCCACCCTGGTCCTGTCCCTGCTCACTCCCTGGCGAGCTCACAAGTGCACCTCCAACCTCCAGCCAGCTGAGCCCGCCCCCTCTAGCTCCGGCTGCTTCCGCCAAGACCCTTATTTCACGGCTGCCTTGTGTGTCTGACCGGCATCTCCTACTTCCCAAAACGGAGCTCCCGCTCTTCCTCTTCCGGCTCTTCCTCCCCCAAGCCCGGTCCCTTCAGCAAACACAGCCTCCTTCCTCTGGGTCCTGGAGACACACTTCGCCCTCGGCCCTGCGCTTCCCGTCTCCCGCAGCACCCCTCCATCAGTGAGCCCTGCCTGTTTTAGTCTTCAGATCTTTCCAGAGACGAAGCACGTCCGCAGGAGCCACCGGATGGGTCCCCTGTCCTCACAACGCAGCAGCCAGACTGACTGTTAACACAGAAATCATGTCTCAGAACCCACCCCTGACTTCCCAGTGTGTTCAGAGTGAAAACCCAAGTCCTTGTGATTCCTTCAAGGTTCTTGTCCCCTAACAACTCGTCTGGTCCCTGTCCTGGGTTCCTGGGACAGAGGCCCTCAGGCCTGGGAACTTCCCCAGTGATGAGGGGGTCTTCGGGCTCTTGGACCACACCTGGGCGTGTGCTACGGAGGGGAGTCCGGGTGGGGATGGGGCTCTGGGCCCCAGACACCAGCCCGACCTGCTGATATCCGGGAGAGGAAGAGGCCAGTGGGGCCGGTGATTCACTCACCAAACCCCAATAAACACGACGCGGAGGCTCAGGGGAACTTCCCGGGTTGGTGAACTTTTCTGCGTGCCGGGAGGGTGACGGGCTGATCCCGCAGGGAGAGGATGCGGGGGCTCCTCTCCTCACCTCGTTGGTCCTGGTCTGAATCCTTCCTAGCGGAGCTGTAACTAAAGCACTTTACCAAGCGAGAGCTGTTCCAATGAGGGGGCGGCGGTCAGAAGTGTGCTCAGGAGGCGGCCTGGTTCCCACCACTCATTCCCTGGCTCACTTCGCTACATTCATGCTGGATTGTCCTCAAACGCAGCCAGAACCTTCCAACCTCAGGACCTTTGCGTTCACTGTTCCGTCTGCCAGGGACGCTTCCGCCTGGTGTGTCTGTTCCCTTCCCTCCTTCAGATCTTGTCTCAAGTACCACCTTCTGAGTGAGTCGCTCCCGAACCGTATCACTCAAAATTGCACAACTGCCCTACGACATTCCGGAATCCCCTTCTCTTGTTTAATTATTCCCCACAATGCATGTCAATATCCAACTTGCCTTTTATTTTATGTATTAATTACTTATCGTCTCCTTTCCTGACACGAGTCCTTATAAGATCCCTGAGGGTAGAAATAGACACACACACACACACACACACACACACACGCACGCACACACTATCTTGCTTACTGCTGTATCCTCAGCACTCAGAAAACGTGCCTGGTACTTTACAAATACGAAATTAATAAAAATGAGTGTTACGATTTCTAGAAGCTTTACTACTGTCCTCCTTTGGGGAAGTCCAGCTGGTCTACTTCCCATTGAACTGTGTGTCCAGAAAGGATGGGCGCTGGCTGGGGTGGGCCTCCCAGGACAGTGCAGAGGGCTGCCTCCTCCAGGGAGGACTTCACACCCAGCACCGGAGGCCGACAGCCCTGGAGGCCGACAGCACTGGGTTCACCTCCTGCTGTGCCACTTTTTAAAAAGCTTATTTATTTTTGAGAGAGAGAACACGTGGGGGAGGGGCAGAGAGACAGGGGGACAGAGATCCGGAGCAGGCTCTGTGTTGATAGCAGCGAGCCCGATTTGGGGGTCGAACTCACAAACTGCGAGATCGTGATCTGAGCCGAAGTCCGACACTCGACCGAGTCCACCCGCCCACCCTCGTGAGCCCAGCAGGTGGCACCGTGCCTGCACCAACAGCGTCCGGTTCACACCCGCTGAACGAATGTTCAAGTCAGTAAGCATCTCATTTTACGTGGCCTGTCTGGCTGAAGACTCAGCACTCACCATTATGAGGCATTTAATCAACCTCCTTTTACTGATGGAAACGTGGAGGGTGAGAGAAGGTAAGTAACCTGCCTGATGTCACAAAGCTAGCAATTTATAGTGCTAGGATGGGAAAAGGGGATTAAATTCTCGGTCTTCTAGCATCAAAGAGCATACTCCTAACCTCTGAGCTGTACTGCCTCGACGGCAATGCAGCTGCACACAAGCGAGCAGCCCCTCTGGGCTGCAGCGTCTTTGCCTGTAAGAGGCGGCTGTCAGGACCAGGCGGGTGAAGGCCGGCACGTGCTCGGCCGTCCTGCACGCTGTGTCAGAGGCAGCTGTTAGGAAAGTGACACGAAGCTGCTCTAGCCCTTTGTCACCCACCGAGGCCCGCAGTTCACCTTCCCGCCCCTGGGCACCCCACGCTCGGGGCGAGGGAGGGTGGTGGGTGCGGGCCAGGAAGCCTCACCCTGTCCCTGAGGCTCACGGCCCCCTGTCCAGCCTCCTCAACGCCTCCAGGAAGCACATTTTCTGCTCTGTTTCCTCCTCCCCCCAGAAGCAGGGACCTGAGAGACACAGACCCCCCTGCAGCCCCTGCAACTTCACGGTGATGAGGTGCTTGGGCACAGGGAAGGTGGCAGAGGAAAGTGGCAGCAGACGGAGAGAAAAGGCGGGAGCCCTGCCCGACTTCCCAAAGCTGCCCCTGGGGTCCCCCGGCCTGTCTGTTCCCAGGCACGGAGGCCTTTATCCCTGAAAGGGAGCAGTGAGGCATGAAGACAAAGGCCATATCTGATTCTGGCTGGGGCGAGGCCTCGGGGCAGGGGGGAGGGAAGGGAGTGCGCAGGGGCCCCGCGCAGGGCAGAGGGAAGCGGGAGGACAGGGTGGCCCGGAGTCCGCTTGTGGTCCTCCCCTGGGAGAGGAGAGGTGCCAGCTGGTGCCCTGCCTGTGCCCGGGTTTGTTTTAAAGGAGCTTTCCACGCACCGTCTCCTCGCCATGCACCTGCAGGCCCTTCCGCACGCAGCTCAGGGTCTCCCCACCGTCCACCTGCCCGCATGACGAGTGTCAGTGCTTCACGGGACACGCGGCAATGCACTGGCCCGCGCATGGCCCGCCTCGGGTGGAGGGGACTGTCTGCTGAGGCCGTGCACTCGGTCAAGCCGGAGCAGGGCCCCCGCGCAGGGGGCACCCAGTAAACACGGCTGCCCGCTGCTGTTACAGCAGGTGGACCCTTGCACGGTGCTTAGGGCGTCCATCCCCTGAGCACCCGGAGGGCGGGGCCGCGCCTCCCCTACTGCCATGTGCGTGCAAATGAGGCCCGGCTTACGGAGGGCTTCAGGGCACAGCCGAGGTAGAAGGCTGCCACCCCTGTTAAAGCACTTTGGGCCCCGCCCTCGCCCCAGCCGCCTCCTGAAGAAATGGGCAGCAGCTGGGGGGCACCGGGGCCGCCAGCCCCACGCTCTGGATGCCCTGCTCACCTGCACGCTCTCCTGAGCCTTGTTCAGTTAGCATCTGACTCGAAAACACGCTCACTGACCTGTGCCCGGGGAAAGGGCCCTCTGCCCCCGGGCCTGCCTGGACCTCATGTCCCTGGTGTCTCATTAGTGAAGAGCTCGTTTCCTGTCCCTGTCCCTCCCCTTCACCCCCCCACCCCTACCCCAAGCCTCCCGAGCTAGCGCTGGGCAGTGCGGAAAGTTCTGTGAGCCTCTGTGAAGGCCCCGAGCCTTCTTCTCACCTCCTTCCCCAGGATGGAGCTCTGAAGCAAACCACCTCACCTCCAGCTCACCAAACACATCCCCTTCCAGCTGCACCCCAGCCAGCCTGCTGCCCACCCTGACGATGGCCAATCCCCACCCCAGCCGGGGGTTTCCAGCCTCCCAGGGCGCACGGCCCCTACCAGTCAGCAGGCCTCGGCAATAGAGCTGGGATTGAATCTGCTTCTTCTGGGAGAAGATTAACAGCAGAATCTGAAAAGAGAGCCCGAGGACGGGGGGAGGGGGAAGAATCATCTTGTCCCCCTGGGCTGGGTTCCAGAAGGGAGAGGGGAGTGAGACCCAGACAGCGGAGGGGAGAGCCCAGACTCCCAGCCCAGCCCACTGCAGTCTCCCCCAGCCCAATCCTGGATCCTTGATCCTCGGCCTGCCTGCCATCACCCCTGCGAGGGGCCGGACCACCATTCTTCGCCCCTTGCAAGCCCAGCCCCTTCCTGGGGGTGTCCCCTAGAGGGCCTGGGTCCCCTCCTCTCCTCACTCTTTGCTTGGACTCCATGATCAGCTCCAACTCCAAAAATACTTTACGGAGCATCCTCAGGTCTAACTGGTACTCGGTCTCCTGGACAAGGTCAATACCGAGTACTGTCCGCGTGGATGACAGCCGTCTGCGCGGGGGAGTGCCAGCCTCGTCCACCGCCTTTCACAGGCTGTCCCCACTCTGCCTCCCTCCAACCTGTACTTCTCTCTAGGGCGTTTATCACACCCTCTGTGTTCTCTATCGTCTCCCTCAGGGATCCTACTTAACCCAGTTTTGTAGAGTGCCTGGCACCTAACAGCTGCTCAATAAACACTTGTTGACTGACTACTGGCCTATAGTTCCATCATCACCCTGCTGTCTCTCCCCTCCTCCGCACCTACTTCCTGGTTTCTGCATTGCCCCCCAAAATTACTATCCTAAAACCCCAAATCGATTCTATCACTCACTGCTTTTTAAACTCCATATGTCCCTGCTGTTTATAAAATTCAAAATCTTTAGCCGGACACCCAAGGCCCTTCAGAGCCAGGCTCCCGCCCCCTTCCACGCCTTGCCTCTGGCCACCTCCCCCCCAGCAGACAGTAGCCCTCATTTTCTGAAAGGCCCAGTCTTTTCCATACAGGGTTGAGTTAAGGAAATGCCACTTGCTAGAGGGACCATCCCCTCCGTCCTCACCTGGACCACTGCTCTGTGCTGTAAGATCAAGCTCAACCACCTCCTCCACCGTGAAGCCCTCTAGGCAAAATGAGCCACTCCTGTTCTACTCTCCCAGACGAAGGGAGGAGGGCCCATATTTATAGCGTGCTGATACTGCATGATCTAGTTTAATTCCTCCTCACTACAATGTTGGAAGACAGACATTAACAATTCCACCAACCACAGGCTCAAGTAGATCACAGAACTGGTGAAAGCAAGAGTCGGGCTTCGAACCCCAGTCTGTCTGACTCTGGAGTCCCTGGTCTTTCTCCTCCACCTGGCCGCCTCCTGCCTCTATTACGGGGCCTCCTTGCCGTGCCTTATGGTGTGCATCGGTCTACACCCCCTATTACGCCCCTCGTTACGTTCTCGGAGGCCAAGCCCAGGAATGAGCTCCCACAAGGTCCTCGATAAATGGTTAATCGACCAAATACACAAGTGAGTGAACAGAGGCACCGAGGGTTACATCACTCTCCAGGCATGGGCCGCGACGAGGGACTGTCCAGGGGAAACCCACCTGGGGGACTCAGGGGGACCCTGGGGGACCCCCTGTGGGCATCAACTGGCTGTTCTCTTTGGAGCTCTGTTTTATAAGCAAACCAACGGCCCTCAAGGAGATGGCACGGTTACCAAAACACAGAACACCAAACACATCAAAACAAACCAAAAAACATAACAACAACACCCACGGGTGACAAGCACAGCTCCCTGCAAAGAACAAGACAGACACGTCCTGCGCCTTCTGGGACCTGCCTCTGAGACCCACACACCACCGCGGGTGGAAACGCCAGGCCACGCGGAAAGAAGGCCTAGAAATAGAAGATCGATACTTGGCCAGACGGCACCTACATCCCCGGCCCATGGGGACACACGAAGGGGTGGGAGGTAAGGGGAACGAAGCTGAGGCACAGCTCACCCCCAACCCCTGTGTTCAAGAACAGTGTGGAGGAAACCCAGCTTGAGGAGCTGGTGCGGGGCACGGGCTGGGAGGTCCCCGACGTGTGGGGACGTGAGTGCGGGCACATCCTGGCCCTCTCGCCACCCCTGCTTGCCCAGCACCCCCGCCCCCCTCCCCCGCCTCTGCGCCTCTCATGTCCTCCAGCCTGCGTCTCGGGCCAATGCTGCTAATTGTTTTCTCCACCGGCCAACTGGTGGGAATGAGGGGCATCCAGCAACTTTACTGCTGGCCATTTGATACAGAAAAATAAAATGGGGACAGAGCGGCAGGGTCAGGGAAGGGAAGTCCATTTCCAAGTGATTTTCCCTTTGCATGCCAAGCAGTCGGGGCTCTTTGGAGAGTTCTGTTGCAATCGAGACACAGGCACTGTCCAGGCATTTAGGACGCCAGGCCAGGAAAGCCGGGCCCGTGGACAGGGCTGGTGGGATGGCAGAGCCTCGGCGTTGGAAGGGACAGTGGAGGTCACCTTGTCCGACCTGCCCCTCAATCAGAAGTCCCCGGTCCAGCGTGCCCAGCACATGGCCCTCCAGGCTCTTCCGGAACCCTCCTGGGCTGCAGGGCTTGCTGCCTGGTGAAGGAGCCCTTCTCATTCGCTGGACACTTGGGCTATCAAGTTCGGCCGCTTGGCAATGTCCACCCCCGCCCCCGCCCCCACCCCCACCCGCCGCCCGGCCCTCTGGGGTCACTCAGTACTGGCTGGGCCCACTTCACACCACTGTTGGAAATTCGGAAGTTACAGCAGCAAACGAACCAAGTCCCTGGGGGTGCTTCTACCTAGTGGGCCAGTCCAGGGTTTCCTCCACGTGACACGGGGCGCTCCCTCCTCCCCAGACCCTGGGCGCCCTGTTTGTGTTCAGTCTTCCCCTCGAGAGATCTCTGAGGGCTGAGCACGGTCTCTCTTACTGCACAGGGAGACAAGGCTGGACCGGAAGTGGGTTATTTCCAGCACCGCAGCCCCTGTCCCTGGTTGGTCTGCTTATCGTCCTGTACCGGCCACCAGTACGTGCAGCCAGCTCCCTCCGGCCACGCATCTCTGTGGCCTAGAACCGCGCCTGGCTCGTGGCAGAGACACATACATATGTGCGGAGTTAACGACTCTGTGGATGGACGCACAGGACTCGGCTCACACACGGTCCCTGCACAGGCCTCCACCTCGGGCATCGTCACCTGCCCAGGAAGAGAGGGCTGGCCTCCCTCCCCGCCAGCCAGCCAGATGGGGGGCCGTTAGAAGAGAGCTTTGTGGGAAGGTTTGTGGGCGCAGGGCCAGGCCACGACTCCAGCAGAGCTTCTGAGCAGCTGGTGTGCCGGTCCTGCCCGGTGTCTAGCTGACACAGAGCCCGGACGCTTTCCCGGTGAGGAAATGGGGGCAAGTGGCAGCCGGCTCAGCGTGGGCCCTGCAGGGGGGCATCTGTCCCCAGGGAGGGTGGTGGGGAGGACGGAAGACAGGCCCTCACTCTGAAGACCATTTTCTAGGGCACTCGGGACAACAAGCCAAAGCTACCTGGGAATCCAAAATGAGGGCTCAGGAGCCCAGGTTCAGTGCATAAGAGTCCTGTGGGCATACAAGGTGCTTCCTGGAGGAGGAGGCTGCAGACAGGGTTGGAATGAGAGAGAGAACTTGATGGCCGACCATTTAAAATAACACGCTCACTTATTAAACACGGAAGTATACCGGGCACCCCGCTAACCGCCTGCAGACACCGGCTCATGTAATGCCCCCAACCCCAGAGAAGGAGATATGAGCGAGCCCTTCTGCAAATGGAGAAGCAGAGCACGATGTGAAGTAAGTTGGCTAAGGTCCTAAGACACGGGGACTCGCGCCCAGGTGTCGAGGACCCCAAATCTGAACTGGTTGCTGCCATGGTGCCAGCAGGTCCCTGGACATCAACGGGTCCCCTGGCATCAGCAGGTATCATGGCACCGGCAGGTCCACAGGCATCAGTGGCCATCGTGGCACCAGTGCCCCCCAGGATGACGTGGCATCTCCTGGGATTTCTGTCCTAGGAAAGCCAGTGCGCAGGGCAGAGCTGACACGGTGTGGAGCCTAGGGCCCCTGGACTCCAGAGCCTGGGGACCTTCACTGCAGACCTGCCACGGCTCCTCAGAGGCCACCGCCCAGCCCACCAGCCCTCAGAGCCCTCCCCAGAGCGTTCCTGCTCCGTGCTCACAGGTCCGCCCCACGGTCCTTCTCCAGCCACCCGGCTCCCCGGCTTCAAGCTTCGACCAGGAGACACGGTCACCCTCCCTTTACGTGGGGGACCTCGGCCCCAGTGGCTGACCTGGGCCACACCAGCACCCGCCCCTCGTCCAGGCTGTGGCTCATCCGGGAGAGTCAGCATCACTGCCGCTCCGGGAACACACTCGTTGTCCTCCCTGTGGGGTCTGCCCACGCGTGGACGGGCCCAGGAGCCTTGTCCAACTGTTCTTGCTCTCTGCGCCCCTTGCTTGGGCTGGGGGTCCCCCACATTTCATGCTGAAGCCCCGACCCCAGTACCTCAGAATGTGACCTCCTCTAGGGCCTTTAAAGAGGTGCTTAAGGTAAACGAGGCCATGGGGGAGGGCACGAGCCCAATCTGACGAGTCTCCCCGTGAGGAGGTGTCGGGGTGTGCCCACGGAGGAAAGGCCACGTGGAGACACAGGGAGGAGGCAGCCATCTACCCCCCCGGGCACAGACACAGCTCGGCCGGCACCTTGATCTTGGACTTGCAGCCTCCACAACTGTGAGCGGTGAATTTGCTTCCCAAGCTGCCCTGTCTGCGGAGCTTTAGTTTTTTGGTTTGTTTCTTTGTTTTTTAATTTTTTATGTTTATTTTTGAGAGAGAGAGAGAGAGAGAGAGCAGGCGAGGGGCAGAGAGAGAGAGGGAGACACAGAATCAAAAGCAGGCACCAAGCTCTAAGCTGTCAGCAGAGAGCCTCACACAGGGCTTGAACACACAAACCATGAGATCATGACCTGAGCCAAAGTCGCCTGATGAACTCAGGTGCCCCTCCGTGTGTGTAGCTTTGTGGGACAGCCCTAGCCTGTCACCAGCCGTCCAGGTGTGAAATCAGGTTACTCAGTAGAGTGCCTGGATGCCTGTGCATGAAGCACACGCCATCCCGAGAGCTCTCAGCTGCCCCTTGTCCCCCACCCGCTGCCCCCAGACGCCTCCAGCTGATGCGCACACCGGCGCTCTGCGTTCACCCCAGTGCCCGTCCCAATGAATCAGACAGTAAGTCTGGAACGGTGATTAATAAGCAAATGGATCAATAAATGTTCTGAGTCTCCCTCTTCCAGCTCTATGCTCCAGGGGGCGCCGTCTACACTGTCGACACTGATGCCCCCACTTTCAAAGTCCCCAGAGCCTCTCTTCCCGTGGGAAAACAAGCAAACCCGACCACTTCCTGCGATCCCAGGAGCCCTTCCGGCGACCCCAGGAGACCCAGCTCTGGTGCTTCACTTAGGGAAGCATCCGACTGCACTGGGGTCTCTGTGGTGTCACGGCTGCGAACATAGACTGTGGGCGCAGTCTGAGACCCACCTGTGCACCCCCAGACCCCTGGCTCTGTGTGGCTCTGTGGACTCCACACCTGCGGTTTGGGTGCCATAGGTCTCTTCCAGGGGTGTCCCTCCCGAATCGGAGACCGGCTAGAATCATGCGGTGCTACATCACCCGCGCGGCCCAGTGATGGCCCAGTGATGGCGGACGGCCGCGTGGTCCCAGCTGCAGGAAGGGGCCTCCCCCCTCCCTCTCAGCGTGCTTCCCTGAGGCCCAGAGACCAGGACTGAGGAGCACAGCAGGGCTCCGGGCGCAGACAGGGGCTGCTTGGATCCCACCTCGGCCGTCACCTCGCTGGGCCTTCACACCTCTTCCAGAAAAGAGGACTCATAATTTTTATTTAACAAGGCTCCAGGAGAATTAAATTAAGTGGGTCAACAGTAAGTAGGATATCTAGCAGAGCATCTAGTGCGGACTAGGACTCACTACGTATTCGTTCTCTCCCTCGGTTTCCCTGCGCGCTCTGTATCTGCCCTCCCAGCGTGAAGGCCAGGGTCCCCTGCGTCCCCCCAGGCGGGACCTCCCCCCATCTCTGGCGCATGGAGGGCACCAGAGACTGGGCAGAACACGGCGCCCTGGCCACCTGCCTCCACCACAAGCAGCTGCACGGGGCATTTGGACTCCCCTCCTCTGTGACACCCACCGCCCAGGGCCCAGTCCCCAGGGCGCCGCTCTGAACAGGTTTCCTTCCAAAAGACAAAAGAAACCGTCGGATGGTGAGTAATTGATCCCTTCCAAGAGGCCGGAGGGCGCCTGAAGAGCTAGGAGCCAGGAGACCGGAGCGCGGCTCCTACCAGATCCCGCTGCAACTCCCAGATCCCAGAATGGGTCCCCACCCAAAGAGCGGGAAGAAAAGGATACAAGGAAGACGGACAACACAATGCCGCGCGCACACCCTCACTCACACAGAGCCCAGATAAGTGCCGCTCAGCTAGCAAACACCGTGAGCGGAGACACACTACATGCTCCTGTCCCCGTCGTTCCTTGATTTCTTCCATCTGTACCTGGGGTGAGGGGGGGGGGGTACGAAACCGAGATGTCACCTGCAGGTAAGCAGCTGGGCGGCCCCACATGACCTGAGAGCATGTCCACATCGGCTGCCTCACTGTGGCTCCTCCGTGAGCCTCCCTCCCTCCACCCCTCCTGCCTCGGTAAGGGACTGACAGAACTGGCGAGCAGTGAGCACCCCTACGTCTGACAGACAGCTTCATAATTCAGAGATCGCTGTCCTATGCCTTTTAACTTCTGAGCCATAAAGCTCAGCGCTAAGCAGCTGAATGTCAGAGATGTTCGGTGAGGTCCCCACGCTCCTACAGCCAGCGAGAGCAGAACCCACACCGCCTGGTCACCAGGGACAGACCCAAGCTCGTGTGCCTGTGACTTGCCTGCACGTGCGCACACGCCACAGAGTAAAGCGTGCAGGTAACCAGGTAACAGAGATTGGTCAATTACCTTCTTTTTGGGATCCACTCAGGATGCTATCAGAGCTTGGGTTTCAGTGATATGAAGAAGGTCAAGAACTTGGATATGAACCTGAATGGAAACGGTCGGAGAGGAGTCTGTGGGCGACTGAGGCATCGAGAATCAAACACGAGGAGGAAGAAGAACCTCAGGTGGGCTCCACGGGCCCAGTGACCGCCCGTCAGGAGCCAGACAACGGCCTCTGGCCGCGTCCTGCAGCAGCGGGCTTCCAGCCAAGGCTCGAGCATCTCTGCAGTCGGGTAGCGGTGGGGACCAGCACAGAGGGGACGTTTCCGGCACAGGGCGCCACAGGGGCCGGGCAGGGGCCCTCTCAGAAGGGGGCAGGCATGGTTCGTAGAGAGGGGTGCCTAGCGAAGGGGTGCTTTGTGGACAAGGAGGAGTCTGCTCCAGGGTGGACTTCCAGGTAGGAGATAGCCACAGCTCATCTGCTGTCAGACCGGCTGGGGGTGGAGCTTTGAGGGACTTCCGTTCCCACTCTCCATCCCCCCTCACGAAAGTCTTCCGCCTTCAATACCCTCTGACCCCCACCAACCCTGGAGCCCACGCGAGGGGGCTCCACGTCCCTGGCTGCCTATCCCATCAGGTCCCACTGCGCCCACGGAGCAGGCCCCCTGGGCCGGGCTGTGGGGCGCTGGGGAGTCGGGCCTGCCCTCGGGGACCCCGCAGACGCGCCCTCTGCACACCTCCGGGCTGTGTGAACGTGTCTGCTGTGGTCTGCCCAGCCCCCCGGCCCCATCCAGGCGCTTCCCAGACAGTTTGGGCCCATTTTGCCTCATCTGCTCATTGTCAGCAAACTTTGGGCTGCGCTAGTCTCTCTCCCTTCGAGCGGGACCCTCCCTCTGGTTCTCCGCACGCTGCCCATGGAGGGCCATCGATACCAGGAACTCGCTGCCAGGCCACGAAGTGCTTCCGGTGTTGCCCAGCCACCCGGATGCAACAGGCATTTATTGAGTACCTACTGCATACCCACGGGACGTGTAAGTATAATATACCCGGTTTTCTGATCAGAAAACAAATGGTTGGCTCTGAGGACTCGCCCGCAGTGAGAGGTGGCAAGTGGCTGCCCGGGGAGGGCTGGAACTGGTCTCCTGAGTGGGGTGGCCTCCTCATCCCCACCCCGACCCAGCCTGAGACCCAGACACCGGGGAAGCAGCACACAGCAACGCAGTCCTAACAACGTGTGTGCGTGTGTGTGCACACAAAGGGACAAAGAGAAAGCGGTGACAAGACAGAGGAGAAGGACAAAGGTGTCTGCCATCACAGAAGCGGTGCGGAACTCAACAGAGCCTTCCTGCTTCCTATTCCATATTAGGGAAGACAGCCTACTGTTTGCTTCCCATTACCGCCTTCATTCCCTTCCCGTTCAGGGGACCCGAAGCACAGAGCGGGCTTGTTGATTGGTTTGAGTTTAATTCATTTGTGTAATATCCCTGGTTCAGAACGATGTCTAATTAACACTTTTGTTGGGGGGAATAAAACCTCCCATAACCATTAATGAGCGGGGGAGGGGAGGGGAAGCGGATTCCACCGGGCGGCTGGCGGCCTCCATCTTACAGTCTCTTAATGAGACAAGTCTTCGTAATGGGATTACCACTCACTTCGGACCAGGCCAAGCAGATGGCGCGAGGCTCGGTGACAGGATGTGATGCCGCGTGAGTCAGCGCTCACACCCAGTGCCGGGGGCCTCGATTCTGGGTGCAGGGTCAGAGAGGGGTGCGTGGCGATGGCCTCCGCCCGGCAGGAGAGGCGCTGGCCCAGGCCCAGGAGGGAATTCCAAGTATGAATCTACCTTCTGTTTTCCTCACTCCCTCCAGGCCTCGTAGGGAGGAGCAGGTCTGAGGTTTGTTTGTGATTTCAGAGTTTGCAAAATGACTTAATGGGCTTTTTTAATGTTTATTATTTATCTTTGAGAGACAGGGAGAGAGAGAGAGAGAGAGAGCACGCGTGTGAGTAGGGGAGGGGCAGAGAGAGAGAGAGAGAGAGGGAGACACAGAATCTGAAGCAGGCTCCAGGCTCCGAGCTGTCAGCACAGAGCCCGATGCGGAGCTTGAACCCACAAACCTCGAGATCATGACCTGAGCCAAAGTCTGACGCTTAACCAACTGAGCCACCCAGGTGCCCCCAAAATGACTTAATGTTGATTCACACCTTTTTGGGGAGAGAAAACTCGAATCCCAGGGACGTGTCCAAGGTCATGAAGCTGAACACGCCGTGCCCGGGAGCAGAGAGAGCAAGTGTTCTGACACCAAAGCACTCTGACACCAGGCCGCTCGGGGAGCAGATGGTGGGTAGCACGGCTCTGCAGAGAGGCCCCACAGACGACAAAGAAAGGCCTGGGAGAGTCTGGGGACCCAGTGGTGGAGAAGCCACATGAAATCTTATGTGTGGGTCTGGACGAAATGCGGTGGGAGGTGGGGATGAACAGTGCTCATAAGATTCTCGAGAGCCCTCAGAGCACAGGGTGCAGCACAGTGGTCCACTCTGACCACAGCCTTCTGACCACAGCCTGCTGCACGCCGCGCGCAGGCAGCAAGAGCTGGGCTTCCAGCTGGGTGACCTCAGGTAAGCCATTCAACCTCTTTGGGCTTCAGTGTCCACTCCTGCAAGACAGGGGTGGCCACCCAGCCATTCTGTGAGGCCCGAGCTGTGGCTGGGAGACAGCAGCAGGAGAGGGATTGCACCACGTTCCCGTCTGCATTTTTTTTTTTAATTTTGTACCACGTGCGTTACATACTAAAAATATAAAATTAAAAAAACTTCACAAAAACACATTACATCATCGGGTTACAGAGCACTTTACACACAGCCCCACCTCGTTCTCTGCACAGCCCTGCGAGGTACAGATAAATCTCCCAACCACATGTGACAAAACTGAGGCCCGGCGAGCGCAGATAAGTGGCCCAATATCACGGATGTGACTAAATATTAGCAGGTCTAGGATGAAAATCCCTCTCTCTGACTTCCAGGTTGCTGTTTGGTCTCTCTCCCTACGTCAGGGCTGCTCATTCCATCTCATAAAGGCTCAGTGCTAAGGGAGAAACTTGACGACTGTTGGAGGACAGTGAACCTTCCTGCGGGGTGCTGACGTGTCCCATCCCGAACACAGGACGCCCATCACCACCGGTCTTAGAGCCAGCCCAGTGCACACTGGCGGCCGGAAGGGGTACGCACACACATGCACACGTGCGTGTGCACGCGGGCTTTGAGACGGCAAGACCAGCAAGATTCGGGGTGGCTGCTGGACACGCACCCCCGGGGCCTGGCAAGGGCTCCCCATGCCGCCCCACCCCGAAAACGAGCTGACCCCGGCCTTGCACAGTCTTGTAAATACTTCGCTGTCAGCTCACGTCAGGGCATTGTTTCCACTCTACTGTCCGTCTACACGGCCCTGGACAAGCTCATCCGTGTCTGCGCTTTGGCTGAGACCGCAGGCCCCAGAGGGCAGGGACCCCATACACCGCACGCAGGCCGAGCCAGACACAGTTATGTGCTTCACAAAGGTCTCGGCAGATGACCACAAAGATAGAGTTCAATTATTCCCACGTAGAGAGAGGAGAGCCCTCCGGGCAGGGTAACTTTCAGCAGACGGCGGACCGGGCACAGCCTCCTGGAGAAAGCGGATCCGCGTCCGGCCCTCCGGCGCGACCCGGCTCCAGAGCAGCACGGCCCTCTCTCGGTGCCCGTGTGCCCGCCCGCACCATGGGGACAGTCCCAGCCCTTCCTGGGGCGGCGGTGCAGTCAAGCGAACGAGCTGAGAACTGCTTAGTGAACAGAAAAGCACTATAAATCTGCCGCTCAGGAAAAAGAAGAAGAAATGAAAAAATAACAACTGAGCCCACGCCTGTGATGTCCAAGCATCCGGCGCCTTATTCCCAGGAATGTGTCCGGAGCTTTCCATCTGCGGCAGTGGAAACGGTCTCGGCGGAGGGCCTGGCGCATCCCGGCAAGAGGGGCGAAGGCACCAGAAACCTTAGAGAAGCCGGTGGCTTGGATGGGAGGTCGCTCTGCCACCTTTGGGAGCAGCCAGGAGGTCGAAGCCCTAGTTCCCTCAATCCTGTCATGCCCGTGAAGCCCTCTGTGGCCATGCTGGATGGGTCAGACCAGGCTGCACACACTTCCCCACGTCGGGGAAGGTCTGTCCAAGGCACAGACGGACTCGTGCGGATGGGCACACGGCGGTGCCCCCCAAGAGGCAGGGCGGGGGATGCCCCAAGCCGCTACGAGGCTGCCAGAGTCAGTCCCGCGGGGGGCTGAGCCTGCTTTTGCAGGAGGGGAAGGTCCATGGCTGGTGTGGTGGTGGAGTGAGACGGGAGCTCCAGGCAGGGATGGGGGCGTGTCCTGGGCCAGGAGCAAGCGAGGGCTTGTGTGGGGATCTGGAGGGAGTTGGGGGCACAGGATGGGGGAGCAGAGGGGTGAGGAGAAGCAGTACCGGCATGGGGGTGTGGTGGGGAGGTCACAGGGGTGCGGTGGGCAGGTCATGGGGGTGAGGTGGGGACGTCATGGGTTGCACTGGGGAAGTCACAGGGGGTGCGGTGGGCAGGTCACGGGGTATAATGGGGAGGTCACAGTGCAGGCCCTTCTGACGGGGTCTCTGGATGATGATTCCCTCCCCAGGCGCCCCTGCTCTATGTCTAGGACTGAACTGCAGCTCCTCGCCTGGACGGTCAGGCTTGCTGGGCACCCCACACCCCGCACAGTTGCCCTGCCCCGCTCGGGGCTTCCGGCTATGCTGCTCCTTGGCACCGCCTTGCTCTGGGACGCCGCAGCACACTGAGCCCCCACTGTGTGCCCAGTGCTTCCAGTGGGTCTAGTTCTCCGGGCGGCCCCATGCTCCGTCACATCATCCCCGTTTCAGAGAAAGGCCTTGGAGCGAGGTCGTCAGCTGCACAGTCTCCAGGCGGACACCTGACCCCAGCCACAGCCTCAGAGTCCTGTTCTGTAAAATGGGGACGCCGAGACCTATCTCCTCCCCCATGGCCGCTGTGAAGGCCATGCACACGCCAGGCGTCAATGCACGAACATCACTTGGGAAGGAAGGTGCCCGCGCACCGCTGACTAAGGCTCGGAAACGCACACAGGACCCGGTGAGCCACACGGCTGGGGTTCTAACCACGTAGGTCTGACTTTAACATCCATGCTCTGTCCGTTTCTCCAGACTGTCCCATCTGTGCCAAATTGGGCTGGGTCAGAACACGCTCCAGACACGGGCGCTCTCCGGTCCCCCCCTCCCTGCCCCCGCCCCGGCCCCTAGAGACCGCTGGACCACGTGAGCCCCGACAAGTCAGGCCAGGGTGAGCATGCATTAAGCTGCACTGACGTGTCACCAGGCAGGACAGGAGGGGACGAGGCCGGGACTGCCCCAAATTCGCTTCCTGTGCCTTTGAGATTTGGAGGCAAAGATCAATGCCAGTTGGTAATGCCAGGGAGGGGTGGGGTGGGGGGGGAAGGCCTGGGGAGAAGAGGCCCCTGCGGGCAGCTCCTTCCTCTCCCTCCTCCTCCTCGCCTGGGTCTCGGATCTGGGGCTTCTCCAAGAGGTGGCTGCTCCGGCGTGCCAGGCGGGGTAAGGGCGCCCCTACGGGGCTAGCAGGGCGCCTGCCAGCAGTGAGCGGGGGTGGGGGGGGCCCGGCCCCGGCCGTCCCCATCTGCCTTCCTGCCAGGTCAGCACCCCTCCTGTCCCTCTCCGCCTCCACTCTGCACCGCCACTCTGCTTGGTGAGGGCACTTCGTCAGACCTCCTGACCTCCTCCCACCTGGGGTGACGCAGGCATCATGGACGGCTTCTCCTGGGAGGGGGGAGGGAAGTGGGCCCCCCAGGTGTCTGCTGCCTCCGCCCCCTCCTCCGGCTCCACTGCCCCCACCTCCCTGTCCCACGCATCCCTCTGTCCCCCGTGGCTGCTCTGGCCCCTCTGGGCCGCACCTCCCTCCGCATCGTGCGGTCATCGTGTCCACCCTCCCTTCCCCCTCTTCGCCCTCCCCTGCCTCCTTGTCTCCTGACCTCATTCTCGGGCCACCTGTCCTCCCGGCTCCTCCCAGACCCCGTCCCTGGTCCCAGGACATTTTCTGGGTTCTGCTCCCATCCGCCCCCCACGACCGGTGTCCCCACCCAGGGAAAGACTGTGCTCTGAGGGGTCTGTGCCTCCCTTCCTGGTGGGAGGAGGGAATGCGCAGCTTGGGGGGGACGCTGGTGACGTGCTCAGGACCACGGCGAGTCCCCACCGTGTCACGTCGGTGACGGGCTGCCCGCCAGCCACACCGGCCACCCACAGCTGAGGAAATCTGAGACAGGACCCTTTTCTGTTCTGGTTTCCTTAACTCGGGGTGAGCAGTTTCCACCTTTGAGGAGCTTTGCTCTGGTGCAACCCTGTCCTAAAACTGCAGCTGGCAGCAGGTGGCCTCCGGTTCCGAGGTCAGGGCGGCTCCTGCCCAGTTACAGAAAACACCGGCTTCCCTGCATTTGCGGTTCCCTCTATAAACCAGTGCCTTCAGGTACCATCACCTGCTAACGCTGGGACCAGAGCCCACACTCTCCCACCAGTTACTACACTACTGTTCACGGCATCTGTTCAAAACCCCTGCTCTCCATCTGCTCCCTCCTCAGGCTCGTTCCTGCCTCTGTTTCTCCCAGAAAGGCACAGCACAATGCCTTTCCTAGCACGATAATTTAATGTTTCTTTCCCATGCTTCAGACACTGCACTTCCTCCAGGAAGCCTTCCTGGACTGATTCTATCTTATAAAGATGGAGAGAAATGGTTTCAGTTTAGAGTGAGGGCGCAGCGCCAGAGCAGCTCAGCACGTCGCCTGGTGCAGCTGAATTAACGGCGAGGCTGGGAGGTGTCGCCTGATCTCGTTGCCCTGCGACCGTTCCCTGGTCCCCGCTGCCCTCCCAGTTGAGAAGGGAGGACAGACGGCCCAGTGTGGTGGCCGGGGACTTCTGTTAACTATGCCGCTCAGTCTCGACCGCCAAATATCCTTCCCTGCAGGCACTCGCTTCCCCCCACGTCTGACACAGGCGTGTTGGCCTCACGGCACTGGGCACTGTTGCACGTAGGGGGCTCTACTGTGTTCCTGGGTCTCCCCGGCACCTACCAGCACCTGGCACCCAGGAAATGCTTGCCGAACTGAACCTAACGGAAATGAGAACATTCTGTTGACCAGGTAATCTGCGGAGCCACACCCTCAATAAAAACCCTAGCCCTGCTGCCTGGCCGTCTCGCAACAGGCAGCGCCCTAGGGGCATGGCTTGCACTTCTTGCCTTTGGGGCGGGGAGGGCAAGGCACAGCCTCCCAGGCTGCAGACTCACCACCCTTGGCCATCTCCATGGCTATGGGCCAAGCCCGTGGAGAGGAGAGAGCAGGAGCTCTGCGGGCTCCACGGAAGACTCTGGAAGGCACTAGTGGACCCTGCTATCACCTCAGGTGGTCGCTCCTGGCCCCTCCTGGCCCAAATCCTAGGCTTCCTCCCGCAGCCCCCATGCCGGGTACAGGCAGGTAGGAGCCCGCGGGGGATGGAGCAACCTGGCCACGGCCCGTGCCCTGTGGCAGGTGCATTTCCACCATCCGCACACAGGGGTCACGAAGTGGACAGGCCAGGCAGGGGCCCCGGGGAGCCGCGCTTGCCTGAACGCTTGCACCTTCTCCTTCTGATGCATCTGTTGTGAAATCTGCTCCGGAAGCCTCCGTGGGGGGTTAAGTCTCGGGGCTGGGATTTGGGCGGCTGGCAAAGGATCTGGGGCAAGTCCTGACTTCTGATTGTGGCGGGGGTGGGGCGGGCAGAGCCGCACCCCTACGGCAGAGCGCCCGGGGTGTGTGACGGTCGCTGTATGCCCAAAAGAGTCGTCAGGCACCAGGTGCAAATTTAACAAGGAAACTGAGGTCAAGGCAAGTGCTGGTCTTCAGCCGTCCCGAGAGTTTGGGACCAGCTGTGTGGCACTGGGCAGGGGCCATCCCTCATCTGGTCCCTAATTCTCAGAACAGACCCTTCCAGAACTGATGCCCCGAGGGTTTAGCACAAGTTAGATGACTAAATGGAGATAGTTCTGAGACTTCCTTCTCCCCAGGTATTTATGTTTTCCCCGGCTCCTGTGGTCTCATTTGGAGGATAAAAGCCCTTCGGGACCCCTCCTGCCAGAAGTCTGCCCCCAGCCCCTTGTTTCGCTGCTGACTGTTTCTCGAGAACCCATAGTAGTGGCACACCTGGAACCCAGGTGCACCTGGCTTCCCATGGTGCCCCTCCCCCCACCACACTCACCCACCCACACACCAGGGTG
The DNA here is from genome assembly GCF_003009895.1 of Hyaena hyaena. Taxonomy (NCBI): domain Eukaryota; kingdom Metazoa; phylum Chordata; class Mammalia; order Carnivora; family Hyaenidae; genus Hyaena; species Hyaena hyaena. The sequence goes on from NW_024081398.1 coordinate 520,302, forward strand.
CTTTTTTCTCCCCTGGCAATCCACGCACGTCCCCTCCTCCTGACTTACAGCTTTAAGGAAACCCAGCCAAACCCGCATCAAGTATCACCACACCCCGTATTATTTCCTGCCCCTTTCGAACGCCTAGTAAGTTCAGGTATAATTCACCCCTGAAACCCGAGGAGGGAACAGAAGGGACTGAGGAAAGCCCCTTTCACAAAGCCCAGGGCACCTGCCATGCCCACACAACCTCAGGGGGCAGTCCCTCAATGTCCCAGGTAAGGAACAATGGTGAAAAACGTAATCCGTTTACATATAAACACAAAAAGCTACAGCTAAAATGAGCCTCTGCTTTTACCTAGGCCAACTTCCTCATTAGGGGAGACTGAGGCCCAGAGAGGTTAAGTAACTTGTTCCAAGCCACACAGCTCACTTAGCAGTCAGGAAGGAAACCAAGGTGAGGGAAAGGCCTCGGGCATCCTTTTCCCAGCTGACAGAATTAGCCAAACCCGGGAGTGATGTCGAATTCCGTGTTATTGGGGCAGAACCTGCCTTAAAGTTCAGGAAGAGATCTGTCCCGGTCTGTCAGAAAAGAGGTCTGGTAACAAAAGGGGACACACAGGTCTGAGGAAGAACTGAAAAGATTTCAAAATCCGATCACAAGAAAGTTTCACAGTCCTGGAGTGAATCCAGATGCAGCGTTTCTGTGAGTTTTTGGGGTTTTGGAGATGCCTCCTTGAGGCCAGCCCACACTGGCCATTTTTAGGCTGGCGCTGAGGGCGGGGACGCTCCAGCGCTTCCTCCCCTGCCCAGTAAACCCCGCCGCCCTTGAAGGCGGCCCATCACCAGGACGATGAAAACACTTCCTTCACAGCCCTCCATACCAGCGAGGAAGGCAGCGGTGCAGATAATGCACGAGTCATTTCTTTCGGCTTTGGAAAGCGTGATAATGAATTTTTAGCAGCACCTAATTATGTTCTACTGAAGATAATATTAAAACCCCGTTTGCATTCTCTGAGCAGATATTAAGTGATAGTGTGAGAAGTGGTTAGCTGGGCGAGGAACCAGGCTCGGAATTAAGCCTTGGTTCCTGGGACCTGCCCAGTGGATAAGCCCCACTGAGCTCACTCGGATATGCATGCACTGTGTGTGTGTGTGTGTGTGTGTGTGTGTGTGTAGCAGTGTGTCTGTGTGGCTGTGTCTGCGTGTGTGTGAGAAAGAATGTGTCTGTGTGTGTGTGCATGTATGTGTGAGTGTGTCTGAGTGTGGGGTGTGCCTGTGTGTATAGGAGTGTGGGGTGAATGTGAGTGTGGGGTGTGCTTGTGTGTATAGAAGTTTGGGGTGAGTGTCTGAGTGTGGGGTATATCTGTGTGTATAGGAGTGTGGGGTGAATGTGTCTGAGTGTGAGGTGTGCCTGTGTGTACATGAGTGTGTCTGAGTGTGGGGTGTGTCTGTGTATAGGAGTGTGGGGTGAGTGTGTCTGAGTGTGGGGTGTGCCTGTGTGTATAGGAGTGTGGGGTGAATGTGTCTTGAGTGTGGGGTGTACCTGTGTGTATAGGAGTGTGGGGTGAATGTGTCTGAGTGTGGGGTATGTCTGTGTGTATAGGAGTGTGGGGTGTGCCTGTGTGTATAGAAGTTTGGGGTGAGTGTGTCTGAGTGTGGGGTCTGTCTGTGTGTATAGGAGTGTGGGTTGAGTGTGTCTGAGTGTGAGGTGTGCCTGTGTGTACATGAGTGTGTCTGAGTGTGGGGTAGGTCTGTGTATAGGAGTGTGAGGTGAATGTGTCTGAGTGTGGGGTGTGCCTGTGTGTATAGGAGTGTGGGGTGAATGTGTCTGAGTGTGGGGTGTGCCTGTGTGTATAGGAGTTTGGGGTGAGTGTGTCTGAGTGTGGGGTATGTCTGTGTGTATAGGAGTGTGGGGTATGCCTGTGTGTATAGGAGTGTGGGGTGAGGGTGTCTGAGTGTGGGGTAGGTCTGTGTATAGGAGTGTGGGCTGAGTGTGTCTGAGTGTGGGGTGTGCCTGTGTGTATATGAGTGTGTCTGAGTGTGGGGTGTGTCTGTGTATAGGAGTGTGGGGTGAATGTGTCTGTGTGGGGTGTGCCTGTGTGTACAGGAGTGTGAGGTGAGGGTGTCTGAGTGTGGGAGAAACTATGCGTGTGAGTGTGCACATACACTCATGTCTGAGTGTCACACGCTTGTGTGCACTCACGATGTGGCAGGCCTGGGTCCAGGCGCCCAGCTGGGAGCAGAGGGAGGGCCACCAGGTCCCTGCACTGGGGGGGGTCAGTCGGTCTGGGGGGGCGATGGGTCTGGGGGTTCGGTCTGGAGGGCCGCCGTGAACACCCGCCGGGATCCGGGCGGATGCAGGCCCACATGGAAACTCAAGCAGGAGAGGATCCTTTATTTGGGGGTGTAGGGGACACGACCTTACGGGAGTGGCTCGGACAGCGGCTGAAGGCAGAACAGGTTTGTGAGGAGGAAGGCCAGGCAAGGGGTCCCTCTGACCCTGAACAGAGCCCAGTGAGGAAAGGCGGGGGCTGCTGGGGGAGGTGGGGGGGCGCGGGGAGGAGGGAGGCCCGCGGGGCCCGGGGAATGGGGGGAGGCCCGCCCCCTTCCCCTGCCAGCAAAAGGAAACACACCGCAAACCCCAAGCACCCCGACCCCCGCCCCCAGCACAATTATTTCCAGCAGACGGCTGGGCCTCCCCGCCTCCCCCCGCGCCCCCGCATTCGGCCCCCAGCCTGGCCTCTCCGGGGCGCCCCCACGCGGGCCTCCCTTCCCGGGCACCCACGGCCCGGGGCCCCTCCTCCCGCCCCCCCAATCGGCCCGTGGAAAGTGCAGGAAGAGATGGAGAGGAGGCCGCCCTCTCTGCCTCGCTCCCTCGCTCTGCGGTTACGCTCGGCAGTGATCCTACGGGCCTGGAATCCGAGGAATTTCCTGCCCCGCGCTCCCCGAGAGCGCCCAGAGAGACCCAGCAATTAGGCCCGGACTTTCCAGCGCGGCCTCCCTCCGCCCAAGGCTGAGGGGCCCTGGGCTCGGCCCCAGGTGTCTGCGGCCACTACGGTCCCCACGAGGGCCGCCCCCGCCCCCCTGCCCTCAGCACCCCTGCCAGCCCCCCAGGGCCTCGCCCCAAGTGCGCCACACCCTTTCCTCCGCCCTCTCGGACCCAGTAATAATGAGGGCACACCAGACCCAATGCACGTCTCGGGGTGACTCGGTCTTTTTCTTTTTTTTTTTTTTTTGCTGTCTTTTCCTTTCTCCCAACCCAGGGGCCAGGGGCCACAGGACCTCCGCTCTTTCTTCCTTCCCCTTCTGGTCTGTTTCTCCTCCCCCACCCCCTCCCTCCTGCCCTCCCTCCTCCTTCCCTTCCCCTCCGCTCTTCCTCTCCGTGCCTCCCCCCTCCCTCCCTCTCCCCCTCTGCCTGCCCCCTCCCCTCTCCCCGCCTCTTCCTCCCCCTCTCTCCCCCTCCCCTCCCTTCAGGATGCACTGACTGGTTTCATCTGTGCCCTTGTCCTAGATGATAGGAAAAGCTAGGAGAAAATGGGCGGGGAGGGAAAGGTTAGGACCCGGGGTGTCTGGGTGGAAAAACATGCACTTTGGGAACCCCTCGGGCGCAAGGTCCCTCCCAAGAATGTGCCAGACACCACCAACTCCCCCTCAGGTCCCCCTCAGGAATCGAACAATCAAAATACCGAACTAAAAAAGCAAACCATAAAACTGATGTTCTACGAGGGACAGAATGACCACAGTCCGACTCCTCACCCCGTGAAGTCCAGCCAATCAGGCGTGGGCCACCCAGCACCCAGAGCGACCCACCCACCGGTGAGGGCAGCACCTGCGAAGACAGCAGAGGGAAGGGGGAGGGGACCAGCACCGTAGAGAACAAGGGCCCCCCCCCCCATCGTCGCCGCACTCACCCTCCAATGCCCCTTTGGGCAAAGCTTTCCTTCTCCCCTTACTTTCTAAGACTCTGATATTCTGTCTGCTGCTCATTCTGCGTCCACCTCCTGTTTCCTCAAAGTGTGGGGGCAACGAGCCCCAGGTACCGAGGTCAGAAACCCTGCAACCATTCTTTGGGGGCTCCTCCCAGGATGTCCACGTCGTCTAACCATAAGGAGACAGCAGCTGGCACCCCCTCTTTTCTTTCCATCCTAAATAAGGCACTTGGACCAAACAGTGGGCACTCGTGGGCCAGTTAAGATCCAGGAGCGAGGGGGCCATTCTCCAGCCTAGGGGACTCCTTGGGTGTCCTCCCAGTGATCCCCCAACATAGTTGGGGACGTTAGTGTGGTGGGCCCCCAGTTCCTTTCAAGAAGAACCCCCGGACCCATGGGACTCAGCAACTGAAGGGTCCTGACCCAGGCTACTCCTTGGTGGACGCCTGAGTGCCGTCGGCAGAACCTGGTCCCTGACCGCCTCCCTGGGTACCTGGTGGAATACCCCTTGGCCAGCCCCTCCCTTTGGGAAATAGTGGTCAAGCCGAAGACTGATCACTCGGATACCTCCCAGGAGTGATCGGGTGGCTTCCAAGGGCTGCTCCTCACGGGTTTCCCAGCTACAGGGGAAGGTGGCCCTCTACTTCCATCGCCGACACTATGGCACGGCTCACCCCTGCCCTGCGTGTCCCCGTGTTTGGGATTTTCATTTTCATTTTCAAATGTCCCTTGTGGAGTGGAGAGCAGGACTTACTTCGATGCCTTCTGGGCTCAGCACCCTCCAGTGCCCTTGATGCCATGGGGGGCGGGGGATGAGAGGGAAGACATCTGGAGGGACCCCACAAGATGCAGATGGCCTGGACAGTCTGCCTTAGGACGGTGGGGCTGGAAGGAACATTCCCAAGCAGCTGCCGAAACTCCTTTTGTTCCGGAGAACTACCATGGCTTGTCGGACCCACACGAATGCCCTCATTCCACTTGTTGGTGGGGAAAAAACACACTGCATCTGTTCATCTGTCCAAGCTGACAGGCTTTAGGACCAGGAGACCTCTCTTTCTCTGCCCTCTGGGCCTTTATCTACCCCCAGCCTCCCTGGCTGCACCTCACCTCTTCCACCTTCTCCTAGGTGGTGGAAGAGGTGTTTTTGCACTCTGCATGCGTGCATGTGTGTGTGCGTGCGCGCGCGTGGCCAGCGGGACTGGCTCTTATCTCACCTAGGGACCTTTGGCACCACGGTCCCCTCCTCCTCAGGCCCCTCCTTCTCCTGTCGCAGTCGAGCAAAGAGCACCCCCTTAGATTCCTAACCACCCACTTTATGTTTCCTCACTGGTGCCCCAGGCAAAATTTGACAATGGGGAACAAACTGGTCAACTTTTAAGGTGGAACACAGTCGGCATGTAACCTGATTGAAGTTTCTTGGTTTAATTAAGATAGATGTGTCTTCAGCATTATCAGCATTGAATATACGAAACTTTTTCTACCTGGGTTTACAGAAGAGCAAATAAGCTCATGAATATCTCTGTTGCGATCTGTCAGCAAAAAGCTGACTTAAAATGATGGTTAATTTTGTCTCAAAGTTTTCATGGGCAGTTGTTAAGTTAGCTTTCAGGGTCTTTTATAACCTGAAACTTTAAAGGCTTGCTTGCATGATTAACTGGCTTAAATTTTTTGGACTCTCAGGCCTCTTCCAAATCAGAGGGAACCTGACTAAACACAGGTTTGGGGTTTTGACTCATTGCAGAAAAATTAAGGATATTTGGGCCTGCTAGAAAACACGCTTTGTGGTTAATGGATTGATCTAGAAGTTTGCCATCTACGGAATTCTGATGGAATGGACAGTTCACAGTTAGTTGCTACTTAGTCTTCACTGAAGTTTTCTAAGAGTTAAAATCCTGCTAAATGTAGTTAAGACTGATGAGGGGCACCTGGGTGGCTCAGTTGGTGGAGCGTCCAACTTCAATCTAGGTCATGATCTTGCCGTTAGGAGTTCGAGCCCTGTGTTGGGCTCTGTGCTGACAGCTCCGAGCCTCAGATTCTGTGTCTCCCTCTCTCTCTGCTCCTTCCCCACTTGCATTCTCTCTCTCAAAAATAAATAAACATTTGGGGCGCCTGGGTGGCTCAGGTGGTTAAGCGTCTGACTTCAGCTCAGGTCATGATCTCGCGGTTCACAAGTTTGAGCCCCGCATCAGGCTCTTTGTTGTCAGTGCAGAGCCTGCTTCAGATCCTCTGTCCCCTGTTTGTGCTCTTTCTCTCTCAAAATAAATAAACATTTAAAAATAAATAAATAAATAAATAAATAAATAAACATTAAAAAAGAAAAAAAGAATAAAGACTGATGGAAATAAGGAAAGCAGCTCTGTGTGTAGAGAAGTATAGATGTGTAAGAAAGAGAAAAGAAATGCAAATACATTTTTGTCGAAGGTTAAAAAAAAATTATTTTGTCCCCAACGAGACTGGTTGTTTAGAGAGAAATGGCTCCGGACAAGATCTGAATGCAAAGGAATGTGGTAGAAGGTTCATGAGGGGAGATCTTTGGAAAGGAATTTTAAGTGTGGTCAAGATGGACTCAGGTTAAAATGAATGGATGTTAAAAGCACGTGGGTGGAGGAGCACTTGAGAGGCTCAGTCCGTGAAGCATCTGGCTCTTGGTCTTGGCTCAGGTCATGATTTCATGGTTTGTGAGTTAGAGCCCCACACTGAGCTCTGTGCTGACAGTGAAGAGCCTGTCTGGGATTCTCTCTCTCCCTCTCTCTCTGCCCCTCCCCTGCTTTCTCTCTCTCAAAATAAATTAAAAAAATAAAAAAGGCTGGGGAGATGGTGCCCATGTCCTTGCTGCTGGCTCCACATTCGTGTTATTTCTGCAAGGTAGCGGAATGGATGCGTGCACCATAAGGGATGGATGGCGACGACATGTGACGGGCTTTTACTGAGATACAGAGAGCCACTGCACTACACTCAGCCCGGTGCAAGTTGACCTGTACCCATCTAGTGACTTTAAAATGGACACCCACGTGGCTGGAACATACTTATGCGGGCATTGCTGGCAAAGGCAGAGGAATAGACCTTGACTTTGGCCTTTTTAGCCCTCCTGCCCCCGCAACAGCCAATGATCGATATGTAAACTATGGTCCAGCCCAAAATAAAATGAGCACATCCTTCTACAACCTTCTACAACTCTTGCCTGGTCAGAGTCGATACCCCAGGTCCCACAGGCAGGGAAATGGAGAGGTAGGAGAAATCGGGGAAGACAAGGTCAGCTCCTGGAGGCAGAGTCGAGCCTGGGGAAGAGTGACTACTCCCGTAGCTCTTGAGACTGACGGGGCTTTCGGCTGCCAGTCCCATAGCCAGCCAAACCTCGGGGCCAGGAGATAAGGCTCCTCCTGGCCAAGAGTCGGGGTCAGGAGACGAGGTTTTTCCTGGCCAGCTATAGGAAACGGAGATAAGGGATGCCTTTTCCTCCTTTCCCCTATAGATGGGCAATTCCCCAACCAGGGCCAATACTCCTCTGGGATGCCCTGTGAGAAACTGGGATGATTTTGATCCACAAACCCTGAAGAAAAAGCCACTCATTTTCTTCTGCACCGAGGTTTGGCCCCAGTACAAATTGGAGGAGGAAACCTGGCCGCCAGAGGGAAATATCGATTACGATACTATCCTACAATCGGACTTGTTTTACAAACGCGAGGGGAAGTGGGGAGAAGCCCCCTATGTTCAATGATTGTTGGCCTTAAGAAAAAAATCGAGATACGTGTAAGCGGTGTAAGGTGGATCCTGATTTTTAGGAAGTTTTTTTAGTGTTTATTTATTTCTGAGAGAGAGAGAGAGAGGCAGAATGCAAGTGGGGGAGGGGCAGAGAGAGAGAGAGGGAGAGATGGGATCAGAAGCAGGCTCCAGGCTCTGGGCCGTCAGCACCGAGCCCGACACAGGGCTTGAACCCACGAACCGTGAGATCATGACCTGAGCTGAAGTCGGATGCCTAAGCGACGGAGCCCCCCAGGCCCCCCAGGTGGATCCTGATTCAATGGCAGACCTTTCCAAAGCCCAGCAATCAGGAAGGGAAACGATTAGAGGCTCCTCGCCTGCACCCAAGGCAGACGTAGAGAAGAGGAAGGGAAGTCTTCCACCTCAACCTCCCCCTCCTCGAGTCCCCGATCTGTACATCCAGACTTAAAAATGTGCACGTCTCCCTACCGCCACCTGAGCCAGGCCCTGCCAGTAATGTCACAGGCGTGTTTCCCCTACAAGAAGCTAGGGTGCAGGAAGGGGGGACACAGGGAGGCACGACCACAGTACGATTACAAGTGCCTTTTTCATTACAAGATTTAAGACAGATAAATGGAGATCAAGGTAAATTTTCTGCTGATCCGGATAAGTATGTAGAGGCTTTTCAGAATATTATGCATGTTTTTGAGTTGACTCAGAAAGAGATAAGCTTTCGTTGAATCAGATTCTTTTTTTATAATTTTTTAAAGTTCTTAAAGACATTTTTTAGGGTCCGCCTGGGTGGCTCAGTCAGTTAAGCGTCCAGCTTCGGCCTAGGTCATAATCTCACAGTTCATGGGTTCGAGCCCTGTGTCGGGCTCTGTGCTGACAGCTCAGAGCCTGGAGCCTGCTTTGGATTCCGTGTCTCCCTCTCTGACCCTCGCCTGCTCACACTGTCTCTCTCTCTCTCTCTCTCAGAAATAAATTTTAAAAAACATTAAAAATAAAGTTTATTTTTGAAAGAGAGAGAGAAAGAGAGAGAGAGAGTGTGAGCAGGGGAGGGGCAGAGAGAGAGGGAGACACAGAATCTGAAGCAGGCTCCAGGCTCTGAGCTGTCAGCACAGAGCCCAACATGGGGCTTGAACTCACAAACAGCGAGATCATGACCTGAGCTGAAGTCGGAGGCTCAAGGGACTGAGCCACCCAGGTGTCCCTTGTTGAATCAGATCTAAGAAGACAGAGGAATGTGGGGTTCTGGCCGGCTGAGAGATATGGGGACCAGCAACTCATTAACTAGCATGGGACCCAAGGTCCTATAGGGAACTACCAGTTCTCTACTGGAGCTCAGGCAGTTCTGCCCCAAAACCCTAGCTCGGACCCTGATAATCCCATTGGGAATGGTGTCGCTGCTATTTCCAAGCCTATATTTTGGAAGGATTGAAAAGAACTGAGGTGAAGCCCTTAAATTACAGTAAATGAGCCACTATCTCACAGACACAGGATGAAAGCCCGGTGGCCTTCCTGGAAAGGTTAAGGGAGGCTCTCATTAAATATATGGCTATCTCCCCCAACACCCTTAAGGCCGAGATGATTCTGAAGGACAAATCTGTCCCTCAGTTGGCCTCACATATTCACAGAAAACTGCAAAAGTTTGGCTGTTGGCCCGAAAGGGACCCTAGAGGAGCTCCTACGAGCTGCCAATCGGTACATTACAACCGAGATCAAGAGGAGAATAAGGAACAGGAAAGGAGGCTTAAGAAAAAATCTGAGGCTTTAGTTGCGGCCTTCTGTACACTGTCAGACCCGGCTTCCCGAGGTTCCGGCACCAAGTGCCATTTACGTGGCCATTCAGGGCACTGCAAGCAAGAATGTCCTCAGAGGGGACCACGGAAGTGGAAACCCTCTAAGCCGAGCCCCTTGTGTGGACACAGCTCCTGGGGATCTGAATGCCCTCGGGGACCTCAGGCTGCGCGCGCTCACATAACCAGTGTCCCCGAAAGGGACTGACAGGCCCCGGACTCTTCACGGTGGTTCCCCCAAACCAGCTCCCTATCGGAAACCCAGAGCCTCGGCTAACTCTGGACATGGAAGGAAAACTGGTTAATTTCATTAACACCGGAGCCCCCTTTTCTGTTCTCCTTTCCACTCCCGGCCAACTAGCCAAACGCAGCAGCGTAAGGACTAGAGGCGTTTCCAGAAAACTCATGACCAGATTTTCCTCTCAGCCCCTGGGGGCATACGGGGAGAATGGATTTCCTCACGCTCTTTTCCCACAATGCCAGAGAGCAACACTCCCTTGCTAGGAAGGGACATGATGGCTGCATTTGAGACGACGGTGTCATTAGACCCAGGACCGGTAAGCACCTGCCTAAACTTACAGTCATCTGGGTATCAAAGATCCGTCTTCTCTTGAGGTAAAATTAAATATGCCTCATGGAGGTGTTCTTAGGGGGCGGCCTTTGGACGGCCAAAGGAGAAACTGAAGACTGAGGACCAGAAACTAGTTCAGGTGCTTACCCAAATAAATATGGAAGAGGGAGGAAAAGCTATCGTTAAATTGATTAAAAAAAAAATGACCAGACATGCCAGGGGTTTTTGGATGACTACAGCGTGTCTTTCCTGCCCACAGTGTGACCTCCTTCCCAAGAGGCAGTGCATTTGGGATATTAATGCTTGTTGGTCTGATATTCTTTGTATACGTCATTCGTAGATGCCTTCACATATACCAGAAAAGTAAGGCATCCAAGATTTGCTAGCCCAGATGTTTCAAACACTCTCCCAACAGATCAGACCTCTGGGTGGACCTCCGAGCCTGCCCTGCCCTGTAGTTAAGATCGGTCGTGGGGCGCCTGGGTGGCTCAGTAAGTGTCCGACTTCAGCTCAGGTCACAATCTCACAGTTTGTGGGTTCGAGCCCAGCATCCAGTCAGTACTGTCAGCACAGACCCCACTCTGGATCCTCTGCACCCCCCACTCCTCCCCCGCTCACACACTCCCTCTCTTAAAAATAAACATTTATTAAAAAAAAAAAAAAGAACTGCTGTTCCTAACAGCAGTAAGGAGTCACATGTTCGGGGGGAGAACATGATAGGAAAAGATAAGATAAAATGGGCGGGGAGGGAAAGGTTAGGACCCGGGGTGTCTGGGTGGAAAAACACGCACTTTGGAAACCCCTCGGGCGTAAGGTCCCTCTCAAGAATGTGCCGGACACCACTGACTCCCCCTCAGGTCCCCCTCAGGAATCGAACAATCAAAATACCGAACTAAAAAAGCAAACCATAAAACTGATGTTCTACGAGGGACAGAATGACCACAATCAGACTCCTCACCCCGTGAAGTCCAGCCAATCAGGCGTGGGCCACCCAGCACCCAGAGCGACCCACCCACCGGTGAGGGCAGCACCTGCGAAGACAGCAGAGGGAAGGGGGAGGGGACCAGCACCGTAGAGAACAAGGGCCCCCCCCCCCATCGTCGCCGCACTCACCCTCCAATGCCCCTTTGGGCAAAGCTTTCCTTCTCCCCTTACTTTCTAAGACTCTGATATTCTGTCTGCTGCTCATTCTGCGTCCACCTCCTGTTTCCTCAAAGTGTGGGGGCAACGAGCCCCAGGTACCGAGGTCAGAAACCCAGCAACACCAGGCCTGTCTGCAGCATGTCTGTGGCTGGGACTTCCAGAACATGGGGCGGAAGTTCTGGGCTCCTATTTCTTTGGTTCAAGCCAGAGACACAGGGACCCGAAGGGGGAAAGATGCTCCCCAGTCATTTGAATGAACCCTTACGTAACTTCTCTCTGCAGCAGCCGAACAGCAGAAGCAGATTTCTCTTCCTAATTACGTTTTGTTCAGGCGCATATGAAAGTCGGTTCATATTCCCCCATCGCACATCAATCGATGGCTGGGTACCAGGTGCCAGGGCACGAGCAGCCTGGGGATTTAAACACTTGCCACAAATAGTTCTCCCGCTGGTCAGCCTTGCCACCGGCATGGCCGCCCGGGAAGGCGGCATTTACACGGACCCGTGAGAGACGGGCTCCGGCCCCTCTACCTCCTTCTCGAGGCCAGTGTTGCCTCCTGGCCTCTAGCTTTGTGTTGGCCTTTTGTTTTCTTCCCCGTTCTAGACGCCCGTTCATGAATGCCGCATGCTACTCTTTGTTTTCGTTCCTCCTCAAATCAATGGACATTTCTGAATCTTTTCTGCCCAAAGTCTTAGAGAGGTTAGGACCAGTTGGAACCTCATTTCTACATATAAGACACTCTCACCCACACTTGTTCCCAGGAGGGCACCCCTCTGTCTCTCCCCATCTCGGGTCCGTGGCGACACGGCCATGTGGCCTCCACTGCCCACGGGTCTGGCCCAGGATTCTACCCTCGGCTGCCACGGCCCTCCCCTCTCCCCTCCGCTTCTCTCGGCTCCTCTCTCTGAGAGTGGGGAGCAGGGAGCCCAGGCCCAGGGTGCAGCTCTCCAGGGCCAAGGTCTCAGGGCGTGGGCCTCCTTTGCAAGCTCCCCAACTCTGACTCTCGGTAATTCTGACCGAGTCAAGTTAAAACAGCCCCTCCTGCACCTCCCCAGCCCCAGCATTTCCCTCCAGCCTCAGAAGGACAAGACTGGGGTTAAAAAGGAAATCACAGCTATTCCAATACTTCCATGGGAATGTGCACCCTCTCCCGCTTTCCTTCAGCTGTCAAGATATTTGCCTTTTGAGGTTGGAAGTTGGTAGTTGCCAGTTCCCTCCTCCCCCTTCTCATTCCCTTTAAACAAAGCTTTTTCTGTCAGGTTTTGACCCTGATGAAGATTTTTAACTGGAATCCTTCCCCATCCCCATCCCCCCCCCCAATTCTGAAGGATCTTTTGTCTTCTGAGCAAAAGAACTGAGAGATTGGAAAGGCTGCCTTTTTTTTTTTTCCCATCAGTAATTGGGGAAGAATTTAAAAAAGAAAAAAACCTGAAGGATAAAAGACAGAAAAAAACAATATGGAGCTATTTTCTTTCTAAAAAAAAAAATCAGTTTAATGGAAAACAAGAGAAAGACCTTGAGGAAAAGAGAGGAGAGGGTCTGGAAGAAGTATAGAAGCAGGAAGGGGTGAGGGGATGTGTGATGGGGCACTTGGGGCGCCCATCAGCAGGAGCACTCTGGCACCTGTCGGGGGAGCACTCTGGCGCCCGTCAGTGGGAGCACTCGGGGAGAGCTCAGGCGCCCATCAGTGGGAGCACTTAGGGAGCACTCCGGTGCCCGTCAGTGGGAGCATTCAGAGAGCTCAGGTGCACATCAGGGGGAGCACTCTGGCGCCCGTCAGTGGGAGCACTCAAGGAGCACTTAGGTGCCCATCAGTGGGAGCACTCAGACAGCTCAGGTGCCTGTCAGTGGGAGCGCTCAGGGAGCACTCAAGCACCCGTCAGTGGGAGCACTCAGAGAGCTCAGGCACCTGTCAGTGGGAGCACTCAGGGAGAGCTCAGGCGCCTGTCAATGGGAGCACTCAGGGAGCGTTCAGGTGCCCATCTGTGGGAGTACTCAGGGAGCACTTCAGCACCCGTCAGCGGGAGCACTCAGGGAGCACTCCGATGCCTGTTCGTGGGAGTACTTGGTCGCCTGCCACTGGGAGCACTCCGGATGTCTGCCACTGGGAGCACTTGGGTACCCGTCAGAGGGGCTGCATATCTACTCAACAGTTTTTCCCACTTAGAAAGAAAGAACTGGAAACTTGCTCTGAGGCAGTAAAAAGAACCCTCCTCTGTGCACAGGCACAGCATCTAATGGGGCCTAGCATACAGCAAATGCTCAATAAATGCAGGTTTGAACAAAACAGGCTGCCATGGTCCTGTTGTTTTCCTTCCACCCCCCACCCCCCACCCGGGGCCAAATGAAAGGTTGGCTGGAAATGAACAGACAAGGAACAAAGAGCTCAGGCCAGCCTCACCTGATACAGTTCTGCAGGGCTCACAGAGGTCACATTTTGTCAACCACTCTGGTCTCACCTGTTACCTTCCCGGTGCTCAGTCCTTGCCCTCGTCTGGCTAGGCACAACCAACCCAAACAAAGGCAATCGGCTCTCAATTACCGGCCCAACGGCTTCTCCCTTTAGAGATTATCCATGGAAAAATCTTAATCCTGGGCAGGCTGCCTCCCTCTGTCACCCAGAATGTTTTTGTTGTCAGTCTTGGAGCAAGCAGGGAATTAGACCTCATGTAAATAGCAGTCCAAGTCTGTGCTAATGAGCAAGGAAAATCTGATTATTACCTTTGTCATTATCATCATCATGCATTCCAAAGGTAAAAATTTGTATACTTTGTTACTTAAAACAGCAACTGACGTTTTAGGAGTTGTGCTGTATGTTTTATACATCTTAACTCAATTGATTTATTTGTTGCATAAAAGATTCAAGGCAACATACGTGGACATTTAGTCACTGATATAAACAATAAATTTCTAGGGGCGCCTGGGTGGCTCAGTCAGTTAAGCGTCCGACTTTGGCTCAGGTCATGATCTCACGGTTCGTGTGTTCAAGCCCTGCGTCGGGCTCTGTGCTATCAATTCAGAGCCTAGAGCCTGCTTCAGATTCTTTGTTTCCCTCTCTGTCTCCCCCCTCCCCTGACGCCCCCGCTGCACTCTTTCTTTCAAAACTAAATAAATGTTAAAAAATTTTAAAAAAACAATAAAGTTTGAGAAGAAAGCCGACATTGGGTGAGGTGGGGGGGAGGGGTTACTGGGCAAGCAAGGAAAGAGAACAAGGACTGGAGAAGTAAATCGAGATTGGATGAAAGTTAATATATTTGATACATGCCACAAGCTCCTCAATGCGTATTCTGAGACCAATTGCAAGGCTAGCCTTGAGCTTCCAAGCAGCAAGTGCAAAAAGGAAAAATCCAAAATCAGTGACACAATGTACAGTATGCATAAAATAAAAACCATCTGACAGCTTAGGAAAAGCACCGCTACAGAACTTTTGCCAGCGATCCTCATTAACGAATACCGTGATGTGTTGAACCCTATCCTGGGCAACATTCCTGCCATAAATACAATATGTTCAAGGGTTACTCCTTAGAACATTCTGCAGTGCAGGCTCGTGGCACGGGGCCAAATGCTCAGCTCAGTGAAGGCAATTCTTTGAGAAGCCAAAGCCATTCAGTCTCGGTTTAACGCTCTCTGAGGGTCTGGCTCAATCTAAGGATAAAATTTTGAGTGTCGGGAGGCACGGACCGGAAGAGGTTCATCACAGAGAGGAGCTGCAGACAGGAGATGGGGCTCTTTTGACTTCCATCTGGGCCTTGGGTTCCGAACTGCTTCTGTGGATGAGGAAGAACGAATACCACCTGCTCTGAGAGTCACTGCTTCTTGGGAGGCAGAACTGAGGATTAATGCCCTAAGGAGGTGGGGAGAGGGGCCAGCCAGCTGTTGTGATGTCTGGGGTGGGGGTGACGTGACCGAGTGAAACTCACTTACAAAACTACTTTGGCATTTAAAACAAAAAACAAAAAACATGTCTACAGAGCACACCTAACCCCCAAACACCAGCTCAGCAAGATGAAGCCTTGCTGGAGGAGCCCTGAGGGGCATTCGGGTCAGTAGCTGCGGCGACGCTCCCAGCTAGGATGGTCCCCCCTTCTGGAAGAAGAGCCCCAGGAACCCCGGCATCTCACACCTGGAGGGCGAGTGCCAACACAGAGGTCAGCCTGCTGGTGACGTCGGCACCCTTCACCCTCGAGATCACCAGAGGGAAGTCCACACGTTAGGTATCATATCTATCTAGTGAATCCAGAAATTCCTCCATGGATCTGACCAAAGTCCTCCGTGCTTCCCCTACGAGGCCGAGACCGTACTTTCCTAACAGCCGAGAAAGCCTGTCCAGCCTCATCTGGGGCTGGGACTGAGAAGGGCAGTCCCCTGCAGATGGAAGGAGGCTGGAGGGGTGGGGGGAAGGGTGCTCCTGGCCGCTTCCGGAGCCCCTGGGGTAAGGGAGGACCAGCTCCAGCTGCGGTGGAGCAGGGAGAGAGCGGGGCGGGCTGGAGTCTCGGGCAAGTCCCCCGACAATGGGCAGGAGTCTGGAACCTGCAGCCAGTTACTTAATTATGTCTGAATGGTTTTTGTTCCTGGCTTTAAACATTTACCCCTATTGGGTTTTCTCGGCTTCACCAGGCCTCTATCTCCTTTTCTTTGCGGTTGCCATGGCAACGACTCGGGCCTACAACCGCTCTCTGATTTTAAATAAAAGTTGAGGTTTCTGTCTCTTTGCCCTCCCCCTTCTCTCCTGGATGGATGAAGTTTCCCTCTCATCCCCGCCCCCCCCCTTCACCTTCCTCTCTGCCCCACGCCCTCACCCAGCCGCTTCCTGATCATTACCTCTTCCCTCAATTCCTCTTTCCACCTGTCTCCTCCCTAAACCCTCCCCAGGTCCACACCCTCCCCACCAGGCTCCAGGCCTGGCGGAGGCCGGAGGGGGCCTGGGGACATGGGGATCCGGAAGCAGTCCAGAGAGGTGTCCCCAGTCCTCTCTGGACCTCAGTGAGCAGGGGGTTCCTGACCTCATCACCCCTCCTCCCAGAAGGGACCCCGTGGTCTGTGCAGGGGGCAGTGGAGGGGGAGGCGTGTGCTGGGCCGTGGCAGGAACCGCACAGTGGGTCACCTTCCTTCCCCAGTCCTGGGTTTCACTAACTCAAATCCGTGATTTTCAAACCTGAGACGTCTCAGCAGTTAAGGGGGTGGGGTAGGGGGAGCGGGGTGCTGGGGCACCTGAGACCCGGTCAGCCCTGCCACCCAGCACCGCGGCCGGGACAGCGGGCTCTGCCGTCATCCGTCGTGGCCGAGACTCGGCAGTGCTTCTCAGGGAGCCTGGGGCTCCAGCCACTCCCTGCTCAGGGGCGGTCTGGGGGGCTCTGCGGTCACCTGCTGCCCCCTCACGAGCTCCAGCCCTGGATAAACAGGCAGACCACAGCCTGGGGGGACACCTAATCATCTCTGAGGTGGGCTGGGGACCCGACACTTCTTCTCCCTTGGCAACATCAGCCCCATCTTTACCGTCCGGGCTGTGGGTCACACTTAGGCATCTGGGCAATGGGAAGGATGGAGAAGTGTGTGGCATCTTAGAACCAGCTCGGGCTTGGGAGCCGAGCGGCTGGACCTCCAGGTCTATTCTGTGGGGCTCTTCCTCCAGTGAGCTCAGTGCTTCCCAAGTGCGGCATTTTAGCCCAGGGGGCACTTCCAGACATCCAGACACTTTTATTGTCACATCTGCGGGTGGGGAGTGCCACTGGCTTCCAGGGCACCGCAGGGCCTGAGCCTCAGTGTCCTCCCTGCAGATGAGCAGCTCGCACTCTCCCGGGCGCCTGAGCCAGGAGCTGGTCTGAGCACTGGGTGGGGGTGGGGGTGCATGACCCAGGCAAGAAGGCCGCCCCAAGGACATCACGTTAACTTACACTCACAGACAGGGTTTACAAGTCTTAGGCTACGATCAGGGACAGGGACGTGTGTGAGGTCACACAGAGCCAGGAAGGACGCTGGATGGGAACACAGATCTCCTGACTACAAACCCAGAACGTTAGGATTCAGGTGTAAGTGCTGACATGCACGGCA
Organism: Hyaena hyaena; assembly: GCF_003009895.1. Lineage (NCBI taxonomy): Eukaryota > Metazoa > Chordata > Mammalia > Carnivora > Hyaenidae > Hyaena > Hyaena hyaena. Next base: position 537,479 of record NW_024081398.1, read on the forward strand.
TGCTTAATGCGTCCCGGACACCTCGCCAAGGGTCCAGGCGGGTGCTGTGACGCGGTGGGTGTCACGCCCACAGAGCAGGTTCACTCTTCTCTGGGGCAGGGGCGGGGTGGGGGGGGACGCCTGGCACTTGGCCTCGCTGGGCCTGGGCTCAGACCCGCCAGGGGCCTTGGGCGCCGTACACCAGCTCCCGGCCTCACAGCCAGATAAACCACAGAAGGGCCCACGATGTGCCCACGAAGAGAGAAGCGGAAACCCCAGGTCACCGGGCCGCCATCTGAGATCAGCTCCGTCCAATGTACCCTGGGGCTCCCACTGCTTGTCACCATCCTGGGGACAGGGAGTGGGGACCACATGGGAACCACGGTCGTGACACCCAACGACTGAGGTCTGAGGGCAAGAGGGAGAAACAGCAGGTGGTGGGGAGAATGGAAAGCGCTGCCACAGATGCATGGAGAAATGGAGAACTCAGGGCCCTGGCTGGCCTTGTGGGTGGAGCGTGTGGCTCCTGATCTCCAGGGCCGTGAGTTCAAGCCCCACGATGAATGTGGAGCCTACTTAAAATTAAAATTAAAGAAAAAAAAATAGAGAGGTCGGAATCAGGGGCCTGGGCTGGGGGTGCTCAGAGAGAAGAGAGACACGGAGCACTGGAGGGGCCCAGACTAGGCCGATCAGCCCTAGTGCTGGGGGTGGGGGTGGGGCAGAAGGCGCCCAGGACCCCAGGCCTCTCACAGGGCAGAACCTGGCGCCGCCCCGAGTGCACAGAGCAGGCCCCGGGGCCCTCCCGGCCTCCCCACTCCTCTGGAGCCTCTCGGGGGCTCAGCCCATCTCTTCAAATGGGCTCACGGAGGAGGAAAACAGACCCAGAAGCTTCTCTGAGGGCCCTGACCCTCGCCGCAGAGGAGGCCCGGGCAGGACTTATGAAAGAGGCTGGGGTTTGTTATTTGTTATTTTTGTTTTGTTTTTAACAAAACATCATGCAGGGCCTTGGGGAACTTGCAATCTGGCGGAAAACTGAAAGGTCAGTGCTTTAAATGGAGCCTGTGAAATGAGATAAAGAGGAGGTAAGTCAGGAAGGGTCCCCTGGAGGGGGGCGCCCTTCAGAGCCCCGGACGGGATGCGGGGAGGTGAGAAGCCCACCAGGGGAGGCCGGGGAGGCCTCGGGTCCTGCTCCCTGCTGCTGTCACGGCCCTGGTTTTCATTTTTCCCTTCCCCCACAGCCGGCTCCGGTAGGGCTGAGATGATTAAAACCAAAAGAATTTTAAATGTCTGGAATTCACTTTTCCCCCCGCTGATGCCATTTGCTTTTTTTCCCCTCCATGTCCCTCCCTCCTTCGAACTTCTCCTCCTGGGAGAGCTGTTTGCCTCGCGTCTCTCTTCTGGCCCAGTTTGCAGAGAGGATTCCCAGTGCCCACCAGCCCACTTCGCTTTCGCTGTGGGGGAAGCGCAGGGTGGGGTGTCTCAGGCAGAGGGGAGGGAGGAGGGAAGGGTGGAGGGGCCTTGATCTCGCTGGCGAAAGTTCCCAGAAAAAGAAAAGAGAAGAAATAGCTTTCAGGGAAAGAAATCTGCCAAATGTTTACGTTCCCACAAGACTGTGCAAAATCTTTTCATAGACCGGAGCTGAAGTTCAGGGCGAAGCCGGAGCATGTTTGTTCAAGGAGAAACTCTTCAGACACGCACACCGGAGCACCCACAGCCCTGGTCCGGGGCCTCCGACCTCCCAGAGCAGCCACACGGCCCCCAGGAAAGCGGATGGTGCGCGCGCGGGGGCGGGGTGGGGGGGTCACCGCCTGCTTTCCTACCCCAAGCCCAGACCAGGTCCAACAACATGGGAAATGTGTGCTCCTGCCCCCGCCTCCCACCCCCAGCTCCACCCTGCTATCTTGGGGTGTCCCAGCTCTGGCCTTCTGAAACCAAGCTGGAGACCCAGGGCCTCACTCCGGAAGAATCAGTCTTTTGGTGAACTCCCACGGGATGGCCAAGAGCCGGAAGACTGTGCAGCCAGAAGGAATCTTGGAGATTAACCTCTGACTTTGAGATAAGAAAGCAGGCCCAGGTCGCAGCCTAAGGTCACAACCAGGGCTAACCATTCACAGCTAGACTTGCAAGCCACTGCTGTTCCCATATTGCTCGGACACAGATATTCCTACCCTAACACCCAGGAAGCCAGAGCCTGGTCCGAAGGGGTGAGCCAAGGGTACCTGGGTGGTTCAGTCAGGAAATCAGATGATTTCCGCTGGGTAATGATCTCACGGTTTGCAGGTTTGAGCTCCGCGTCAGGCTCTGCGCTGTACATGTGAGGCCTGCTTGGAATTCTCTCTCCCTCTCTCTCTCTGGCCCTCCCCACCACTTTTCTTTCTCTCTCAAAATCAATAATAAAGCTTAAAAAAAACAACAAATAGACTTTCCATTAAAAAACAAAGAGGTGGCAAGCCATGTGAGACAGGCCACGTTTAACCCTTCGGCACAAGGCTGCGCTGCTGGCAGGGGCGGCCGCCTGAGGCCTGAAGGTCTGCAAGGGGGTGGGTCAGCCCTGTCCGGCGTCGGACCCCGAGAAGCTCTGAGGAGAAGCAGGCGCCAGCATGAGCACACATCAGTTGGTGGAAAGAAAGCGGTCCAGCCTGGGCCACCACGAGGCTTTGCTCAAGAACACACCCCTGAAGGAGCAGAGGGTTGAAGGTGAAGGAAAGGACCCTCTCCTCTCCCTGGTCTATAAACAAAATGCCAGGTATGGGGCTCGGTGGCCCCCGGCAAGGTGCTTTCGTGTACTAATGCAGTGACAGGAATGGCAGCGGGAGTGGGATGCCAGCACCGGCTAACAGGGTCACATGCCAGGGACGGGGTCTGACGCAGGGCGCCCGCGAGCTTTTCGAGAGTCCCACTGGCCAAAGGAGCCAGGACCCGGGTTCCGTGATGCCTCCCAGGTCTGGCAACTAGTTCGAGGCACAAAAGGGAGAAGATCCAATGCATTTCATTCTAAAGACCAAGCACACGGTGCCGGGTGCCGGGCCGAAGGAAAGCTCCCTACAGAGAGGGAAAAACAGATGGGGGTCCTCTGCCACCTCCTGGCGGACCTGCGGGGGCCCCAGCCCGACACAGAGCGGACCCGCTTCATTCTAGAGTCCAGCCCCCGAGGGCAAGCTCCTGTGTCAAATCCACCCTCTCTGCTTATCTCTGGGGCGGAGCCCGAGCAAAGGAGGTGGGCAGCCGTGTGGACCCTCGCACAGAGGCCACACCGCTACAGGTGTGAATGCCACTTGGGCCCTTCCCTCCCCACCCACCAGATGGTTCCTCAGGGCCTAGTCGCTCCCGTGGGGTCAAGCTGAGCCCCAGGTTGTGTGTCCCGCTCACCTGGAAACATACATTCCCAGGCCAAGACCTGGGTCCTGCTGGGATGGCCCCCTGGGCAGCCTTGGCCACCGCCCCGCGGGCCGCTCACCCCACACAAGCCACAGGAATCACTTGTGGCCATCTCGTGCTCGTCACCACCTCTACCTATCCCACCCTGCCCTGCTCCACCCTGACCCCCACTGAACCCCTACCCCACCCTGTTGCACCCCTACCCCGCTATGCCCCTACCCTACCCCACCTGGGCAGGCTAAGGGAGTCAGCCATGCACAGGTCAGGGGGGCTGCATCGGGGACCAGGTAGGCTGTCCCCAGGGAGCACAATGGCCTCCCTGCCCTGGCGGAGCCCCCTCAAGGCCTGGGGCCCGGCTCCAACCGCTCCACGGGGCGCCCGCTGCTGAGAGGTCCCCGCTCTCCTCCCCAGGCCTCATCCCACCCACTGCCGCCCCCCTTCCTCGGCATGTCTCTCCCCTTCCTCCCACCCCTCTGCTGCCGGCGTGGAGCAGGAGGTTATGAAAATGAGCTGCGTGCCCAGGAGACTGTAATTATCTGCTAAGTGTGAAAGCCAGAGTGATTAATTAAGAGATAATAAAAAGGAAAGGAGGGCGAGAGGGGGCCTCAAGGCTTTGCTTTGATGATAGAACCTGAGGTGAGCCCAGCAATTAGGGGAATCTTTATCGAGAGTTAGCTATAATCCACAAATTATCAGGCACCAAATGCTTCAGGAGCAGGGCACATTTCACTCCTGCCGAGTGACAGACCCGCAGACGGGGAGGACAGCAGGAGGAGGAGGCCGGGAGCACCCACAGGGAGGAGCCCGCGGCCGGCACCCAGGCCTGCCTCGAGGACCAGCCCCGGGCTGGCTCCCTGAGATGAGGGCAGCCACGCCCCCAGCACCAGCTCCTGTCCCCTGGGGCTCAGGCAGGATGCAGCCCAGTCCTCAAGGGAGTGGGAGCTATTGAGGCAGGGTCCCCTCCCCGAGGTGCAGGCTGCTTGTGCTGTGGGCGTGTCAGCAGCCAGTGTGAATGCAGCAGGGCTCACACCTGACAAGGCGACACCCAGGCTCCCAGCTCCCCCAGCCTGCAGCCTGCAGCCTGCAGCCTCTGCCCTTCCAGAGAACCTTCCTAACTGACCCTCCAGCACCCGTATCTCTGTCTCTTCTCGCAGGTGTACAACAGGGCTCAACCCCCACCCACCCACCCGGCCGGTTTTAGACAATCTTTGTATGTGTTTAGACCCTACTGTAATTAGCTATCCCGGAGCAGAAACCACGGCTCCTCCCTCAAGTTCAAGTTCAGAGCTAAGAGTCTGCACCTGTCTAATATGGCCCAGTATCCCAGGGAGATCTCCAAAGGCAGACACCTGATCCTTCCTTCTCTGCCCACGGGGCATTCCCTCGGGGTCCTCCCAGGCTAGGCTGGGCTGAGGACATATGTCCCCATGTGAGGCCAAGAGGAAGCCACTCCCGCTCTGAAGCTAGAACAGGTCCTGGGGGGGGGGGGGGCACTACCATGCCATCTCCCCTCCACATCCCACCGCAGCAGCAGATGCCTGGCCCTGTGGGGGTGAGGGGGCCCCCAGACCGCCAGCTAGAGACAGCAGGAAGGACGCCAGAGCCCTCCAGCCCCCAGCTGCTCCGAGCTGCAGAGAGGGGGCCGCTAGACAGGCAGGGCACAGTGGCTCTGGCCTCTCGTCCCCACGATTGGGGACACCGGGAGACCAGCCTGGGTGTTTCGCTGGGAAGCAAGTCTGACCCCTGAAGAGACGGCCTGCTCGGCCTCACGTGGGGCCCCCGAGGCAAGGCAGTCTACCCCTGACTGCCCTGGGCTTGCTTCTCCAGCACAAGAGCCTTCTCCGGAGGTGAGAAGATGAACTTTCCAGGGGAGGACGTCCTTTATCCACAGAGAGAATGCCGAACATTTGTTCAGTTATAGACCCTGTGAGACGGCTTTCCATGCAGGAGCAGGAAGGCTTCAGGTTAGACGCCAAGAGGAACTTCCCACCTGCCAGGGCCTATTAGCTACGAAAGCGAGCAAGCACAGGAGGCTCCTGCATCTCCTTTCTCCTCCACAAAGTACAGACCCTGCAGTCCAGGTGGGGTCAAGTGAGTCGGCCCGAAGAGAGACACCCTCAAGCTTCTTAAAGAATCATCTCTCCATTTTCATTCCCACCCCAGCTCGCTTGTTTGAGGAATGTGGTCTGCACTCACCCCCTTGTGCCCCAGCAATGGGCGGGGTGGTTTTGGGGGGAGAGAGGAGGAGGAAGGAGAAGCAGTCAGGATTCCCTAGACAGGAGGACTAAGCTTCACCCAGGGAATCGGAACTCTGAAGGCAGAGAGAGGTTCCCTCTCCTCCGGCCTGAGGCTCTTCCTCTTGGGCTGGGACTCTGCACATGGATACAGGCAGGCGGGAAAGAGTGTAGACTTGACACGTGGGCCCAGAAACCATCAAGTCTACTGAGAAACCGACCTACCCAGAGGTGGCCTCCATTGGCCCCAGTTATGCCTATGCATGACCCACCTTGCTTCCCAAATCACACTGCTCACTCATGACCCAGTGTTTGAGCCAAAGCCAAGAGGGTCAAGGTCTTGGCAGCATCCCTGTCACACTGTTTCCCCCAAATCTCCACCAAACCACAAGCTGGATTGTGAGGACGTGCTTCATAAAAGAAAAAAAACAAACTGGAGTGGAAATGACTGACTGCCTCTGGCATGGAGGGCTTCCCACCAACACCCCGGCTGCGTGCTTTTCAACTTGCCCCTGGCAGTGGCTGTCCAGGGCGGAGTGGGGGCGGCTGGGGACAGGTGAGGTGCAGGCAGCGGGCTGGGCAGCTCAGGGAGCCTTGGCAGGCACCATCCCTGTCCTGCCCCACAGCCTCCTTCCCTGAAACAAACCTATCAAAGCTCCTGAATCAATGACCCATCCAGGCTCTGTTACACAACGAAGCAGGCTGACACGTGAACTCATTCAGTTATCGGTGGAACCTCAAAGGCCTGTTTCCCCAGGGGAAGGCGTCTTCCAACACCTCCCAGAGAGGTCCCAGGACCAGCAGCACCAGCAGCAGCTGGGAGCTCGGTGCCCAGGCAGAAACTCCACCTTCCAAATCAGAATCCGCGCTTCATCAAGGTCCCCGCGTGTCCCGCAGGCGCGCCCAAGTCTGAGAATCCTTATAACACCGAGTTGAAGCCTTCTAGAGAAACAGGGGTGAGGACGATGGGCATGCTTTCTGGGCACTGCCCTAGGAGAGCTTTTCCAAGCCCAGCGGAGGGCTATCACTCCATTTCACAGATGCAGAAACTAAGGCTCACAAGTCCAAACCAGGGCGCCTTCCATCACGCTCCGCTGCGGCCTCGGGCCTGCCGCACTGCGCCCCAGCCCGTGGCCTCAGGCATCTCAGTTCACCTGCCTTGGGACAGTGCCCGGGGGCTTGTCTGTATCTGGACTACTGTTTTGTTCTTCACTCATCCTCTTCTCTGCCTTCCTCAGATCTGCCTCGGATTGTGAGCTGTGAGAAGCAGGCACTGTGCAATATTAATAATAACAAGGGTTTATTGAGTATCTTTTATGTTCCAGGTTCTGCCCCCTAATACACAATTCCCTCACTCAGTCCTCATGGCGCTATCGTGTCCATTGTGTGGATCAGCAAACTGAGGCTCCAGCCAAACTGGCTTGGTCCAGACCACACGGGTGGCCATCCCACAGACCCTCTGGTAAGGAAGGCCCAGAGCACTCCAGGAGGGTCACGCAATTCTAGGGTTGCATGGAAAGGGTCCAGTCTCCATGACCCGACCCTGGTGCACAAATTAAATCCCCTAGATAGGGCGCTGCAGCCTCACTCTCAATTTTCTGCATAAATGGAGAGTGGCAGTGGTGCAGATAATCCAGAAGTCATTTCAACTTGGCTTTGCAATGCATTAGATTTTTTTTTTTTTTGCAAAGTCAGATTTTCCTTTCTAATTATATTTGGCTCAAACTGACATTAAAATGAGTTTGCATTCCCACTTCACCCACCACCTGGTGAGGGGCGACTTTCCAGATGTGTGCGGGGTGATAGGCACCGGAGTCTAATATCCGCAGGGCCCAGAGCAGCTGAGGAGGGGTGGATGTGGAGAGCTGGCGAACTGGCAGCCTTGACCACAAGTGTGCGCAGGGGGCAAGGGCACCCCATCCGGCTGAGGGCGGCCGGTGGCAGGTTTCCAGGGAGGCTGGGTCGCAGGCACAGAGCAGCAGGCCAATAGCTCAGGGTCTGGGGTTAAAACCCAGGAGTCCCGCTGTCCTGATGAAAGTCCTTCTGGAGGATGAGGGTGCCCAGGTGGTGAAAACCTCAACCTTCCCTCAGGGGCTTCACCCTGCCAGCTTGTCCTTCCCGGGGTTTCCACTCCTTTGAAAATGCCTCTCCCCCCGCCCCCACCACCGCCCGACTCCCAGGTCCCTCTCTCTGCCCCCATCTGCCCATCTCAGCTCCTTTCCTATAATAACCTCCCAGTTAAGTGAATCGAATGGGAAGGAGCTGTTAAAAGCACCTCCTGGCTTGACAATGTTGGGTAATGGAGCGAGCAGGGCCCCAGGCTGTTCCTGGGAGAATTCGGGAAGGAGGGGAAAAACTCGGCTAAGCTGATTACAAGGACAAAGTTAATTTAGAGATGAGCTCCGTCCGTGGGGGTGTGGGTGGGGAGGAGGACGCCGAACCCGGGAGGTGAGGAGATTTGGGGAAAGTGGGCTTCAGAGAAACAGCCTTTGTTCCTGGAAATCATAATCCTTGGGAGGGACCTCGGCTCCCTCCTTCAGATTCCTCGGCTCCTTCCATCGGCTCCTTCCATCCTTCCATCGGAGCAGGGAGGCACAATCAGGGATTGTCCGGGGCGCTGCATTCCAGAGGCTCCAGCCCCTGAGCCGCACATCTGTGGAGGCCGGCTGTCCCCTCCCCCCCCCCCCCCCCCCCCCCCCCCCCCCCCCCCGGGGCTGTCCCCTCCCCCGGCTAGGCTCCCAGCCGCCTGCCCCACAGTGAGACCTCAGCATTTTTCACATTCCTCCCTCACAACCTTGGTCATAGAGCATTGTCACTGTGTTTATCCTGGGACCCAGAGAGGCCCAAGGACAGGGACCACTCACCTCTCCATCCCCGGTGCCTAGGCAAGAGCCAGGCCCGGACCAGCCCTTAAAACAGCACTTTGCTTAGCTGCTCACCAGGCCCCCTCCCTGCTGGTGGGAACCTTCTTCAAAGGTTTCCATTTGATAAAAGGAGTTCATGGGCTCCCAGTGGTTTGACAATCTCTAGGCTCAGCCCAAACACACACACACACACACACACACACACACACTCACACACATCTAAGGCCACCAGAGGAAGCAACCCCAGCCTGGCCCTCTGCTGCAAGCAGAAGGGTCCCCCAGACTCAGGACCCCACCGAGGCTCCCAGGAAACAGGCATATGGGGCCTCCTGACCCCACAGGGCTCTGGTCTGGGTTACCTCCACCGACCTCTGCCCCCACGCATCTCTATCTTAAACCTGAGGGCTCTGCTCGCCGTCTGGGAGGCTCCCCAACTCAGCTCACACATCTGAGACTTCCCAGGCCAGAACGGGAGTTTCCCCCGGGTTTCTGCTCACTTCTGCCTGGTCAAAACCCTGATTATCTGTCTGCTTCATTTACCTGAAGGGGCCGCCCCAGCAGGTGAGGAGTTTAAGACAAGGGGACGATTTGGTGAGGAATGAGTTGGGATCAGACTTAAACACAGGAGCCCCTGGCCCCATGCTTCCTAAAGGGCAGTCTCTGGCCTGGCTTTTCAAGGCATTCCGGGTCCGGTCCGCTCCGCTCTGGACCACCTTGCCTGCTTCCCCCACCCCAAATACCCAGCTGCACCGGTGCCTCCGCGGGTCTGGTGATGCTCTCCCTCTTCCTGCCTCATCCACATCCTGTCTGTCCTTGGACCCACCTCCCTGCTGGGGCCCTTCCTGGCCTCACACAGCTCTGACCTGCTGCTCTCCCGGCCACGCCCTGCCCTGCACCTGGAATCCTGGGCCACACATCTTACCTCCTGGAGGGGAGATGCCATATGATGTCATTTTTTTAATGTTTTTATTTATTTTTGAGAGAGAGAGCATGAGCAGGGGAGGCGCAGAGAGAGAGGGAGACAGAGGATCGGAAGCACGATCTCCCCTGATGGGGGGCTCAAACTCATGAACCATGAGGTCATGATCTGAGCTGAAATCAAGAGTCAGACACCTAACTGACCGAGTCACCCAGGCACCCCATGATGTCATCTGTTAAAAAATTTTCCAGGGGCGCCTGGGTGGCTTAGTCGGTTAAGTGTCCGACTTTAGCTTAGGTCATGATCTCGCGGTTCGTGGGTTCGAGCCCCGCGTCGGGCTCTGTGCTGACTGCCAGCTCAGAGCCTGGAGCCTGTTTCAGCCTGTGACTCCCTCTCTCTCTGACCCTCCCCTGCTCACGCTGTCTCTCTCTCTCTCCTACAAATAAATAAAACATTAAAAAAAAAAAATTTCCATAATGCCTACCCAGTATGTTTTGGGTAAAGTAATAAACATTTGCGGATTAAAAAAAAATAATTCTCCCCATTTTATGGAAAAGAAAACTGAGGCCTACTGAGGTTAGGTCATTTGCTCTTAAATACTGATGTGAGACCCTTAAGGGCGGGGCTAGGGTTTTACTGGTTTGCAACTCCGGTGTCTGGCCCAGGGCAGGCACACAACACATTTCTGCTGTGCGAAGAGACGTAGGGCCGAGGAGCACCATACGCGAGGGCATGCTCCTCACCCGGCTGCAGGGGGAGATAAACTGCACGGAAGAACAGCACCAGACGCCAGAGTCCAGAAGAGTCTGCATCCCTCACCTGGCGTGCGGTGGGACAGCACTACTGCTGCCCCTTCTGTGTCACCCAGGCCCAGCTGCCTTCTGGGAAACACCCTCCCCCCACACTGTCCCAGAGCCAGCCTCCCCCCTCCCCCCAACAGGAATGAAGCCCCAGCGCTATTGGAATTTGCTAGGGAGTGCTAGAGATTTCCATCCCTGGATTGAAGACCCTTCATTCCTAGGAGGGTGGCTGGCTGCAAGGCCCATTTATTTCAATACGATCCCAATTTTGTTAAATGGGCTCAAGGAGGGCAGAGAGGAACGAGGCAGCAGTCCCCGGAGACTACAGAGGTTAATAAAAGGTGCTGGAGAAACTAAATGTGGAGGGAGGGAGAGAGTGGGAGCTCAGGGAGCCCGTGGGGGTGGGGAGGGGGGAGAGCCAGATGGGAGAAGCAACGCAACGTGAGGTCCGCGATGGCCTGGAGTTAGAGCAGCGTTTGTCCTGGGCACTCAGAGGACCTCAGCGGGGTCGCACGCAGGTGTCAGCTGGCGGATGCAAGACGGAGGGGCCGGAGCCACAGGACCGGAATGGCGGGGTCCTGACGCGCTTGACCTTGCTTGGAGTGTGTGCGTCTGTCACAGGGGACCCAGAGGACGCAGGACAGCTGAGCGCCTTCAAGGACTCGCAAGGCCCCCAGAACCGTGGCCGTGCCGCACGCCAGCGCTCTGCTGAACGGACAGGCCGGGGCAGAGACGGGCAGACCCTGTCCACGCGCGTCTGGGGGCGAGAAGCGGGTCCGGGACGAGCATACGGCAGGCAGGGTGCGTGTGCACACGTGCAGGCAGGCACACGGTGGCCGACAGCCTGAGTCCACAGACATCCAAAGTGCCCGTCATCAGGGGCTTTCTTCTGAGAATATTCCCAGCCCCGCCCCAACTTCCCTGCTTGGGTCCGGGTTCTGTCACCCACCGGCTGCCTCGTCTCCGACAATCTGCTTAACTTCTAGGAGTTTTCTTCGTGCAGCTATCAAACGAGGACACGAACTCCTACCTTAAACAGATTACTGTTGGTATTAAGTTAGTTACTAATACATACAACACACAGTGGGTCTTCCACAAAAGTGAATGACCTTCTCCCTCACTTAGGGTGAACCATTCTCTTTCCTGACACCGGAGACTGCCTTGGCCTTGGTCTCTCACATTTCAGGATCAGAGAAGTCTCCACTAATGACCCCCCGGCCCCACACCCCCAGCCATTTCCAGGGCAGAGCCCCCTCCAAGGGACTGTCTAGTAAAATGGCCTGGCGGCTGGGGCAGGAGACCAGGCAGGAGCGGGTAGATCAGGAAGGGGCATGGCTTTCTCAGCTCCGGGGGAATGGAGAGGGGTCTCCCTACCCTCAGGGTGAATGAGCCCCCAGAAATCAGGGAGACGACGGAATTTGCCCCCAACCCTTCCCTTCAGCCCAGCTCCTGCTCACAGCAAGTCACTGAGCTTTCGGTCTGTTTTCTCATCTACTCCGTGGAGAAACAATAACTAGCCTACCGTCATCATAGATGTTCATCGATCTCTATTAAATGAGATAGTACACGTGAGGAGGTTGAAATTGGGAGGCACGACACAAATGCACAGTTAAAGACTCTCGAGGTAGGAGGCATGGCAAACCTCCTTCTGATAGAGGGTACGCACGACCCCCACGGGATAAAACAGGGGAGCCATCTAAGCAGGCGGCGAGCTGGATGGAGGCCAGCCACCAGGAGAAGCCTGCTGGCCACCGTGGGCAGGAGGAGGGGAGGCCGCTTCCCCTCTGGGCTGCCCCAGCTCCAAGGGGTCCCCACACACGTGTGTGAGCGTGGAGGTGCCTGGCAGAGGGCGGGCTACGTAGCGACACAGAGAGAGTTTTAATCTGGGATCTAACACTCCAGGCATGGCCTTGAACAAGTTAATTAAACTCAGGTTTGGTCGCCTTATCTATAAAATTCGGCGGGTGGGGGGACAGTAACTCACAACCAGACCCCAGGCTCTGTGCCTGCCGGAAAGGGCCTGGCTTGGAAGTGGGCTACCTGGGATCCCACCCTGGGCCCCCCGCGCCGTGCTCAGCCCTCGCCTCTGTGTGACCCTGAACCTCTCAGGAGTCAGCCTTGCACGGACCTACCTGCAAGGCTGTGTTCGATATCAGAAACAAACACTGGTCTGCAAAGCTTTGTATCCGCCAAGTAAAGTCCTTTTACAAAAGCCACATACGAACACCATCAGACCACCCAAGAAAAACCACTCAATACCAAAAAATGTGGAAAGACAGAATTTCAGAAAGAAGGGTTGTTCTTAAAATGTGAACGAGTCGGGGCGCCTGGGTGGCTTAGTCGGTTAAGCGTCCGACTTTCGCTTAGGTCGTGATCTCGCGGTTCGTGGGTTCGAGCCCCGCGTCGGGCTCTGTGCTGACTGCCAGCTCAGAGCCTGGAGCCTGCTTCAGTCTGTGACTCCCTCTCTCTCTGACCCTCCCCTGCTCATGCTGTCTCTCTCTCTCTCTCCTAGAAATAAATAAAACATTTAGAAAAAAACGTGAACGAGTCTACCTTTATGGGGCGCTCGCTCCTTCCTCCTGAGTTCCCATTCCACTGTGGACCAGGAAAGACCCTTTCCAGTCCAGCACCTGCCCCTGCAGCCATGTGGGAGAGGGGCGGGAGGGGAGAGGGGAAGGGAGAGGGGCGGGAGGGTGTGGGCTCCGAGGTCCGTGGGTTCCCACAACTACCAGTAAGACACTTAACCTGTTAAACCTCAACTTCTCATCCACGATAGGGGGATAATTCCAGAGCTGACCTCAGGGGTTGTTGCACGGATTAAATTAGATAATACGTAGCAGGTAGTTAGCACAAGGGACCATAAATGATCTCTGTTATTCCCAGCCTCGGAAATGAGGCCGCCTCAGCCTACTGTCCGCTCCCCACTGCCCGCAAGAGCCCTGCATCCTTCTCCCTCGAAGGCCGGCCAGCCCCACAGCTCTCTGAGATCTCTGGCCCGTGGAGGCCGCTGTCCCCTCCTGGGTCGGCCACGGTCCAGTCTTGTCCAGGAGAGGAGCAGTGGGAGCGAACACAGAGAGGCATACAGAGGAGCCCAAAGGAGGCACAGGCAGCCCGCCCACCGAGCACGGGCGTCCAGCCACCGAGCCCTGACGGCGAGCAGGACGGGGCACCACTGTCTGTGCCAGACGCCGGTCCGTGCTTGGCGCCCACAGCATGTTTAACTGCCATGAGGACCCTCTGAGCCTGTGAGGCGCGAGTTCTAGCCTCGCGGTACCGCCGAGCAGAGTGAGGCCCGGAGAAGGCGCATACCTGGTTCAAGCTGACATGACGCGCCCACCCAGCGGCCGAGCCTGCGATGTAACCACCGCTTCACGCTGCGTCTTTCGGACGCTGACACTTGCATCAAACCAATCAATTGATCAGATACTCAAGGGCACTTACCCAGTGCGTAGCTCTGTGTCAGAGACGGAAAGCTGGAGGAGAAAGGAAGACCTGGGCCCCGAGGGTCTGCAGGCCCAGAGGAGCTCCCATCGGACCCCTGGGCTCTCAAGACAAGGGGTGAGAAGAGAGGGGCAGGCAGCGCTGGCTTCCTCGCCCCTACCCTGCCTGAGAACCAAAGGCAGAGCAGGACCACCGGTGGGCAGCCTGGTGACCAGCAGAGGGTGGGGGCGAGCGAGGGGTCCAGGGTCCAGGGTAATGCCAAGCACAGAGCAGTGAGTGGGTTCACATCTTCCCTCGAGCTCCAAGTGAGTGGAAGGTGGAATCCAATCAAGGTCAGAGGGGGACCCGGCATCCCGATTTCTGCCTGTCTCCCCTGCCTCCTCGCCAGCCTCCAGGCCTGCTCTGGGCTGTGGGGGTGGCAGGGAGGCATCCCGGGGCCAGCGAGGGCGGGGAGGGGACGGCGGATTCCCCACTACTGCTCTTTCCAGACGCCTGTTGTCGCCAGGACGGAGCTGTGCTCAGGCCCTCGAATCCCAAGGACTCAGGAGGCTCCAGTCTCTTCCCTTTGCTCCTCACCCGCCTGCCAAGGTGGCTGGGGTGCCCTGGGGACCTCCGGGGGCTGGAGGGACCGACTTCTCTCCTACCTCCCCCTCCAGTCCCCCGAGGCAGCTCCCGCCCCGAGCCAGCCTGTCAGCCCACATTGCTCTGATTAGCTATAATCTTTCTTTTTCAATTTCTCCTCCCCGAGACTGGGGAGCGAGAAAATCTCCCAGAAAATGAATAAATATTTCAATTTTCGGCGCAATCAGTCTGAGGAGCGGCGCATGATGGAAATAGGGGGAAGGATAATGGTTTTCATTTAGATAAGATACAGAAAATTATTTAGTGAAAAATGAAGATTGATGAAGCCCATTGAAATTCTTTAAAATACGATTTTTATTTCTCTGCCTGGGCTGAATCTCTCCTTACCCCCCACCCCTCAATATGACTGCCTTCTGCTACCTTCTCCCCTTTTCTCCACCAGCCCCCTCCCACCCTACACCCCCTTCCCCCACTCCCTCTCCGCCTCCCCTAGTCCCTGACCTGGACATCTTTCTTTCTAAGGATGGAGGCCAAGGAGAGGTCACCCACCCTGTGAGTACCCCAGTCTCCCCAAGTGCCCACTCCCTCCCTGCCTGCCCCCCCTTCCTCCCCCCAGGAACTGCCAGCAGTGACTTCCTCTCCCCTCTGTCCATTTTCCCCCTTCCTTTTCTTTGGCACCCCTCCCCCACACAAATACTTTGCACACTCTGTCGGGTCTCGCTTTCAGCCCAGTCAGAGGCGGGGAGGTGGGAGCTCCGCTCACCCGACCCTCCCCCTGCCCAAGGGGAGAAAGGCACACAGCACACTCCTCTTTCCACCGTTTCTGTTCCCGATTCAATCCACATGTCTGGCCAGTTTGCTAACTGCACCTTTTGTTCCTTGAAGCTCATTTTGCTCCATATTGCTGACATGCTGGGGCTGCGGGAACGGGGAGAGGCCAGCTTGCCCCCAACTCGAGAGGGTAATGACCCAGCCGCCCCCCCACCCGCGCCCCCCTAGCAGCCAGCCCAACAAAGTCAGAACTTCAGTCATCTTTCCAACTTTCTGCCAAGTGGTTGCTGGGCCTGCCAACCTCAGGGCCAGGCCTCCTTGCCCAGCACCGCGCTCACACCCAGGATGCACACCCTTCCCGGGTCTCGGCCTGGTGCTGGGGGGCCTGGGGGGCCATACAGGAGCGCCGGATCAGGACCGGCCCTCCAGTAAGTCAGCCAGGCTTTGCCTTTGGAGCTGGGGAGGGGCCTGGTAAGGAGAGGAGGGGTCCAGCACAACACCCCACCCCTACACACACACACACACACACACACACACACACACGCACACACACCAGCCCCGGAAGGGAACCAAGAACAGGGCAAAGCCTGAGGCTGTTCTATGCAAGCCGACTTCACTCCACCTCCCCCATGATGCCGTCTGTACATCTCCATAGGTGTCTGCCTATATGAACGACTGTTCAAGTCTCTTTGTTTGCTGGAGGGCTGGTGTGTGCGGTACGGTTTCAGCGCGTGTGTGCGTGTCCTTGTGAATGCCCGCCTGCACACGCGCGGCGTGTCTGGGTGAGTTTGGATGTGTTTGGGTGCATGGATGTGCAAGCCGGCTCGGGGGAGGGCTCTGTGTTCGCCAGGGTGTCAGTGTCTTTGTGTGTCTGTCTGTCTCCGCTCGGGAGATGCTGTGGGTGTATCTGTCTCAGCAAGTGAGTAGTCTGTCTCCGGCTCTATGACTGGTTTTTGGTGTTTGTGTGTCAGCTCCATTTTTGGATGGGGGCGGCGGGCTGGGCAGGATTAACTCTTAGAGCCAGACCCGGGAGGCGAGAGTGCGCACCCACAGACCCCGGTGCTGCCTGAGGCCGGGCCCTACAGCCCCCCCAGCCCCCAGCCCCAGGATACACTACCAGCGTCTCCTCTCCCAGCCTCTCCCCTGCCAGTTCCAAAGAAGCCGCGACATCAACACTGTCCCGACCCAGAGTGGGATGTGAACCCCCCCAGTGCCCCCCCCCGCGGTATTTCAGGCCAGCCCCAAGCTGCCTTTGGAAGTCGGCTCCCCAGCCGGCGCCTCCGCGGGCAGGGGTCCCAGCAGACACCCCGGCAGCCCTCCCCTCCTCCAGAGGGGGCGGCCCAGGCAGTGTGGAGTTTCCCACCCCCCTCAGGGGCTGGTCTGGAGTCGGGATTCCCTTCACCACATCTTCGGGAGCCGGGTCCCCAGCTTTCCATGCACCTCCCACCCCAAATCTGAAATCCCACCCTCCTCCCCCCATCCCCCCCGCAGGAACGTGGCGTGCGGACTCCGGGCCTCGGCCGGCAGACGCAGGGAGGCTGCCGGAGGCTCCGGAGGGCGCTGTGCGCGTTCGGGTCCCGCGACGGCCCGACCCCGCGCTCGCGGCCGAGACAAGTTGGGCGCCTCCGCGGGAACGTCGGGCCGGCGCCCCGGGGGGCGGGCTGCGGGCAGGCGGGCCGCCGAGCGCGGGCGGCGGGGCTTACCTTGGGAGAAAGTGTCGGAGAGAGTGAGGATCCAGACGAGGAGGCTGAGCATGCTGCCCGCCGCCCGCCGCGCCGGGGCCCCGAGTTGGCGGCGGAGCGCGGGGCGCGGGCGGGAGGAGGCGGCGGGGCCGGAGCCCGCCCCCGGCCCTGCACACGCGCGTGCACACGCGCACACACGCCCGCACGCGCGCACCCCCGCGCGCACAAACTCACTTCCCCGGCCCGCGGCCCCCTCCCTCCCGGCCTCTCCGGCCCGCGCGGTCCCGCCCTCGCCCCGGCCCTCCCGCGCCCGGTGCCGCCGCTGGCCCAGCTCGCGCTCTCCGGGGCTCTTCCGCTCTCCGCTCCTCCGGGCCCTCCCCTCCCCTCCCCTCCCCTCCCCGCCCCTCCTGACGTCTCCTCCCCCAGCCCTCCCCCAGCCCTCCGGCCCCCGGCGCGCACGCACACCCTCCCCGGGACGGAGATGCCCGCGGCGCGGGACCCGGGGGGCGGGGGGCGAGGGACCGGCCACCGCGCCCCGCCCGTCACACTCGCGGGCTGGGGCGCCCCCGCTGCCGAGGGGGCGGCCGGGCGACGACCTGCCCGTGGGCCGGGGGATGGCCGTGATGGGGAGGCCGTGTGCGTGCATATGTGTGTCTGGGGGGCGGGGGGGGGGGCGCAGGGGGGACGCGATGGGCAGGTGGTGGGTCATGGAGTCAAAAAGCACAAAATCCTTGTTTTTGGTTTTTTTTTTCTTGTTGATCTCACACCCGGAATCGAAGCCCTAGATTCTCCAAATCGGGAATTCTCCAAGGGCTCATGAATACCGGGGTGGGGAGCGATGCGCCCCCCTCCCCAGCTACAAAACCCGGGGCCGGGCCTGGAGCCGCTTCCCGGAGCCGCCTGGCGCGCCGCCCGCGCCTCCCCCGGCACACAGTGGGGCCAGCCTAGGTGTCGCAGGGGGAAGGGGCGCCGTGGCCTCCGGCCTTTGTTCATCCTGGGTGGTACCGTCCAGCGGGAGAAGCGGCCCCTCCACGGCTGGGAAGGGCCACGGGGAGGGCAGCCACGCGGGGATCTCTAAGCGCGCAGGAGTTTGAGATCCTTGGGGTTGAGAGATGTGCGAGCGGGGAAGGGAGGCAGCTCCCGGCGAGAGCGGCGGGGGCCTCCACGAGGGCGCCCCTCTTTCCCAGGGGCCCAGCGTGGCGGCCAGCTCCCCTCCCAACCCCAGCCACGGAGGCTCTGCTCACGGTGCTGCAGGGGGTGCCCGGACGTCTGGGTCCTAGGAGAGGAGCTGAGGGGAGTCACGGACGTTGCACAGGAATTGCACAACTTCAGAGTGCTCCGTTGGTCAGAGAGCTCTCCACTTCTTTCCACCAGATTCTCGGTCTCCTGGGTCCCCAACTACCCGCCAAGAACTCCCGGTTTCGGCCCCCTGAACGCAGGCGCGCGGCTCTCTGGTGCCCTCTGCCGGCGCGAGGCGGTTTCTTCCAGGAACCTGGCGCCGGGCTGGATGGTCCAGACACATCTGCGCACAACTGAGGGGCCAGGGATACACAGCAGAGACACACGAGCCCGGATTCAGAAGCGTGTGGTGCCCAGACCCAGCGAACCCTTCGCGTGCGCCAAAGCACATATGCACGGGCAAACCTACAGTTTTAATAAAAGGAGCCATTCCTAGCCCAGAGAAATGGGCGTATCACCACGAACACGTTCAAACGGCCACACACCAATGTGCAGACACTAAGGGCTGTTCACTTACTCGCTCATTAATCATGCATTCCACAGATATTTCTTGTGTGCCTGCTTGCGTTGCAGTCAGAATCGCAGGCCGTGGAGATACAGCCATGACAAAAATATATACATAAAAGGACAAAGTCCCTCCCTCGTCATGTTCCATCCTGGAGGGGAGGAAGAGGCAGTAGAAAAACACAAAATACACCAGGCTGTAGTAATGCTGTGGGAGACAATCAAGGAAACGCTGCTGTGCTACAGCACCTTTTGTGCAGGAAATGGAGGGGTTCGGGTATCCAGGCCTCTCAGGGGAAAAAATAGCAGGTAGGCAGTAACCGCTAGTGCAAAGACCCTGAGGTAGAGGTGTTCTTGGAGTAACAGTGAGATTGCCTTTTCTCCTTTTCACTCCGCATAAAGGTGCAGGAAAGAGAGGCCCATGGTGATGGTTATTTAGGGCAATGTTGAGAAGACAAAGCCCAGAAGTGAGCAAAGAGGATATTCTTAGCTTAGTTAGAGCTCCTTGTCCACCTTCTTCTGGTTTCTATTCAGGTTTGATGGCTATTCTCAGTGTGAGGAGGGCCTGAGTTTTCAAAACTTATCTCTTTATCACCTCGAAACCCCAGCAGCAGCAGACCCGAACGCGCCCAGCCAAAGCAGCAAACACACAGAATCCCCTCCACATAAGCCATTCGGCATCCCAGATCCCGGCGCTTAAGGCCCCAGCCCCAGCCCGAGGTCCTCAACACCAGCTGCGTGTTAGAATCCCCTGAGAAGCTTTTTAAACACGGCAGTGCCTCAGCCCCACTTCCAAAGATTGATTGTTCTAGGATGAAGCCCCAAGCTTTGGTATTTTTAAACATCTCCCCAGGTAATTCCACCAGGCAGCCACGGTTGAGAAGCACTGAGCTCAGCAAGGCCCCGCCCTCCGGGCACTGCCCTCTGCGAGCCTTCATTCTGCGGGGACGCCTTCCCTACCCCCCAGCAGCACTGCATCACCCTCCTCTCCTTCGCCCTTCCCACCTTTGTTCCAGCCTCTTCTCTCGGGCACCCGTGTTCACAATTTTAAATAAATTCACTGAGTCCCCTGGAGTCTAATCACATAACTCGCACCCAACTGGGGGCATCCTGGGGCTGACCCCCCAGTAACAGGTGATGTAACACTGTAACACCTGTTACAGTAATAGGAACAGATGTTTCCAAAGGCAAAGCCTGTGTGTTTTCCATCAGACTAGACATCCTCCCCAGGACTGCATATCTGCCTCCCCCATCAGGGGCCTCTTGGGGGCAAGGGCTGTGGTGTCCTCTCAGCCTGCAATTGCCTGAGGTCAAGGAAGAAACTGGGGAGCCCCTCTCCCCGACAGAGGGACAGCGAATGGTGGGGAAGGAAGCCCATGGACTGGAAACCAGCCCGAGAGTCTGGTCATCCGGGTCCTGCCCCTCACATCCTGTGTGATCTCGGCAGTTTGCTTACCTGCCCTCCACGTCCTTGGCTTCTTCATCTGAGAACAGGGATGAGAGCACTTACCATGGAGGGGGTTGTAGGGATTAAGTGGGTCAGTATTCGTGCGGCTCCTAGCGCTAGGCACACAGTGAGAAGGAGATGCTGGCTGTGACAATTTTCTCTGCGGGAGCTCTCGAAGCAGGGACGTTCGACCCTCCCTTCTGCTGGATTGGTGTCTGTCCTGAGGCCCAGGGCCCTGCCCGGACAGAACCGTGCCTGCCTGGAGGCGGAGGCAGTAATCCCCTAGGATGTAGGGGTGAAGACCCAGAAAAAGGAGAGAAGCGGCCGAAGGTTATACATGGACTTAAGAGAAAGATTAATAATTTTTTGAGTACCAAAGCAAAAGGATCAGGGGTCAGAGAGTGGCCAGGAAGGCAATTCATGACCATCCGCAGGAGAAGCCATCCTGAGAGACAGAAATGAATTCTTTGTCTCAATGAGGGCTAAGAACAGCAGAACAATTCTATAAATTGTCCTCTCTACCCCCAGAGGGGCTGACGGTGGTGTTCCTGCTGCTGACGAGAGACGCAGAAGACAGGGGCCAAGAGCCTGATCTTCAGCCTGGAAAATAACCCGAGTCCCCCAAGCCAGAGGTCATCATGTCCGTGCCCCTGCCGCAGAGCCTGGAGCCCAGAACCATGAGCGAAGCCCCCCTCCCCCTCCAAAACTGCTCCCAGCATAGAGGCTTCTCCGGGTCCTTTCCCCGCTTTCCGGTCTTCTGGCCCCAGTGGCTGCATAAACCCTTCTGGGTTTCAGGCCTGGGGCTTTCCTGCGGATACGTGGGCAGGAAAGCCTCACCGGCCCTGGGGAGAGACTCAGATCTGCACCATGGGGGCAGGAAGAAGGGCCGCCTTTGGGGTCCTCTGGGGGAGGTGACAAGGAGGTCAGGCTGTCGGATGGGGCTGGGGTCAGCGGGTGCCTCGGCGAGGAGCGGTGCTACCGCTGAAGCAGACTAAATTGAGACCCCAGGAGGGGACTGTCTGCTGAGGAGCAGTGTCCACAGTATTGAGGGGGAGGTCTGGATGCGGGAGTTGCTCCCAGGCAGGGCTCAGAGAGGGTGACCTCGGCAGAGGGGTGTTTCCCGAGCCCCGTATTCCTTTCCAGCCCTTCCCTTCCCGGCACCCTCAGACTCCAGCTCCAACGTGGGGAGACGATTTGTGCTAAATGGACCAGTTATCTGCTATTAGATGTAATGAGGATTTCATGGCCTGACTCCCTGGGATCGGAAGACCCCCTGCTTCAAATGAGCAGCCCAGCTGAGAGCAGCTGGGGGAAAGGAGGAGAGGGTTCGGGTTCAGGGGCGGGGGCACCGAGCGGGATGGGGGGCAGGGTGTGGGCGCCAAGGAAGGGAGAGCAGGGAACAGACTCATGAGGAAAAAATGGAACCAGTGAGTGAGCCAAGGACACAAACACCCAGCCTGAGAACTAGGAGGGCCCCAGACAACGGGGAGTCCACTCCCCCTGGGGACTGGTGAGGGGCTCTGTCAAGGCCACAAAGCAAGTTCCAGGGGGGCCAGTCCAGACCCCAGGCCGGGGTTCACCCCTGCAGCCCGGAGCCCTTCCAGATGCTTCACCAGGAGAACCCCCAGCATCCAGATGGCTCTGGTCTCCTGTCAGTTTCTCAACATAGGAATGAAGGGCGCAGAAGGTGGAGGGGGGCCCCGAGGAGAAAGGGGGAGTCCCTCGTCTCCCTTTGGCCCTTGGTTTACCTTCATGGGGATGCTAGTCCCAAGCCCAGAGACTCCAGACCGTTAGCGCTCTCCCAGGCTCCTTCGAAGACTTACACCCACATCATCACGTCGCTTGCACAAGACTGGGACAGAGCCTGGTGGCTTATGTTTGCACCTGAACTAGAGAGGAGATCACGTCAGCAGCCAGCATCCCGGCCTGACGTGGTGTTAGGGTCACCAAGCACCATAGCAGGTTTAAGGGTAAAGGCGAATAGCCCGCAGGAATGGAAATCTGCAGGCACGTCTCACAGTACCCTTGTTATAGGAGAGCCCTTCGCAAGGCCGCGGCGGCCCCCACCAGCCCTGGCAAGGCTTGCAGAGGGTTGGGGTCAAGACGAGCTCATTCACGCATGCGTCCACGTTCCCCTCACAAACACGCACTGCACGCTGGCTCTGCGCCCACGCAGGAGGCTAAGCGCCGGGACACAGAGGTGAGGAAGGCTCCCCCTTGTTCTCCGGGAGCCGTTCTCAGGGAGGTGGGGGGAAGATGGACAGATAGTTACAGCTCGGTGGGAGGCGCCGAGAGAGAAAAACGCCCCGGGTTTTCATGAGCACAGACCGGGAGCAACTGACCTGACTCGGAGGCGTCAGAAGTTTCCTGGAGTTGAGTACTGAGAATTAGGGTTTCGGGCAAAGTCAGAGGGTGGCCCACGATCTCCTCTTCTCCAGGCCTTGGTTCCCTTCCAGAGCTGACACACCCACGACCCCGGGCCTTTCAGGAGTCGGCCGTTCCCTCGCGGGTTCTCGGGGTGCATGGGGCGAGCAGTCGGACCTCCCAGCTTGCCCGGGGGACCAGGCCCTGCTGTGCCCGCCAGGCCGGGCCTGGCTGCTGCTTCGGTGGCATTTCCTAAACGGACAGATGGAGAATGTTGATTGCATGTCCCTCCAGGTCTCTTCCAGCCTCCCAGACGCGGCCAGCACTGAGGCCCTGGCACGCCGTCCACCCCTGCGGCCACAGCAGGCTCCCCTCCTCCTGCGGCCCTCCCTCCTGACCCCGTCTTCGTCCAGCCCCATCCCTGCACCCTCCCCACCTAGAGCCCGAGCCTAGGCCTTGGGACGAGCCCTCGGAGAACACAAATCCAGAGGGAAATGTTGCCTTCCCCGCCCCTCATGGAGAAGAACAAACAACAGAAGCCTGGCTGCTCCTTCAGGGTCCTCCTTCCAAGGACGTCCTTCCTCCAGGAGGATGGTGGCCTCCCGGGGACCAGCGAGGGGAGGGAACGTCGTAGCCACAAGGCATGGTTTGCTTTATACAGAGGCAGTAAGTCCCAGAGGTCTCTGGGGCAGCAGATGCGGCATCCCGCCCGACTTCAGTGCCGTGTCTCATTCGTCAACGTTTGCTAAGAGTGCATCTTAGCTCAAGAGTCCTTATCACAAAATAAAACAATGATAAATGGGAGGAAACTTCTGGAGGTGATGCATCCGTCCCCGGCATTGACCGTGGTGATGGTTTTGTGGATGCACGCTTGTCTCCAAACTCACCAGGCAGTAAGTAGGCGCTAAGTGCGTACAGCCTCTTGCGGGTCCGTCACATCTCAACATCGCGAGAAGGCCACCAGCCTCCGTCCAGCGCAAACCCAGGACCCGCTGGTCTACCCTCAGCGGCTCCTCCTCCCTCCGCATCCCACCCCAGTCTCCAGCTCCTGGAAGGCAGGGGCCGCTCCCTTCTGTGTGTAGGGTCGCCCCCCCACAGTAGCCCCTGGGGTCTGCCCCGGTTCCTCCGCAGCCTGGTCCATGCTCTTTCTCAAGCTCAAGTCTGACCACTTCGCTCCTCGGCTCAAGCCTCCCTTGTGTTTCCCTCGGCCCATGGGATCAGACGCACACTCCCCCCTGCGCCGCCTGCCCCTTACCTTGCAGCTCTCTCCACTGCTCCACATGCCCGTCCCTCGGCACCTGGCACTGGTCCTGGGGGGCCCCCCTGCTCCCTTGCCCACAGGGCCGGGCCTGCCTCCCCCCTGCCCTCCCATTGGATGTCACTTCCCCAGGGAGCCCTCTCTGATTTCTCCAACACATCGGGTCACCTTGTTATTGCCCTCAAGCACCCCGCCTTGCACCAGCAGCATCACTCACACGTGTAATTAGGTGTTCGGTGCGTGTTCCCCGCTGACTGGTCAGCCCCGAGCAGGCAGAGCAGCCACGGGCCGTCCCTGGCGGCGACCACAGCGCCTTCCGCACTGTAGGCTCCCAGGACTGAGGGAAAGAGAGACGTGTCCCTTTTCTGAACTGTGCAAAGGCCACGTTGCACGGACGACGGGGCCACACGGCTGGCCATCGGACCGCAGGGGGACCTGACCCCCGGTGGGGCAGGTAAGCAGCTCTAAGAAATCGTCCTTCCGTGTGGTGGGGGGACGCGTGTTACCTCGAATGTGCAACAAAGCAAATTCCCGGGGAACAGCGAACAAAGCTATAAATACAGCCGAGCGTCCGTGCGGCGATTTACGGCCGAGTCACAGGGCCCTCAAGTGTATTTATAACGGTGTAACTCACTGGGCCCCTCCCACCCGCCCGCCCTCATTCCCCCCCCCTCCCCCGGGCCGGGCCACGCTCTGGGCACTGGTGAGCCCCGAAGAATGGAGCTGTCTGCATGTGAGCATTCGAAGACCGTCGAGGTCCCTCGTTTGTGACGTTTGTGAATCACCAGGACTTAGGCCGGCAGGGGCTGAAGACACGCAAAGCCACCCCTGCTCTGGCCTTGACCTACCTTGGGGCTCCCGGGCAGCTGTTCTGGCCTCCAGCCTTATTCATACGGCATGTGGTCCCTAATCGCCAGTTCTTCTGCGTTTCCCCAAAGAGCACCCTAGGTTTCGACCTGGTGCCCGGCTCCTTAGTCCCCTCCACGGGGCGTAATTCTCTGCTGCAAATCTCGGACCAGAAGCCCAGCTCAGAGGGAGTACTTCCACTGAGCTGCCAGGGTGGCTCGTCCCTCGCTCCCCTCTTCCCAACGCCACTGACTCCCCTCTCTGCTCCTCTGCTCGATGTTACAGGCAGGCACCTGCGAAGGGTCTCAGCTCTGCCCCAAACTGGCCCCAGATCCTCCCTGAGGGTCTGCTCAGGACTGATTGGGGGGGGGGGGAAGCTCAGAGCATGTTTTCTCTTTGTCTTTTAAATTTTTTTAATGTTTAATGTCTCTCTCCTGAGAGAGAGAGTGCAAGCAAGTGGGGGAGGGACAGAGAGAGAGGGGGAGATGCAGAATCTGAAGAAAGCTCCAGGGACTCAAACCCACCAACCATGAGATCATGACCTGAGCCGAAGTCAGACACTTAACTGAGCCACCCAGGTGCCTCTGGAGAATGTTTTTTCAATCAAACATCCGTCCCCTCGGTGAGCCTGGTCCCCCTCAAGCGTCTACAATGTGTCTGGACACTGAGCTGGCCGCTGCACTGTTCAATCCTCATGACGGCAAGAAGGGCATTACCACCCCCACTTCTGTGTAGGGAGATTGAGGCACAGAGAGGTTCAGTAGCTTGCCCAAAGGCACACAGCAAGTACATGTGACCATAGGATTCTCAACCAGGATGTCAAAACTGTATCGTGTTTCCTCTGTTCCTGGAGACCTTGGGCTGTGTGTTCTGCAGCCCGGTTTCTATCTAATATCCCAGGATTTGTATTCTCTTCCGAAAGGCAGTGCACAGCCTGCTGACAGCCTGCCTCCTCAGAGGTGGCCCGTGTCCTCACTCAGGTGTGGGCTTATCAAGGACCTCTGATAGCCCTGCCTGTGTTCTGGAGGCTGAGCCCTCGCCTGCCTGAGAGGCCATGGAGACCCTGGGAGGACAGCCACCCTGCAGCCACCCACCCTCACACGCTGGCTCTCCTCTCCCTTCTCCCCTTCCTCTGCTCCGGATCCTCTTTGGGACTTGGCACCATGTGTTTACAGTCTAAGTGGAAAGAGAAGGGAAGGTAAACGGAGATTCTCTTTGTCCCCAGCAAGCCACCAAATGCTCACCTCCGGGGAAGAGAGAGGTAGCAGTTACCCCAGGTGGGTGGGTACAGCTCAGCTGGCCTTGGACCCGAGTCACGGTCCCCTGCACACAGACGTGCCCCTGAGGGAAGTGGGGGCAGTTCACAGGGGAGATTCACACGAGGGCAGAGCAGAAAAATCTCATATCTTTCCAGCTCTTCCTCAGCTAGGTCACCAGCATGGGGCTTAAAGCACTGGATAAGATCCCAAACACCCACCAAGCAGAGTGGTGTTATTGAAAAATTGCTATTAATATTACTAATAATTGTTAACTCTTCTATGATTGAAAATTGATTAAAAATGATGCTGAGGTGCTGTAGGGGAGCTCCCCCACTCCACCCCTCCCCATGGGTCACTTGTGACCCCAAAACTGGCTGCAAATGCTCACTCCTCAGGCACAGCATGAACTGAAGGAAATTTGCCTTCGGTGATACAGTCTCTCTTGAATATTTATATCACAACCCCGAGAGCTCTCCTATGGCTCTAAACTTCCTCTGGGGAATGAGTTTACACTGAAGTGTGAAGGACTATATATCCTGCCCCCTGCCATCCCCACCCCAGCCCCAGCCCCAGGTATATTTTCAAAGAGAGCAAGTGCAGGCCAGTGCTTTAACCAAAGGCACGCATTTCTGACAGTGTAATTGTAGACACCTTTATACTTGATAGAGAGCCACGAGGCTATGATAGACAGACCTAGAACCTTCTAGAACCTTCTAAAATTACAGCTAGCCCAAGAGTCCGCAGCCAGAGGCAGACTTACCATGGAATTAATGAGGCCCCCTTGCTCAGGGCCGTTAGGAGGCACCTGCTGATGTACTCCTGGCTCCACAGAAAAGATGCAAGAGTTAAGCTACTAGAACCCCAAGTGATAAAGTCTGTTGTTTCTTTTCATTATGACTTCCCCTCCCCCCCCCACCTTCCTTCGTGGCAGGTGGTGGAGATGCCTGGGCATTTTGAGGGGCTCTGCCTAAGTGGAAATGGAGTGGGGAGTCCATTTGGGTTGGGTAAAAGTCTTCTGTGATGTGGCTCACAGACCTTGCACGTATAATTACACTAATTCTCCTGGTGCAGGAATGGCTTTCAAGAATGTGCCAAGGGCCACCAAGCTGACTTGTGCAGGACCCAGACGCACAGATGCAGACTGGGAGGCTCATGGTGGCAAGAACCACCCAGATCTGGAAGCAGTGTTTCAAACATAGACAGAAGCTAGTCCCTGGAAAATTCTGTCAATCACCAGACGTGCAACATTACAAATGGCGGGTTTGGTTCTCACCAATGTTTTGTCAAAATGCAAGCTTTTCTGCTAGGGATATGATGATGATGCAGTATAGAAATTACACATCGCACAAAAATGTTTACTATGGGGCGCCTGGGTGGCTTAGTCGGTTAAGCGTCCGACTTTCGCTTGGGTCATGATCTCGCGGTTCGTGGGTTCGAGGCCCGCGTCGGGCTCTGTGCTGACTGCCAGCTCAGAGCCTGGAGCCTGTTTCAGAGTCTGTGTCTCCCTCTCTCTCTGACCCTCCCCTGCTCACGCTGTCTCTCTCTCTCCTAGAAATAAATAAGACATTAAAAAAAAAATGTTTACTATGTATTGGTTTTTTGGGTTTTTTGGGGTTTTTTTTTTGTGTGTGTGTGTTTTGTTTTGTTTTAGAGAGAGAGTGAGAGAGCACAAACTGGGGAGAGGGACAGAGACAGAAAGGAGAAATCTCAAGCAGGCTCCACGCTCAGCTTGGAGCCCAACATGGGGCTCCATCTCACAACCCTGGGATCATGACTTGAGCAGAAATCAGGAGTCAGACGCTCAACTGACTGAACCACCGAGGTGCCCCTCCCATGTATTTTCACATGAAATTGTAAAATAATGTAGACATTATTTGGATGTTAAAAAGTGATATAAGGCAACACTCAGATTATTCCCAAAGAGGTACTGCATTAAGAGGAAGACATGGATTTCTAGTAACCCAGTTAACAAGGGGGACTAACTTATATAATTACATTGAAAAAAGGTGTACATTTCTTGGCGAGCTGACAATGACAGCGTAAGACTT
Source organism: Hyaena hyaena (assembly GCF_003009895.1). NCBI lineage: Eukaryota > Metazoa > Chordata > Mammalia > Carnivora > Hyaenidae > Hyaena > Hyaena hyaena. Next base: position 565,094 of record NW_024081398.1, read on the forward strand.
GCAGTAAGGCCATGATGACAAGGGCAATCTGGCAAACAGTGACCCATGCCCTTCCCAATGAGGTCCATGACAACGTCAGAGAACTTGACCTGTCCTGAAATCTTACAACTCAGTCATGAAAAAAAAGTGTATATTCCCCCCCAAATTTGACAATAATCCTAAGATTATATGTGGTATTATCTGTATAGCAGTTTTAAAGTAGAAAGATACTTTTAAAGACTGTCAAAAATAAAAAAGATAAATTTTGATCAGACTAGAGGAAAATGGAATTATCTTGCTCTTTCGATAAAAAAAAAATTACTAAATTGGGGCACTGGGGTGGCTCAGTCAGTTAAGCATCCGACTCTTGATTTCAGCTCAGGTCATGACCTCACAGTTTGTGAGATGGAGACCCATATTGGGACTCTCTCTCTCCCTCTCTCTCTGCCCCTCCCCTGCTCTCACTGTCTGTCTCAAAATAAATAAATAAACGTAAAAACAAAACATTCCTAAATCATTATGAAGAATCAAAGAGTATGCAACTAAAAAAGTAGAAAAATTATGACATGGTGTGTCTAGCAGTTAATAAAAATGACTCTTCTTTCTCTGGATTTTTAATGATATTTTTCATTTGTCTACTTTTAAAGACTTGTAACTTGGTATGATTCCTTTTCTCATTTTTTAAATACAATTTCACTTCTTCACCTACTTTTGCGTTTATACTTTTGTATTTCCTTTCCTTTAAGGGAGCCTCCCCCCCCCGCAAACAGGATAGGCTTCAGGCCCCACAAAACTGGACTCGCTCTGTCCCAGCATCCGAGTTGGATTAGGATGTTGCTGAATAATGACGACGGTGCTGGAGTTGGCTCCGTGCCTTCAGCAAATAGATTTGCCTCATCTACCCGCCTAGTGACTTCCGGTTTCCTCCACTTTGCAGACGAAGGAGCCGACCTGCCCCGTTTGCACAGGTGGGAGACTGCCAGGCCTGGACACAACGCAGGAGCTTGTCTCCTCTCTGTTCCTCCAGGTATAAGACCTGTCGCCCTCACCTTCCTGCTCTGCGGGGAAGAGCAGGGACCCAGACTCCCAAGTTCCTCTTGTGCTCAGAGAGTTTGAATGACTTGCTGAGGGACACGCAGCCGCAGGGGGAGGAGGGGGGAGGGCAGCACTGGGTTCTCTCCCTCCCACTCGCCCAGCATCAGCCACGACCAGGCCCCTTCACGGTCACGGGAGGGGGGTGTGTGCGAGGGAGGCCCACCTGCGAAGGTGGTTGGGCAGGTGTGACCTGGGGCCGCCTGGAGCACCACTGAGGCCTCCAGGAGGAGATGCCTTGGGCACTGCAGCGAAGCCCTGGGCAGCCGCCGTGGACCCGCCCCCTCCCCCCATCCCCATCCCGGGTTCATTAACTGGAAAATTAACTGGAGCCACAATGGCCTGGGGCCTGGGCGGGTGCGGGCCCAGCTGCCGTGGGGATGGGCAGTGGGGGGTCAGAGATGCCCCCTGGGAGGGGAATTCCGGGTGCCCAGCCCCCCTGATCTCTTCCCCAGGCAGTGCCCCCCTCCTCCAGCCCCCTAGGTTTGCACCGGCTCCCCAGTTTACACCCTCCCCAGGCTGCGCCCCTCCCCCTCCCCGCCTCCAGGCTGCCGAGCCCCTCTGCTTCCTCCCCGCACCGGGTTTGCACCCCTCCCGGGGCTGTGCCCCCTCCCTGGGTGGAGGGGAGGGATGCCCTCAGGGTGCCCCACCAGCCCCTCAGGCACAATGGGCCGTCAGATGGTGGGGAGGGGCGGAGACAGCTCTGCACAGTCCTGTCCCCAGCAGAACAGAGGGACATTGAGCTCCGGGGAAGGCGGGCCCAGGGGAAATGGGAATTGGAGAGAGAAAGGAGAGAACTTGCTGCCTTCTGCCCAGGCGTCCTCCCTTCCCCGCAGGCTTCTCCGGCCCCGCCCCCTGGGAGCCCTGTCTTCCCGTTCTCCCGGGACCCCCCAGCTGGCCTCCTGTGCTCCAGTCGCAGGTTACTCGCTGGGGCTGCGCCACACGGTACCCCGATGGGGTGGCCCTGCATTTCCCACAGCCGAGTGTCAGCAACAAGCCAGACAGCCATCCCCTCCCCTCCCCTCCCTTCCCCTCAGTTCCAGGGTCTCCCTCTGGGCCTGTGTGCTCTAGCCTGCTCTTATAAAAACACCAGTCCTGGGGCGCCTGGTGCCTCCGTGGTTAAGCATCCGACTTCAGTCCGTGGGTTCGAGCCCTGCGTCGGGCTCTGTACTGACAGCTCAGAGCCTGGAGCTGCTTCAGATTCTGTGTCTCCCTCTCTCTCTGTGACCCTCCCCTGCTCACGCTCTCTCTCTCTCTCTCTCTCTCTCTCTCTCAGAAATAAACATTAAAAAAACAACACCAGCCCCATTGGATGAGACCCACCCTAACGATCTCATTTTAATCACATCTTTAAAGTCCTTATTTCCATTTACAGTCACAGTCTGAGGTGCTGGGTTTAGGACTCCAACATACGCATCCGGGGGACTCTGGGACGCAGTCCAGCCCACAGCACCTTCCCCGGGAGCCCCGCGTGCCCCCGACTTCTGAAGGTAACGGGGCTGCCCTGGACCGGGCAGTGGGACGCCCCCAAACTGGGCTGCACAAGCACATGCTCACACCTCCCTCACACACACACCCACACTCACACACACACCCAGGGCCTCTTGGAAGGACCACTGCTTCCCGGCAAATGTCACGGGCAAACAGGGTGTCATGCTCTTGGTCCAATAACCCCGTGTGGCCCCAGGCTGCTCTCTCTGCGACTGTCTGCTGCACACTCTGGTTCTTCAGATTATTAATCTACTTTGAAAAGGCTCAGAAAACAATCTAAAGGACCGTATTGAGGACACTCATTGTTACGGCCTCCATGCACCCGCCCCTGCCCCTCCCCAGCCCCTTGAGGGAACTGATGAATTAGTCTTCGCTGTGTCCCCCAGCCTCTGGGAGGCCACACAATGCACCTGTTTACACTGTTCCCGTCCTCTACACCAGGCGGAGCCACCGCTTTTACTTTCTTCCGCCATAGCCCTCAGGTGGCGGCTGGTTACGTTAACAGCTGCATACTACTCCACTGTGCGGCCCTGGCGCGGTTTATCCACCCCTACGAGAGGGCCCTCAGGCTGCTCCCCACACCTGGGCAAGGTAAGGCCCTGGGAGGGTGTGGAACCGCGGGGCGCTGGAGCAGTTCCGCTCCGTGGAGGCGCCTATACAGAAGGACCCACAGAAACCCGCACCAGACACGAGTCTTTGATGCTGCTTTCCCGGGTCGAGACCTCTCACGTCAGTGACCCCCGACAAAGAGTCTATGATCAGAAGCAGCCCTCGCGAGCCGTCTGTTCCTCCTCTGTATTAGTCATCTACTGCTGGGCGACAAAGTGCCTGGACCAAGCGATTGCACACGACACACGCTGACTTGCTCACAGCTCTGGAGGTCAGAAGCCTGGGCAGAGAGGAAGAGTTTGGTCCTGGGGCCGGTGGGCAGGAGCTGGGCTCCGGGCAGGTGTGGGGGTGGTTCTCGGATCCGTCCCTCGTGGGGTAGACTGAGGCCCTCGTCCCGGAAGCCAGCCCTCCAGCGGCTCACAGCAGGGCCGTTGGCTTGGAGGCCAGCAGGAGATTTTCTGTCACTTTTAATTGCTCCTTCCTCCTCCTGGGCCTTCATCTGAGTGATCATCTGGCTCAGCACAATCTCCCTCTTGATTAAATCAAAACCAACGGATCAAGGACCGCAATTCTATCCGGAAAACCCGCTCACCGAGTTAGTGTCTACCTGCCCCCCTTACGCCCCACTGACTTTTACCCAGCACCCGCCCGGCTTCCTCTCTGGACCCCCTTTCTGCACACAGGCCAGGACCCAAGGCTGCGTCCATCCTGCCCCAGACTAGATGTCTCCGGGCACCGCTCCCTGGCCAGCCTCCGTCACAGCCACACCTGTGGGTCAGGTGCGCAGCCTCCCTGCCACGCCCTGTTAGGCCCCCGTCCCACCTCCCTGGTCCCTGGCGCGCTCAGTGCTCCCCTCCCCCACCCCCACCCCATTTCAGCTCCTGTGCCTCTCTTTCTGCCTGGAGTGCGGTTTTCAGGTCTTCCCTCTGAGTCCGCTCTCTTCCACTGCGTGCATTTCCACTTAGCAATTACCCTTTCAGAGGCTTCCACGTGTGCTGGGCTGGCACAGAGGGCAGACGCTGTCTAGGGCCTCAGGAAGTTTGCCGGCTGGAGGAAGGGATTGCTATGCACTGGGCGAGGGCTGAGCCAGAGGCAGAGGTCACTGCAGGGCACAGTAGGATGAAGGGGGGGGGCAGCAAGGGAGTCAGCCTGGACATGAAGGAAGGCTTCCTGGAGGCGGTCGTTCTTGAGTCCCGCCTTGCAGGTAGACTAGACGTGAGATGGGTGAATGTAGCGCCTGCTGGTGCCTCACTGGACGGAACAGCAGGTGTGCGCCAGGCGTGGGAGCACGGGGAGCCTGGTGGGCGTCGGAGTGGCCAGCACGCAGGATTCCAGCACGGCCTCGGCAGGAGCTGACCTGGGGCACGGTGTCCCAGCACCTCAGACACCACGAGCCTCCGGGGAGTGACCCATATCACAACGAAGATATGAACCAGCAGATTGTGGTATAGACAGTGAGCAGAAGTCAGACGGCAGGTGGGAAAAGTTAGGAGATGATCGCAATGTCCCAGGCTCCAGGTAAGGTCCACCTCCTCCGAGAAGCCTTCCGGGAGTGCTCAGCCTGGCCTCTCCCCTCCCGGAATGACGACTGTGTCTATTAGCAGCAGCTGTACCAGAGGCAACAGCGATTGGAATGATGCCACATTCATCCTTACAAACGGGCCCGGGAAGCGGGCAGGAGAGGGGTCATGATCCCTGTTTTACAGACGAGGAAGCGAAGTCACCTCACCTGGAGCGCAGAAGAGGCAGCGATGGCCCTAAGCCGGACTGTGCATTATCACGGTCGCCTCCCGGCTCATGGGCGACTAATGCCTTTCCTTAGTATCCAATCTGTTGAATATGCGTGTGTGCGTGCTGTGTGGACAGGACACAGCCCCAGCTGGGTGCCTGCTCCCAGGGGACGCAGGCTCCTGAAGACGTGGTCCTTGAGGGAGTGTGTACCGTCTTCTCCGATTCTTGTGAATGAAATGATGGCACATTCATTCTGTTCTCAGGCCTCTCCCGGTACCCGGCATGAAGCGAGGTAAAAACCAGCCATTCGATGCTTCTCTGTGCCACATACCTGGCTGGGAGCGAGGCAAGTCCAGACTGTGTGCAGAGACCCCGGAAGGGAGGGGAGCTGAGAGCCAGGCGGGGCCTGCGGGGACCGGCTAGTGGGCCAGGGAGGCCCCCACGGGCAGCGCCCCAGCCCGGGCAGACTCTGGGCCACGCTCAGCCTAAGCAGCACTTTCCCGCAAAGTGCTCTGTGGGGAGGTGTAATGTGTCTCTATTTAAAATTAATTTTTTTTCAGAATTGGAAACCCTACTCTGGAAGGCAGTTCTCCCCTGGTGGCTGCTGGCGGGATTGGAAAGCCATAACTTTGGAGAGAAACACAATAAACCAGAAATTTCCTCCCAGGTGAGCAAGAAACTGCCTGTCTCCTTCTGAAGAGTGCATTTTCCAGAACTTTGCTCATCAAGTAGCTGGTCTTTGAGCCGTTTCTTCTGTTTGTAAGTGAGCCACATTCCAGAGGGCTGTTCTCCTCTCTGATGGATGGGACGGAGGCACAGACAGGGAGAACACAAAAGTAATTTCTCTTTGGCTCGGGGCTACGTTTCTGTATTTACATGTGAATGGGGTGGCGGCTGCTGCTGGGAAAATCTACTTGCTGCCAAGGAGGAACACCCGGCACAGGCGACTTGCAGGACTCGCTGGGTTCAGCGAATGCTTACTGAGCTTCTAGGTGCTGGGGTTATGGAGATTCATTCATTCACCCAGCCCTACTGTGTGCTACATACAGCACAAGGCATTAGAGAAACAGCAGGGATAGACGACCCTACTCTTACGGAAGAGAAATAGGCGGTTATGCATAAACAACAATATATAGCACATTAGGTAACGATAAGTCCTGAAGAGGTAGATGGAGCAGAAAGGGGAGCAGGGACTGTTAGGGAGGGGAGGAGTTTGCCAGGGAAAGATTGGTCCAGGAGGTGACATTTAATAAAGACCTGGAGGAGGGGAGGGGGCTGGGCACCCAGAGATCCGGACACAGCTTTCTAAAGAGGGTCCAGCAGGTGCAGAGGCTGGAAGTGAGGAGCACGTCCAGTGTGCTTGAGGAAGAGAGAGCAGAGTGTAGAACGCAGAGGTCAGGCCCCCGGGGCCTGAGGGATCATTGCAGAGGCTCGAGCTTTTAATATCAACACGCTGCGTTGCCAACGGAGGGTTTTGAGCCGAGGAATGATAATGATACGGCCTGACAGGTTTGCACAGGAACGTTTGGCTGCTCTGGGAAGCAGGCAGAGAGCGGGGGCCTGCAGGGAGGGACGGGCTCTGGACTTGCACTGAAGGTGGGGCGGCTGGGATTCATTGTCGGGTTAGGTGTGAGCGCGACAAAGGGTGACCCTGAGGCTCAGGCCCCGCAGAAGCTTGAGGCGCTGTCCTTGCCCGTTGACAGAGGCAGGAAGGGAGCGGGGGAGCCGGCCTGGGTGGGCCGGGGCAGGGGCCACCGGGGAAGGTCAGGAGCTTGGGCTCGGACGTGCTAAGTTTGAGGGGTGTGCTGGACACCGAGTGGAGAGCCGGTGAGGACTCGGAGGATGGAATCTGGAATTCAGGAGACGGGATTCTGAGCTGGAGGTGGAACTTTGGGAGTCATTAGCATATAGATGGTATTTAAAGCCACGAGACTGGATGAGGTCACCTAAGATGTGCGAGAGTGTGGGTCGGAAAGAGAGGAGCTCCACAGACCGGAGCCGGGGACACTGCACGGCTCAGAGGGTGAGGAGCCAGCAGAGGAGGCTCTGAAGGACGGTGGAGAGGAGCCGGCCGGGGGGGGGGGGTCCTGGGAGCCGAGGGAGGGGGTTCCAGGGAGGAAGGGCAATCTGAGGCTGCACGGAGGGGAGACCCGCACCAGGGGCCACAGTGACCTTGACGGGAGGCTTTCTGGTGGAGTGAGGGGGACGGGGCCCAGAGCCGGCCGAGTGCCTGAGAGCGGGCGTGAGGCCCACCCTTGAAAGCGGTGGGTCCAGAGCTGCGCTGTAAGGAGAGAGGAAGTGAGGGGCAGCGCCCCGCTTGTCTCTTTCAGGTTGGGGGGAAAGGATGGCTGCGGTGGGGTGTGTCCTCAAGCTGCTGTAGATCGAGGCGGGGACACACACAAGCAGAGGTTGTGACACAGAGATGTTCTTGGGTCGCAGATACAGGCTCCGGAGAAACGGAATCGCTGACTTGACCCGGGGGGTTAGAGAAGTCCTACACCAGATCTTGAAGGATGAATGGCTTTTATCTGGGGAAAGAAAGATGAGAATGGTATGTCTTATTTTTAAGCTTATTTATTTATTCTGAGAGAAAGAGAGAGAGAGAGAGAGAGAGAGAGAGAGAGAATCCCAAGCAGGCTCCATGCTGTCTGCACAGAGCCCAATGGGGGCTCAGTTTTACAAACTCCAAGGTCATGAACTGAGCTGAAACCAAGAATCAGATGCTTAACGCACTGAGCCACCCAGGTGCCCCCCCGCCCCGGGGATGGTATTTCAGGTAGAAGGAAGGACACAGGTCACATCACGGGAACCTGGAACTACTTCCTGTGTGTGGAAATCCCCTGAGCTCAGCATTTTGGCTCTAGAACCACACGGCCCGGGTGCGGCCTCCAGACTCGGCAACATGCGTGACCTTGGGCAGGTCACACAGCGTTCCCCAAACCCGCTTCCTCCGCCATAAAGTGGGGACACAATTGCATCCGTGTCACAGGCTCCTTGTGAGGATGAGAAGCACAGTGCTCGCAGGTGTGTGGTGCGTAGTAGGCGCTCAGCGCATGCAGCTCTTCTAACTCTGGGTGCAGGTGACACGGCCGACATCAGGAGCACACCAAGTGACAGATGTGTCACCCCTCTGGACACCGGGGCACAGAACCCCGCGCCGGGAGCCGGAGCCATCGAGGGTGTTAGGCTGAGGCACAGCACCACCCGGCCAGGGTGGGGGACCGGCCGCACCTGCACCGCGTCAGCCTCACGCCTCCGAAGCCACCTGCTTCCCCATGTGCGGCAATCAGTCCCTGCTCACCCCTGAAGCATAGCCGTCCCCTAGGCTGGACCACGTCCCCGAGGCTGGAAAGTGGACAAAGAAAGTGTGAGCTGTCACCTGTTTCCTTTCTCCTCAGTCGTCACCAGATGGCTCCTGCCCTTGACCCGGGTAACACCCTTTGCTTTACATTTTCATCTCGTGACACCTGTCTTCTCTCCGGAGCGGTTTGCGGGAGACACGGCGGTGCAGTGGATGCCCCATGCTCGGGGCAGGGCCTCGTGTGCAATGAGCTGGTTGGGGAAAGCTGGTTGAAGCTTCCGAGTGGGGCGTAAGGCCGCCTCGCCCAGCAGAGCAGGACCGGGACCTGTGGCCCAGCCTTGCACCCTTGATACTCTGAACACCAAGTGGCTCGTGAGGCATGCGGGTCCCCAGGAAAGTGGGCCAGGACGCCGGGAGGCTTGGTGGCCAGTGACAGGCCAGGGCCCTCCTCTGGGCGATGGGATTGCGCTGCCAGGGGCCCAACAGAATCCATGTCTCTGGCTGCTGGGAAGGGGGCGGGGGCCCGGCCAAGTCTGATGCTCCTCCCTCTCTTCCCGGGCCACGGGCTGGCCCAGGCCTGAGCCACGCAGGACGGCGGGACGGGAGGCGGCCAGGTTGCTCAAGGCTGCGGTGATGGCGGTCAGTGAGGAGACTCAAAGGCCTGGGCCTGTAGGGGAACTCAAGGCGTCGTCCTGCCCCAGCGCTCAGTCTGGAGGCGGTACTGCCCCTCTGGTTTTGCAGGGAAGTAGCACCCGAGGCCGGGACGGGGCAGGTGACCAGACAAGGTGGACACGAAGTGTGGGTGCAGAGGGCGGAGAAGGGGCGCTGCCCCGCCGTCGCTGCCTGCTCCTGGCCGAAGGGGGCGCTGGAGCTGGCAGTGGGCAGGTGCCAGGAGGGGCACCAGAGCAGGGCCACCGGGCAGGTCCGTGTGTACCTGCGCTTGTGCGTGCGTGTGTGGCCGTGACCCTGTCCTCACACTTACACTGTGCCGGGCACCGTGCCAAGCGTGTAAGACGGACGATCTCACTTCACCCTCCCCAAAACAGTAGCTGTTACGATCACCCCCTTCCTAGAGCTGAAGACACTGACGGATAGAGAAGTTCAGGCACCTGCCCGTGGCTGCACAGCGGGTGAGTTCGCAGAACCAGAGTCTGCACTTGGGGCGAGCGCCAGGCTGTTCACAAATCTCCCTCTCCCCCTGGCGGTGGTCCCCGTTGAGCTGCAGCCCCCCTGGGACCTGCTCAGGCCAGTGACATGGGAGGGCCGCCGGCACCCCGGCCAGCAGCTCTGGGAGCCAGGATGCGCTTGGCCATTGGCAGTGCTCAGGCGGGGCTGCACCATCAGCCTGCACCCGGGGTGGGGGGAGGGGAAGGACCATCCCACCAACCTGCGGTCTGCTGTTATCACAGCAACACAGCTCAGCCTGTCTGGACGGGGTGGCATCCAGCCCCTCTGGCACAGTGAAGGCTCGGAAACTCTACGCCTGGACGTCTTCCCCAGTTTCTTTGCTGACTCAACGTCCCCCCTCCCACCCCCCTACTCCACAGACACACAGATCACGTTGTGAGCCCGGGCTTGTCTCTGTCATCAGACTGAGCTCCCAGGGGCCCACATCTGGTCCTGGCTTCCCAGAGATGAGCACAGAGCCTGGGACACAGGAGGTGCTAAGAGCGTGTTCACTGAGCGAATATCTGCAGGAAAGGCTCCTGGGCACAGCAGTTTCCCCGGAGGACAAACCTCCAGGTGTCCAAGAAGGCCAGTCCCCCTCTTCCTGGGAGGTGACACGGGAAGTAAGCTATTCCAGGAACCCACCAGGCTGGCTGACAGCATTCGTACCAACCTCTCCAGACGGCCCCGTAAATCAGCAGGTGCGAGGACTTCACCCCAGAGAGTGATCCAGCAATGGCATGAATGAGTAATTTACAAAGCCCATTAAGGCGGCCCAGAATTACTTATTTATGGGAACTTTTTGACAGATCTGTGGCTTAATCATTTATCCCTCTGAACATTTAGCCAGGGTCATTGGTAAATAATTCACTTATTACACACTCCAGAGTGGTTTACGGCACTGTGACTTATGATCTCACACGAGTGCACAGCCGGGGAGCTGGGATGTGAAGGCCGGCGGGGGGGGGGGGGGTGCGGTGGCTGCAGATCCAGGCAGGGACACAGCAGGCAGGTGCCTGGGCCCCAGCGAGAAGGGGCTTCTGCTCCGAGTCAGGCTAACGGCTGGCACAGAAGGATGTTAGTGCCTGGTCTAGTCTTCGGGGGGACGGTGAAGGGAGGAAGTCAGTGTGCAGAGACTGGTCGAAAAATGGTAGGTCTTAGCTCTAGCCAGAGCAGATACGAAGTGCAGCTTCGGGAGCTCTCCATGTGCCCCCCCCCCCCACTTCCTGGGACCATCCCCAGTCGCTGCCTGGTCTTATGACTCCCTCTGCCTTTCTTATGACAGCATCACCACTGGGCCCCCACCAGGCATGTCCATGCACTTGCTCACCGCCTCCCTCTGCCTGCATGGCCCAATAAACTCTTCTAACTGCTACTTCGTATTCAGTTTTCAGCTCAAAGCCCACCTCCTGCACGAAGCCCTCCCAGACTACCTGAGTCCTGTTTGCTCCCTTGAGAACGTACAAAGTGCCAGGCATACATTAAGTACCTTATGCATGCTGTTGATAGGCCTGTCTCCCCAGCTAGAAGAGGGGGCCTAACTGAATGTGGCCCCCACTGTGGTTAGCTCAGCACCTGCTCCCAAGGGAGTTAAAAAAGTGCGGGCTGTTGATGACGATGGTAATGACGAGGGTGAAAATGAAGATGGTGGAGATGTGATTTCCTCCGCATCCTACCACTGCCTCTTCCTAGCCCCCAAAGAGAGAGAGGAGTGCATGGCTGAATCGCTGAGGTTCTGTGGGCTTCTGGCTGGCACCGTACGTGGATAGAGGAGCTCACATCGGGATGGAGAGGGGTGTTTGGGCAGATTCACTGGAGAGGAAGCAAGTAGAGGGTCCAAAAGCAAGCAATCCACTCGTATGGAAGATCCTTCCCCAGCCCCACCTACCCCACTCGGAACCTTCCAGAGACGCTGGGGATTCCTAGTGTGTCTTCCCTGTCCCTTAGCTCCGCTCCCTAGGACCAAGGCCAGCCAACGCAGCTCTCCTACCTTGGTGTCTGTCCTGGTTCTCGCACAGGTAGGCAACGGCGGAGTCGGCATAAGAACAGAGGCTCCCTCTGTATGGGAAGAGAAAGAAACCATGCCCCCTGCCCGTCCACCAGGTGTCCTGCTCAGAGCCTAGCCTTAGGCAGTCTTGCTGCCATGTTCCAGAAGGTGTGGGGTGTTGAGCAGGTCACCGCTCCTCTCCAGGGGAGAAAGCCCAGGCCTGCCCAGGTGAGCCGGGAGGGGAAAAGGGGCGAGTGGGGGCTCCATGTGCTCCCTGAAACCCCTGTGGGCTCCAGGGAACCCTAACCTTAAGCAGGCTCCAGGCCCTGCCCAGACTGCACTAGGACCCCTGCTTTGTCACCATAGTCATGTTTATGCAGCTCCCACACCACCATGCCAGGAGGGGTTCTTGTTAGCTTCTGCCATGGACTGAACTGTGTGCCCCCGAAATCCACTCGGCGGAACCCCGACCCCCAATGTCACTATTTGGAGACGGGGACGTTAGGGACATAATTAAGGTTAAGCAGGGTCATAAGGGTGGGACCCTAACCCGATAGGACTCGAGTCCTGTTAAGAAGAGGGAGAGACATATGTTTGCACGTATAGGAGGATTAGGAGGAACTTAACTGAGGAACAAGGGGGAGAAGAAGGGGGAAATGGTGGGGGAAAGGGAGAGAGGCAAACCATGAAAGACTCTTGAATGCTGACAAAAACTGAGGAATGATGGATGAGGGAGGGAGGGAGGATGGGCATGGAGGAGGGCACTTGTGGGGATGAGCACTGAGTGTTATATGGAAACCAACTTGACAATAAACTATTTGTAAAAAAAAAAAAAAAAAAAAAAAGAGGAAGAGACAGCAGAGCGCCCCCTGCCGGCGCTGCAGGTGCACAGGTGAGGGAGGACCAGGCAAGGAGGCATCACCTGGCGCCCAGGAGGGAGGTCTCTCCAGGAATCCACCCCCACCGCACCCCGAATTTGGATCCACCCCCATGGCACCCCGATTTTGGATGACCAGCTTCAAGAACGTGAGAGACAAACGTCTGCCTTGTAAGCCGCCAGGTCCACAGTGCACGGTTGCGCCGCCGCCCCCCCCCCGCCCCGCCTCTCCGCCCCCCCGCCCCCCCCGTTCCCCCCAGCCCCCCTGTCCCCCCATCCCGCCACCGTGGATTCTTCCAGCTTCCTTTCAGAGTCCGGGAGGGACAAACGGCTTGCCCAAGTCACCCCAAGAGGAGGTGACAGAGTGAGGGCTTGAATTAGGACGGGGTCCCCCTGGACGCGCTGGAGCCGTCTCCACGGGTGACCCGCCCGCTCGCTCTGGTCACAGCGATTCCCCTGCAAACCCGCGCCTCCTTCCGGGAGCCCGAGGTGGCCGAGAGGGGACGCGGGGCGCGGGGGAGCTGGGGTGGGCGAGGCTCCGCCGGACTCTGCGGAGCAGCACTGCCACCTGCTGGTCACAGCCGCAGCCGCGCCAGCCACCAAAGGCACGATTTCCCTCCTTGCTTGGTTTGTTCATTTCTCTTGTGGCCAGAACACCTCCCCGGAGATCTACCGACTTCAGAAAATTTTAAGTACACGACACAGTGTTGTTAGGTGTGAGTACCGTGTTGCACCGCGAACGTCTGCAGCTCACCCCTCTTGTGTAACTGGGATTTTCTCTACTGTTCTGTGTCCCTCCTCCTCGCGGGTCTCATCCCCTCTCCGTCCTAACTCGGTGCCTCCCTTTCTGTCCTGCAGGCAGGTGGCTAATATGCCGGGGCCCTGGCCGCGAAAGAAGAAGAAAGAGGCATGTCCTCCTGGGTCTGAGGAGAAAACGGAGCGCAAGCAGAAACGGGTGATTGATCCCGAGGAGTGGAGGACTGGAGCGGGAGCACCCAGACCTCCCCGCGAGCCCCGGGGGAGGAGGCGGGCAGGCGCGTCTGCACAGCCGCCTGGCAGTGAGGAAGGTCTCCCTTGGCTGGGTTCTTCTAGGCCCCCTCTCGCAGCCGCCTGTGTGGTCAGTAATCCCACCCGATTTGACACGCGAGGAAACTGAGGCTCAGAGAGGTTTCTCCACCCACAGACTCGCGTGGGTGAATGACACACGAGTGCACATCGCAGTGTGGGTGTAGTTCAAGGGTATCTGAAAGCACCAGCTCACCTGGCAAAGAGGGTGAGTATTAATGTCAGTGCTTAGGAGGGTCCCACTTTCTCTTCTCCATGACAGTCCTGCCCCAGCGCCTTTCTGTGAGGCCCCCTCATTTATGTGATGAGAGGGGACACACTGCAGCTGCTGCTGCCCTCCTGAGTCATCGAGGCTCCAGGCAGGAGAAGCCGATGGGTGAGCACGAGACAAGCCGGTCAGGAGAGCAGGAGGATGGGGTGAGGGGGTGGAGGGGTGAGGAGGAGGGCGCCTGGGGAGCGCACGGCGGCAGGGAGAAAGCACAGCAACTCACCACGGTGTGCACCTGCCGGGAGATTCTTCATCTGCAAAGCAGGGATAACACAGTCACACCTCTTTCACGTGCCTGTTCTGAAAATTAAGTAAAGGAGCAGGTGAAACCGTAAGCCCGGGGTCCATTCTCAGTAAGTGCTGGATCGGAAACTGAACAGTAGAGCTGATTCCTCACCCCTCCGCTCCCTCCCTTGCCAGGAAATGCATGCAGCACCTGAGGCTGAAGGCGGGCCCTGCCCCAGCCGATTCCAGAAGCTGAGGGCGGTCTGGTCTGGCCTCCTGGCTTGGCTCCCATGACCTTCACAGACACGGGTTCTGCCTCATTCCCATGAAGGCATCAGCATCCACACAAGCCGGGTGTCACCCGCCAGACTGAAGCTGGTCCTCGTTACTGGTCCCGGGAGCCACACGCGCCCAGCTTGGGGGAAGTAATTCTGGTCGTTTTGTTTCCTGCGAGGGACAGCACATCTCTCCACATGAGGAAAGACCCTGAATTCAGAGTCAGGAAATCAGGGTTGTGGTCCAGGCTTGGCCACTCCCTGCCTTATCCTGGGAAAACCTCATTCTTACCTGGGTCTTAGTATTTCTATCTAAGACTGAGGGTATGTCTAAGGAAGGTGAACAGCCACTCCCGCTGTCCCAGCGCTGGGGGAGTTGCAGGGTGTGGGGTTCTCTGTGCTGAAACTGGGGAAGTCCTTGGGGCACCTTCAGTCAGTGAAGCCTCCGACTTCAGCTCATGATGTCACAGTTCATGAGTTCGAGCCCCCTCTGAGTTCGAGCTCCAGAGCCTGGAGCCTGCTTCGGAATCTGTGTCTCTCTCTCCTTCTCTCTCTGCCTCTCTCTCTCTCTCTCTCAAAAATAAATGTTAAATACATTTTAAAGTCAAGAAAGTCCTGGGCAAAGGCATGCCAGCCGGTTACCCTCTCTCTAAACTCATCTTCTCTCATATTCCATGTCTCAATCGCTAGCCTACATGATCTTACGTGTGGACAGTACTTTCGTTCACAAGAAATAGAAGACTGACGAACACTGGCTTTCAACATCAGACATTTACTGTTTCCACACAAGCATTCTGGACACAGGCAGTGTCTGTGCTGATATGTCATCCCCATAGCATCATCGAGGACCAGGGCCCCTTGGTCATCCGTAGCCTCTTGGCTTTTCTTCCTCAAGGCAGGAAGGAGGGAAAAGGGCAGTGGCATTGACAGCTTCTGTTACTTTTTGGGGAAAATGGGAGGTTTTCCAGGAAGCCCCTCGCAGGCGTCTCCTTCTATCTCAGCGTCCCAAACGCAGTCGTGTGGCCACTTGTCGCTGCGAGGGAAGCCTTGAAGACAAGGAAGCAGAGGCTCGGAGATACCCACGGGGACCACGCAGCAGCGGGACCCGGGGCAGCCCCCTCCAGCGGCCTTGCCTCTTAACAAGTGTCCTCAGCACTTTCCCAGACTTTGTGCAACACCCTGCATGCCGCAGACGCTCAGGAATTGCTCATTCCTTGGCTGATTCGTCGCCCTTTTCTGCCTTGTGAAGACCTCAGCACTGTGAGAAACGGCTGTGTGTGTCCTCAGCACTCTGCACATCCCAGTACAAGGTGTGGAAGCGCTGTTATGGGAGGCATTTACTGGGTTCCCCTGGCCTTCCGGTACTTGCACCGGTAGAGAAATGGGTCTGTCAGCATCCACGTTCTTCATTCTCCGAGACTGTTTGACTAAACCCTCTGTTTCTCTAAGTGGCAGACTAAGGCCTGGAGAGTGAACCCGCGGCTCCTAAGTGCGCACGACAAAGTCAGGAAGCGCCTTTTCTCTCCTCTGCCAGAGCAGGTGCAGCAGGAGGGCGCTCCTTCCTGATGGGGGCGCTGGGGGGCGGGAGTCAACGAGATCTGGACGCTTTTAGGTGGACCCCGGGCTGGGCCTCACTCTGCGCCAGGCCTGGGGCAGCCGTGAGAAAGCCAGCTTTCCTCTGGGATCAGCGGCAGCTGGAGTCCCGGTTTTACCAGCAGGTTCGCCAGCTTGGGGGCCTCGGGCAAGTCGTGTGACCCAAGTGCCGCGTCCTCTCCTGTAAAGAGGGAGTGACCAGGGTCCTTACCTCGCACCACTGCTAGGAGTAAGTGAGGGGCTCTGCGTGCAGCGCCTGAGCACACGGCAAACACCCAGCACAGAGCGGGCGCTGAGCGCCGGGCCGTGGCGACATTCCCGCTGCTTCGGTGGTCAGCCCGCGGCGCGGGAAGTCACTTGCCAGCGTCTTCCTCATCCTTGCCCTGGGGGAGCAACTCTGCAGCCGCAGGCCACTGCTGTCTGAGATCTGGGGTTCGCACTACCCCTCCCTCTCTTCTGGCAAACTCTCCACCTTTGCGAGCCCTCTCGGGGCTTCTGGAATCTTCCACGTGGCCGATGCCAAGTGCCCGATGCCCTGGCACTTTTCTTCTCTTTACTCTCGGGCGGGGGGAGGGGGTGCTGCCTGGGGAGCTGTGTGGGGAAGGGCACCGGCCACCCCCTCCCGTGCTGTCCGAGGGTCGAAGAGCCAGGAACTTGGTGAGCTGGTGGTGAAACGGCTGGTTGTTTGAAACCAACTGTGGCTGGAGCACTCGCACCACAGGGATTGGCACGCGCTGCTCGGAGCATCATTGTCTCCCGCGGACGCTGGGCGCCCAGCGCGTCTCCCAACAGACCCTTCCCCTAAAGCTCGCTAGCCGGAGGTGGGGGAGGCTCCCGGATGCTGAGCCAGTCGCTTTGGTTAACGTGTCTGTATTTTTAGAAAATTAATTCTTCAAATTAGAGAGTGGTGCCAGGCTGGGGCGCCCGGGGGGCCCAGTCGCTTGAGCGTCTGACTTCGGCTAAGGTCACAATGTCACGGTTCGTGGGTTCGAGTCCTGCGTCGCGCTCTGTGCTGACCGCTCGGAGCCTGGAGCCGCTTCGGATTCTGTGTCTCCCTCTCTCTCCGCGTCTCTTCCACTCACACTCTGTTTCTCATAAATGAACAAACATTAAAATTTTTGAAAAAAAAAATAAAGTAATACCAGGCTGTTACGAAGCGTTCAAATCACTGAGATGAGTGAGGCCTGGTTTACCCCCTGGCGGCGGAGACACTGCTCTCGCTCCGCGGCCCCAGGACTCGCTGGGGCAGAGGGGAGGGCGCCTGCGAGACACCTGCACGCCACACACCTGCACGCCACACACCTGCACGCCACACACCTGCACGCCACACACCTGCCACACACCTGCGCTGCGTGAGCGGCGGCCGGGCTCGCAGCGAGGAGCCCCCGCGCGGCTCCCCGACTCTCCGCCCCGCCCCTGAGGACGGCCTCGCGCAGACGCCAGGGCCTTCCGCTCACTTCCAGGCCTTGAAAGGAAGCGCTCATCTACTTCCTCTGAAACGGATGCGTCACATCCGGTCCCCGGGTGAGCCCTGACCCGCGGCTCCGAGGCCGGTCCTGGAAGCGGTGGTTCGACCCCCTCCCCACCTCGTACCCTCCCCCCCCCCCCCGGGGCACAGGAGGAGGGGGCAGTTCTCACCTGGGACCTGAGGCGGCTGACCTGTGCAGGGAGTTCTTGGGGGTCTGTCCCAGCGGGGCCCTCACTGTCCAGTGTCCTGTCGGCCGATTCCCGGGGACCCTCACCCCTGTCCTGCCCCTCCCCCCCCTGCGGGCAGCCTTCTTGGGTGGCATCGCGTCAGAACGGTTCCAGTGGGGAGACTTTCCCCAGCGTCCGCTGGGCTCCTGGGAGGCGGGAGGAAACATCGGTGCCCCAGTGAGTGGCAGGGGTGCCCTGTGCCCACTGCCGGCCCCTCTCCTGCTCCCCCTGCTCCCCCACAGCAAGGAGCAGGGGCTCTCCCAGGGCGCTGACTCACCGGCCGTGGGCACCCAGGCAAGCCAGCCATGGTTGGCCAGGGTTCAGCTGGGAGGTGAGAAGTCGGGCTCCCGGGCCTGGGCCCACCCCCCAAATCCTGTGACGTGTCCTCTTGGGCCTTTTATCTGCTGGCTTGTTTGGGGGGAAAGAGAAGCATCACTGGATCGACTCCCAGGAGTCATCTCAGCCCTCCGATCAGGTTCTGGTCTCCCCGTGTCGGGCTGGGGCCTGGCTGCATGTGGGCGGCAGGGTAAGGTCTTCTGGAAAGTTCAGCCAGCTGTACTCAGCACCTCCCCTTAGAATATACGGCCCGGAGGGGCGCCTGGGTGGCTTAGTCGGTTAAGCGTCCGACTTTCGCTTAGGTCATGATCTCTCAGTTCGTGGGTTCGAGCCCCGCGTCGGGCTCTGTGCTGACAGCTCAGAGACTGCAGCCTGTTTCAGAGTCTGTGTCTCCCTCTCTCTCTGGCCCTCCCCTGCTCACGCTCGCTCTCTCTCTCTCCTAGAAATAAATAAAACATTAAAATGTATATATATTAAAAAAAAAAAAAAAGAATATACGGCCTGGAGTGCCTGGTGACTCAGTCGCTTGAGCGTCTCTCTCTCTCTCCCCATTTTTTTTTTTTAATGTTTTATTTATTTCTGAGAGAGAGAGACAGCGTGAGCAGGGGAGGGTCAGAGAGAGAGAGAGGCACAGAATGTGAAACAGGCTCCAGGCTCCAAGCTGTCAGCACAGAGCCCGACACGGGACTCCAACCCACGAACATGAGATCATGACCGGAGCCGAAGTCGGACGCTTAACCGACTGAGCCACCCAGGCGCCCCAATTGAGCGTCTGACTCTTGATTTCAGCTGGGGTCATGATCTCTTGGTTTGTGGGATGGAGCCCCACATCAGGCTCTGTGCTGGCAGTGTGGAGCCTGCTTGGGATTCTCTCTCTCCCTCTCTCTCTGACCCTCCCCTGTTTGTGCACTCTCTGTCTCTCTCAAGATAAAAATAAATAAACATTTAAAAAAAGAATATAAGGTCTTAAACACCCAGAGCTTTCAGCTTTGGGGCTCAGGCTGAAATTTAAAGTGAGTCTACACATATAATTTAATTAAGCAAACAGGACTATTCTAGACATACTGTTCTACCATTTGCTGTTCCTGCTGTAGGCAAAACATTGTATCCTGGGCACATTTCTTTGTCATCACATACAGATCTGCTATTTTTTTTTAAATGCATTTTATTTCTCCTCACACTTTTTTCTTTTTCTTCTCTTGTGCACGCAACCATTTCATAAATGGTATTTTTAGACCTGCCCAGTTTAGCGAGCAATGTTGCTGCTGCTTCCTCCTTTGTAAGATTTTGCATCTCTTCATTGCTGTTACGTGTCTTAAGAAAGATCAGGAACTTGGATGAGCCTGTGTTCCTCATCCTTTAGTGGCACAAACGTCTGTATCCCGAGTAGCACGAGTATTTGGAAACAGCTAGGTACATCACTGATGGATGTGTGAGGAAGTATTTAATCGGTCCCTAGGCAGACATTTCCAGTCCTTCCCTGATACAATGTTACGCTGAACATCCACTTTATAATCTTAGGCACTCACTCTGGTTTTAAGTAAACAAGGCTTCCTAATATTCCTTAGAACACTTTCAGAAACGTCGTTCAACCAGAAGGCAGAGAGAAGGCTGGGTCCTGGAAAGGACCCTCAAATGGGCTTGACTCTGTCAACTCTCGCCTTCGTTGGGAACCTTGATCGAGACGCACATAACAGGATCTGCATCCAGGGTGTGGCCCGTTGATCAGAGAGCCGGGAACAGAGCACTGAGTGCCCAGCGCCCGGCATTCAGCAGGTGCTCCGTAAATGTTTGTCTACCCTGTGTGAAGGCAGGCAGCCCGGAAACGGTAGTGCACACATCTAGCGGGACTGACTTAATTGTGCCTTCTGCACCAGGCTGATTCAATGTCTCCCTGCTCACTGAGTTAGGTCTTCACAGCTGAGCAACCCGGTCCGGGTGTGGGGTCCGGGAAGGACCCCGGGCTCAAAGCGTAAGTCCTCAGGGCATGAGGGGGGAGGTGGCCGCACAAAATGTGACCGAATGTTAGTGTTTGGGCCAGTCACTGGACCAAGTCACATGTCGAGAAAGAGCAGTTAAAAATGCAGTTAAAAGGCTTTTACTGTTCACCAGGACCTCAGCCCTGGCTCAGGGTCAGGCTTTACCCCGCCAGGAGCTGCGCCCAGAGCTCTCTCTTCCTCCTCCGTCTCCTCTCCACGAGCCCCTCCCCCCGCGTGCCCTGGCTCTCCCTCCTGTGCTCTTCCCCGCCCTTCCGGAGCGCCCCGACTGTGGGTTCTCGCCAGCCGACCACACACACTTACACGCACATGCCACACACCCAGACACACTCGCAGCCACACACTCAGTCACACTCACACTTAGACACACATATACACTCTCAGTCACACACACACTCACACTTAAACGTACACACCACACACCCAGACACACTCGCAGTCACACACACTCACACACTCTCAGTCACACACACAGACTCACACACGTACACATGCACACACTCAGACACACGTGCAGTCACACACACTGTCAGTCATACTCACACTTAGCCACACATACACTCTCACACACACTCACGCACAGACTCACACGTACACATGCAGATAGACACACAGTTACACTCAAACACACTTAGACACACATTCACACACTCTCTCTTAGGTACACACACTCTCGATCACACACATTCTCTCAGTCACACACACTCAGACACACACTCTTAGTCACACACTCACACACAATACTCACATACACATACACTTTGTCTCACATACACACGCTTGGACACACACACACTCAGGCACACTCAGCCACACATGTACACATGCATGTGCACAGTCCCCCCCCCACCTCTGCAGACCGTTGTGCTGCACCTTACTGCCCGGGGGGGAGACTCACGGTGCCCACGGGGACCAGAGCAGCTCCCTCACCTGTGGCACCTCTGGCACTAAGATCTCTCTCTGCTTTACACACTGGAGTATAAATAGCAGCGGCGCCTTCCCCTGCTGTCACACCCCACCTCTCACCTCCTCAGCTGGGGTGCAAACACTCTCACTGTGTTCAAGAACCAGAAACACCAATAGGCAATGCCTTCGAGCGTCCTGAGGTGTGGAGCTGGGGGCGAGGCTCACTGGGGCCCCCTCCGGGGACGAGCCGTGCCCCTGCTGTGTCTGCAGCCACCTGTGGGGAGGTGCTCAGGTCCCCCTGTGACAAGGGGTCCTGAAGGTGCAGCCGCTGGAGGCTGTCAGCTGACTGCGCTCTTTGGGGCAGGTTGTCTCTTGCCAGGAGATCTGGTGGGGACCTTCATGGCTGTCACCGGCTCCCCCAACGCCCTCCAGCACCACAAGAAGCCAGGAGACCCACGCCCTCCAGCACCCGGCATGCACAAGGCAGCTCAGTGTATCGCCGTGTCACCCCCCATTCACAGGGGACCCTGGCAGCCCTCCCCGCCCCCAGCCCCAGCCAGCAGACCATCATCTCCAGGGACAAGGACACTCAGCGCCAGCTGATGCATCTGTGTGGGGCCTTTCAACAAGGACCCCACGGTGGGAGGACCAGGAAGAGGCTGCCGATGGCCAAGGGGCACCTCAGCTGCAGGAGACACGGTGTAAAGTTGCCCATTGTTCAGTAGCCTTGGGTCTCACCTGGCTTGGCCTTGAACCTGACCTGTATGCAGCTGCAGGAGGAGAAGCATCCAGAGGGCTGGTGCTGGCCGAGCCCTTCTCACCACTGTCCCTGCAACACGGAGGGGCCGGCACAGCGAGAGCTGGTCCTTGTCAGCAGGGGAGTCTCTCCCTAGTGACCCGACCCTCTGGGAAGAGCCAGGGACCCAGCCCAAGCAGGGAAGAGACCCCCTGGCCCTCCTCTCAGCCAGAGGCGGGGGGTGCCTTATGCAGGCCATGAGGACGTGTACCTGGGTGCTGGCGCTGGCCGGGTGCCTGCTGCCAGAGCAGGAGCCGTCGTGGAGCTGGGCTCGAGGCTGCAGGCATGGCTCCTGTGAGGTGGGGTGGATGGGGTGCTGCCCCTGTGTTAGCACCCTCTAGGCTGGGGACCCCCAGGAGGCGGATGAAGAGGCAGGGCTCTGTGGGAAGCACAAGGTGGGACACGAAGGGCACTGCCCGGGTTAGAGACCAGGGATGCCCCTTCCTGTATGTTCCTGGCAACTTGCTTAGTCTCTCTGGGCTGCGCTGGCTTCTCGACACAGAAGACAACTGGAAAAGCGACTGGGGGCTATTCCCAGGTTGAAGCACCTCTCGCAGAAAAGTGCTATGAATGTGCCTGGGACCCATCAGCTCTCCTTAGACGCTGCCCGTCATTCCCGTTCTCATGTGGTTCACACTCGTGAGTCGGCGACAAATATTTATCCTGCGCTTGCTGTTCCGGGGCTGGGGATGGTGTGGTGAAGGCAGGTGTGAGAACACCTGTACGGGGCTCGCAATCTGGATGGGAAAGACATCCGTAATTCAACAACCGAAAGTATTCTAAAGGCTAGACAGAAAGACGGGCTGCTGCAGAAGCTGGTGCTGGCTCTGTCCCTACCAAGCAGGTGAGCTGGGCTAGTGACTTGGGCCCTAGTGCTGTTATCTAGACAAGGAAGGGGTCAGACTTGACCAAAGGTCCTGGACGGTGGCCAGATGTCCACCGCCACTGGCTCTGGTGGCCAGGGAGCCCTTGGCAGTGGTGAGCTGCAGCGGGATGCTGTCACAACAGAGGACCTGTGGTCCTGGCTCTCGAGGCCCTGCTAGTGGTGACACTGGGGCCTGTTTCTGAAGGACAGCCAGCCCACATGGGAAGCCTTGAACGTGCAGACGGCGGCTTGGGCTGCAGTGTCCACAGCTCCCGGATGACGAACCGGGTCTGATGTGGAGACGGTACTGCTCTCAGAGTCAAGGAGTTGGGGCCGGAGGCAGCACCAAGCTCTGAAGCAACACCCGTGCGAATGAGAGGGGGACAGGATGACGGTCTCCTAGGCGCTGGGAGTTCCAGAAAAGACACCGGTGTCTCCCTTTCAGTCATGAAGGATGGACATGAACCTCTCAGAGGGGCCTGTTCTCCCCAGGACGCCTCTCACACCCGCTGGCTCGGATCCTCTGGTTGAGTCCAGAATGCCCAGCCCCTGGCCGTCCTCAGTGATGAGAGGGCACCGGAGTGCCCACCGCGTGCTGGCCTGTCCTTAAGCTGCCCTGATGATGCACTTAGCCACCCCGGCACTCAGCAAACCAGGACATCTCCTGCTCGCACTGGGCCAGGCCTGTCCCCCCGTGCTGAACGGTGGGTGAGGGTATGTGATGCGTCAGGGTGAGTGGACTCGGCAGTGCTGGCCCAGGCCTGGGACAGTGTCTCTTCGGTGGCCCCGACCTCCTCAGAGTCTCTCTGTGCACCCAGCAGTGGGCGTTCATGCTCGGAGACAACCAGCGTTCCTCAGCCCCCACCCGCCTCTGGCGGCTTCCGGTCACCCACAGTGACACCTCGCACTGGTCACACAGCGTCCCTTACAGTCGGGTTCCCACTTTCTTCCCAGACTCTGTCTCAGTCTGCACACTGCCCGCGCACCAGTGGGCTCAGCTGCTGTGTGGTGGGGGCTCATGTGACAGATACTTCTGTCCTCACACTTCTGGAGGCTGGACGTGGAGATCAGGTGCCCGCAGGCTGCTTTCCGGTGGGGTTTCTCTTCCTGGCCCGTGGGCGGCCACTACCTCTCCTGCGCTCACGTGGCCACCGCTCTGTGAGCACACCCCGGGGTCCTGTAAGGACGCCGGGCCCATAGCTCAGCCCCACCCTTCCCACCTCCACTTAACTCCATCGCCTCCTTTTTTTAATTTTTAAATGTTTTATTTATTTCTAGGAGAGAGAGAGAGAGAGAGAGACAGTGTGAGCAGGGGAGGGTCAGAGAGAGAGGGAGTCACAGACTGAAACAGGCTCCAGGCTCTGAGCTGGCAGTCAGCACAGAGCCCGACACGGGGCTCGAACCCACGAACCGCGAGATCATGACCTAAGCAAAAGTCGGACACTTAACCGACTAAGCCACCCAGGCGCCCCAAATCCATCACCTCCTTAAAGACCCAGCCTCCACCTACAGTCACACTGGGGGGTGCACAGCGTAAGCGTATGAATCTGGGGACGCAGTGCCACCACAGCACTCTCCAAACACATTGTGACTTGTCATATTCCCGCAGCTTCTTCTCCCGCCAATCCCAAGTGGCAGTATCCTGGCCCGTTTCCCGTCTACAAACTTTCCCTTTTTCTGCCTGGTTGGAAATTTTTTAGTTTATTTATTTATCTTGAGAGACAGAGACCGAGCACAAGTGGAGGAGGAACAGAGACTGAGAGAGAGAGAGAGGATCCCAAGCAGTCTCCGCACCATCAGCACATAGCCTGATACAGGGCTCGAACCCACAAACCACGAGACCATGATCTGAGCCAAATCAATAACTGGATGTTTCACTCACTGAGCCACCCAGATCCCCCAGTTCTGCCCAATTTAAATGTGCCTTGTGAGGAGTGGTGGCCATGGGGGGCGGGCCTCCGCGTGAGCCCTCGCCCACCATCTCAGGCTCTGAGTGGGTTATGCATTTCTTAACGTGGGCAGAGCTGTTCTGATGAGTAAACGGAGTCGTGCTGGTCCGGGTGCCCATTGCAGGCGGGCACACGGAGCCCCTGAGAGGGCTCTTCCCGGTACTTCTACAAATGTCACGGCCATCTGCCACCTGTAACAATCAAGTACACTTCCATCAGAACCCGGGGCTCGAGAGGACTCTTCCGTGCGCATGTGTCACACCAGACAGTGAAGCTCTTCCGACCTGTCTCTGTCCCTCTGTCCCTTCCGCCGGGCGCAGAGTGTCACCGACGTTCCTGTAGCAGCCACTCCACACGGCTGGCCGTCCATAAGTCGGTTCTGGATGCCCCACCAGAAGGTCAGCACTGAGAGCGTCGGGTTCCCCGAGTGTGTGTGCTGCTCGCAGAGTTAGGAGGCACCAGAACCTGTCCGTGGTGCTGGCCTTGTCCTGCGTGGGGAGCAGGCAGTGAGTTCAGGGCAGCTCCAGGTCCCAAAGGCAGCAGCCCTGGTGGTTACGGTCGCCCAGAAAGAAGACGCTGTGAGTGGGCCAAGCACTGAGGCCGCGCAGAAACCAACCTGGCCGCACCTGGATCTCAGGATCCAGCTTCCAGAATGGAGGGAAGATGAATTTCTGTTGCGCAGCCCCCTGGTGGTGGGTCTTTGTTATGGCAATCCTAGCAAGCTAACGCCAGACCAGGTAGGATTTGCCCCCACTCTTTCTCCTGGACCCAAAGGAAGGCTGGAAATCAGCCACACGGGTTGATCCCAGTGAATGAGGCCACAGACCCTTCCTGGGGTCAGGAGGCACTGGGGGGACCTGTAAGACCTCACTGGGGGTAGGTTCACTCAGTGAACTCACTCAGCTTGTCTGAGTATTAGAATCACCAGGGAAACAGTGTGAATTTAAAAATCTTGATGTCCAGGCATCGCCCCAGACTCTTAGACAATTGGGAGGTAGGGCCCCAGGTATCCGCACCTTTTAAGGTTCCTCAGTGATTCCAGGGTGCAGCCAGGGGTTGAGAAGCAGCAGCGCCAGGAGAGATGCATCCACTGGAGGCCAGGAAGATCGGGCTGCGTGTCTAGACGCGCCAGGCAGTAAGGGTGCAGCCACAGCGGGACGTCCGGGGGGGCAGGGGAGCCCCCGAGATGCAGACTCCATGACTCAGCTCGGCTTGAGCCCTGAATTTGGAAAGCCCATGGCTGGGGTGGGACTTGTGTGTGATCCAGGACGTGCCCTCCTTTGTCCCCAGGCTGTAACGAAGTCCTGAGACGTCACCAGGAGGAGGGGTGACAGGTGTGGGTTACGTAACAAGGGCATCATCTAATCTTTACCCCAGTGGCTTCTAGGCCAGTAGGAGTCCCCGGAAAAGAAGGAGAACCGAGATGTCTGGTGGGGTCAGCCACCTCTTCACAATTGCGCCCAGCACCCCCCTAACCCACCTTAGCAGAGCAGGAGCTCACACACCCACGTTGCCAAAGAAGGAGAGGAAGGACCCTGTGGGGTTGGGTCACTGTCCTGAAGGCATGCAGCTGGTGGACTGGGTTTTCACCCCAAGTCGGCCTGGCTAACAGACCCCACGGGGCTAGGGTCCGAGGGGGGCAGGGGGCTAGGATGGGAGTGAAGGAGGTTGTGTTCTGTCGCTCAGCTGAGCAGGAGCTCCGTTCCCCCAACCCCTTGTCCTGCGCGCTTGCAGACAAGCCAAGCAGCCAGCGCAAGAGATGCGTGCGCAGGATTTGGGAGGAGGAGGTGAAGAAGCACAGGAGGGCTGGGAGGGCTGCAGCAGCACTGAGGTCCTGTTCTGGTGCCCCTCCCCCCACCACTGGTTCCCTGGGATCTTCTCCCCCAGCTGCCCTGACTCCCGGCCCGGGTCCACCCTTAGCTCAGTGGAGCAGGGAGCCCACATCATCGAAGTGGCTGGCCGGAGGTGCTTAGAGCTGGATGCAGGGGTCGTCCTCATGGGCTCTGCTCACTCTCTCAGGGTCCCCTGACCGCCTGCTCTGTGGCTCCATGGCTGCACCAGACACAGACAGGTAACCAGCCAGTCTCTCACTGCTGTGGTTGTGCAATGCCAAATCCCTACAGTAAAATCTCTAATTGTATACATTGCCGGCTGGATCTGTGTCCTGAGACCCAACATCACAGGAGGCACGGCCACCAGTGCTTTTCAGAATCGCTGTGGCAGAGATCCTGTCTGGAGTGTCCTATGCCCAGGTAACCAAGCACAGGGACTACCATGTGCTCCGGAATGAGCCGGAGCTCTGAGCCACAAGGGTAGAAATTGTGTCAGTGAGTGGCCTGTGGCTCTTGGCTCGGGATCAGACAGCCGGTCACCAAGAGCATCACTGCTGTTGATTCACGACCTCTTTGGGAGCTTCTGCTGTGTCGTCTGAAACGAGCCCCATCCACTGAGGGCAGGGGGAGACCCAGGACAGAGGCGGCCACTCCAGGTTGGTAGGCGGCAGGTTTAATAAGCAAGGAGACCTCACGTATGAGGCTTGTCCTGGGCGTCTGGATGATGAGCAGATCTCTGCACCTGCCCCACAGCATCTTAGATGTTTACATAGAGGCCTTGATGGGGGTCAGCCCCATATACTGGCAGGTGACCTCAATGCCACATCACTATGTCAAGGCTGTGTCCTTGGGGCAGCCTCTGGGAGCAGAGAAGGCAAGCAGAACCCACATTCCCAGGATGGAGGAGGAGGCAAGGAGCCTCGATTGCCTAGGTCCAGCTCGTGGGTCAACCCACATCACATCTATTTCATGACATCGCCCAACACTCTACCCCTCATGACCAGCGTTTATAATCTCACACCATGTCCTTCTAGCAGGGGCCCTGGGCCATCAGCAAGGGGTTTCACCAGCCCGGAGGTGGCTCCTCTGGCAGCTGTCCAGCTCCGGTGTAGGCTGATGCCCCAGCAAGAATACAGACACACGGAGGAGAAAACACTGATGAAGATAAGCAGTGATAGCTTTTTTCCCACCAAGAGCCCCATGATCTGACCCGCTGATACATTGAGTCCTCGAGCCTGGGGGTCAGATCACTCAAGGTGCTCATTTGTGTCTTCATGTGATTCAGCGAAGATGCAACCTTAGCACACTCATCACATATAAACACAACATTCCGCTGGGGTAACGGCACCGGTGCCTCCTCCTGATGTAGAAATAGTGTCCATCCTTCTCTGGAGGACAGCCTTTCTCATTAGGAGTCCTTTCTTTGGTCAATAAGGACAGGGTTTGTGGGTTATCATTTAAGATTTGTTGGGTGAATTTAGGAAGGGGTCATATGTGTGCTCTAGTGCTCTTCAGGCCAATGGAGGGAACAAAGATGGTGGACAAATGATCATATGAGTGGTAAACAGAATACTCCTCCAACATTGACCTTGAGGAGAGGAAAGTTGGAGGTGTTAGGAGCTTGACCTGATTGTACATACCAAGCATTGCCTGGGTGGTGGGGGGAAGCACTGTGAGTCATGAGGAGATGGACAGGGGGCAGGATATCCCAGGCCAGGAGCCCACCCTTTCCTCTTCCAATGGTCCACGTTCCATTCTAGGTATGGGGCATTTCAACAAGTCCGGCTCGAAGCAGGATGATGGAATCCTAGGGAGACTGAGTGGTTCCCCCTCACCCTGGGGATGGGAGGTGACTCACCCATCCCAGCAGGAGGTCTGATTGTAAGTCCCAGCAGATGACTCCTCTCCTGGGTGTGGGGGGGCTTGCTGTTCTCAGCAGCATAGCACAGTGATTCTCAGTTAGAGCTGGGCCAATGGCTGTTTCCTGCAACTTCCATACCCTTACGGTGCTGGGTGCCTCAGCAAAGGGCCCCTTCTTTAGTCCGTCCAGCCACGGTGGCTTTACTTGTCAGCAATTTAATCTGCTGCTTTACTATTCCATCCTTCCTTTCCCTTAACCCTGTTGCTTGCAGATAACAGGGGAGATGGGGCCTCTGTTCAATGTCATGTTCCTTTGCCCTGTCTTGCACATCATGACCTTTAAATGTGCCCCCATCACTGTCTAATTGACAAAGGCATCCATATGTGGTTCTCAGCTTCTCTAATCCCCTGATGGCCTGGTTTGCATGGAGATGGGAAAGTTTGGGTGAAGCCGGGTGCATTGACCTCACAAAGCAAGGCATATTTAGAACACTCATTCAGAGGGAGGGGCCAATCAGTCTGCCTGCCCTTCACAGGTTGGGAGCTCTGGTGGATGGCTCCGGACTCCTCTGGCAGTTGCCTTGGGTGTTGCTCAGAACGCACACAACATGCTGTGACTGCATTGACCAGGTCGTCGTATTTCAAGGGCAGTCGGCATCCTTGGCAGTGCGCCACCCCAGCTGGGTACCACAGTGGCCACTCTTTCTACACATCCAGTAGATGCTGTACGTACTAAGAGGTCAATCTCTAGGGCTCATTCCCAAGCCAGGGCATCGCCTCCCTGATTGCCAGAGGTGTCAGTGCCTTATGAACCGGGACATGGAAGATAGGGAAGTCCACCTCAGGCTCTTGTAGGCAAAGTCAAATTTCCTCCCATGTCCCAATCCCATAAGGATCCACTCGTGATTAGCCACCCCTCAGCTTCTCATTGTCCAGGCCACAGAGTCCATCCCTTTAGAACAACTCAACTGTCAGGCCAGAAGCCGACCACCAGTGATCACCAGCCAGACTGCTGTGAGCTCGGCCCCATGGCTGCCATGGTTTGTTCCTGTTTTTATCCAGACGGTGTCACTGTTGGGCTGAATAGTGACCACAGTCCTTGTGGATGGATAGCCTCATCTCCATTATCTGTATACCAGGCATCAGTGGGCACTTCTCCACTCCCTCTATACAGGTACCGGGATAGGACAGGGGCCCCCAGGGGACCTCCATCTTCCACGGGACCTAGAGGCACCACATTCCTGGAGACAGTGGACTGGTGGGCAGGGTGCTCCTCTGCCCCAAACAGGCAGGTCCCTCAGTCATGACGGAGCTCTGAGCCATGGCAGAGGTGGGTCGCTGGGACACATTCTCACCCCACCCTTCACAGACAGGAAGTTCTCTCCATCATGCGCTGTTCCTTAGAGAGAAGCTCCATCAGGAGGAGGACTGTGCCCGCTGCTCAGAGCTGCTGCTCACTGGGGTGAATGGGCTTCTGCCCCTTCCAGAGCAGGAACGGAATTCCCTGGGACACTGTCCTCTTCTGCTGTCTCTACCCCGATGCCCCAGCTGTACCTTCCAGGGTCACCGACACTTCTAGCCCTGCCTGGGAGGTGCAGGGAAGGGAGGGGCAGAGGGGCAGGGCTGAGCTGGAAGGCTTCCCACAGGCTGAGCAACACAGGGTTAGGTGGTGAGTCTGTCTGTCTGGGTGGAGGTCTCTGCAGCAGTGAGGTCAAGCCACATTTGCATCCACATGATTTTTACCGGGCACTTAGTGCCCGATTGGGAAGGCGGCTTGGCTTTCTGAGCTCCCTCTCTGTGTTTCAGGTCTTTCCCAAAGCCCGCCACCCATTCCTGGGACTTGTCAGTCTTCCAGATCAGCAATGATTGCCCAACATGATATGTGTCCTGTCCCAGGACTGGACTCAACATGAGTGTCGGGGTCCCACACCTGGTGCTGGGCAGGACTGGGGAATCTTGGCTTTCATTCCTGCAGTGAATGTGCTCCCATTGGGGCCTTCCAAGATGGTCCATCGATGTCCTGTCCTGCTCCCAATTCCCTAAGTATTTGTCATGCCTCCTCTACAGATTTCCAGGGAAGTGCCATTTCCCAGAAAAGCCCCCTTGTGGGATGGAGTTATCCAGTCTGTGAGGGAGTGAGTTCCTTGACCCCCAGAGCACCAGGTGGGCAGCGATGTTGCTCATTCTCTCTACCTCCTGCTTGGTCGCAGAAAAACCATCACTCCCCACCCCCACCCCCAGCCCCACGGGTCAACCAGTGGTCACGCCCTCTTGATGACCTCCCTCAACAACCGCCTCGCTGCACTTGGTCCTGGGGCCATTGTCAACCTCACAGGAGGTAGTTTCTGGGATGTTTTGTGGTCAGAGAGATGGTGAAGGAGGCTCTTCCCCCGAAAGATGAATCGATGTTCCCTGAGTGAAGTGCTCACGATGCAGGGCTGTGGGCGAGAGCAGGTCTTGCCATGTCCCCATGTCATTCTGCATTCTGGGAGCCCTGAGGGTTATGACATGGATGTGGCAGAGACAAAGGAGCCATTGGACGAGGCTCCTCTTACTTCCATAAATATCCCATCCCTGCGGTCACAGTAGGTCGACTCTTAACATGCAACACGAACAGTCCTGACCCTGCACCAGAGTGATCACTCTTCTTTACAACCATTCTGGGTCCTGGATGTCCACAGACTCCATATGGTGATCATCCCGTGCCTTCAATATCCTCCTTCCCATCACCGTCTGTAGCAGCAGTGGCACGAAGGAGCTAGCCTCTCACAGGCCTGCCACATCGAGTAGCCAATTGCAAACCCACCCCCCCTCCCCCGCCCCCAGGCACCGACTCTGGTCTGGGAATTGCTGGTTGAGATGAATGAATGGAAATGTACTTCTCAGGGTGATATTTACTGCCTGCTATAAACAGGGTGGTGGGAAGTGCAGCACACTCTGCCTCTCAACAGGGATCAGCGCCTCACCCTCCGGAAATATGGGGTGCTTCTTCCAGGAACTTCTCTTTGCTGCTCTGACCAGGAGCATGCAGCATCCCCTTACACTGCAGCCACTAAAGAGACAAGCTTCCCCTGCTCTGGGGGAGGGGTCTTTGGGGAGAGGTTGGGAGGGACAGTGATTTCCCTAGACCTGGGGATCACAGGTTGGGTCTTCTGGGCAGCAGACCCTGACATGGAAATTAGCTCATAGGAAATTTTAGGGACTGCTCGCAAGATGAAGAATTGCTCTGGGAAGGGAGTGAGCTTGTGCAGAGGCAGGAGCTGAGACTGGGCATAGAAACATCTCCATGAAGGTCTCAGCCAACCCCACGGACAGCTTGAGGCTGGGACAGTCTCTCAGAGTGGTCTTGAGTTGGGGTGAAGGAGCCCTGCTCTTGCGCCCCATGTTGACCAGCCACTGGATGCCCTGCTATGGGAGAGATGATGGTCCTGAATGACGTGGCCAAGGCACTTTCCCAAGAGGGCTGACGACTCAGCCAGCTACTCTGTCAGTGAAATCTCAACAATGGGGGGAAGAGATCCTGCCTTCTGACCCGGGAGCTGGGTGGCATACCACAACATCCACTACAGAAAATGAGAGTCAATTTTGAGCATATTTCTGCAGAAGGGGCAGAATCTTACTACTTTCCTTAGGAACATATGACCCCCAGATACTGGAAACCTTTTCAGGAACACTGATTTCCCCAGGAGGGTGAGGATGGGCAGTACAGTGATGTCACTGGACATGTGCCTGGGGGATCACTCAGTAGATGTGAGGGGGGAGTATAACCCTCATGTGAAGGATACTCCTGAGGGTCATAAATCTCTCTTTCTCCTCCTGTTTCCACACTTATGTCAAGCCCAAGCGTCTCAGGTATCTCCATGTCACTGCCCCCTCTCTGGTTGAGTCTACCATGTGTTTCTCTCTCCTGTAATTGTCTAGGTTTGTGAACTGTGGCTCCTGGTTGTTTTCCCCACGTGGTGTCAGGGACCACTCCCCTGTGGCCCCTGTGGCCAGCTGGTGGGTCTCTGTGGGCCAGTATGATGTCATATGGAACAGAGAAGGGGACCAAGTTTCCTGTGATTATGTGACAGGGTTGGAAAGCTGGTATGGCTCCAAGGACAGTGAACAGCCATTGCAAATGCTTCAGGTGGTCTCCCCCAAGGGAAGAAACCATTTGTCAGGTAAAAAGCTACCGTGGCAGATACTAAGAGTGAGCTGATTTGCTCTGTTTACCAAACAGGCCAGGCAGCTGAGCTGAATGGGGGTGTGGGAGGGCTCACCATCCCTACCTCTCTCCAACTGATCTATAAATTCAGTAAAATCCCAGTAAAAATCCCATCTGGATAGTTTGAACAATTCAATATACTTATTATCACTCTAAAGTGTTTATAGAATAATAAAAATCTATAAAAGACTTTGATAAAAATATTTGACAAAAAATTAACTTTGATAACAAGAATAATGAGGGGTCTTATGTTAGTAGATGTTAACATGTATTAAAAGGCTAGAGCAATAACATCAGTATAATATATATGCAAAATCAAGCAAAACAATTGAACAAAATGAAAAGATCATGAGTAGGCCCCATGCATGTATAGAAACTGAAAATTGACACCCCAAAATAACGGGAAGGCAGGGCCTCTTTAGTAAATAACATTGGGAAAACTGACTTATTCTCTGGGGGAAAAAAATTGGACCTAGACCTAATATCAAATATAAGAGTGGGTTCTAAGAGGCCTAACCCATAAAAAGACAAACTATAAATTCAAGGGAAGATCATCTAAGAGTTTTTCATTGTGACTTCAGGGTTGGGAAAGACTTCACAAACAAACACAAATTAAAAGATGAAAAATTAATGAGTGCTCATAAAAACAAAAAGAATACTTCTCAGTAAAAGACTGTGTGTACAAAGCTGAAAGGCAACAGAATGGGAGGTAATATTTGCAAAGTCTAGAGCAAGCAGAGGACTTATTTAAAGAAAGCAGTTGCTCATGGATATCAAGTAGAAAAAGATAAAAATGGGGCGCCTTGGTGGCTCAGTCGGTTGAGCGTCCAATTCTTGATTTTGGCTCAGGTCATGATCCTGGGGTCACGGGATCAAGCCCAGCACTGGGCTCAGTGCCTAGCATGGAGCCTGCTTAAGATTCTCTCTCTCCCTCTACCCCCTCCCCTGCTTGCACTCTCTTTCTCTAAAATTAAAGAAAGAAAGAAAAAGGAAAAAATAATATTATATAAATGGGAAAACAGTTATTTCACAGAAGAGGAAGCCCAAAAGGTTAATGAGTATGTGCAAAATCCTTACTGATCATTAGAAAAATGGAAACAAATGCCTGTGAGATCTGTCTTTATTCCATTGGTTTGGCAAAATTAAAACACTAAATAATGCCAAACATTGCCTGGAATGCCAGGCGAAGGAATGCTCATGCACTCTTGGGAGCAGTCACGATGTGAGGACCACCCAGGTTTTCTAATTGCTTGAGTTATGTATCCAGAGAAATTCTCACAAGGCCCAAGGTGGCACGGGGAAGAGGGAGCTTGTCGAAGTTTGTCAGAGTTTTCAGCAGTGACAAGTTGGAGGTAATGTGGGTGCCCATCACCGGGGGACTGGATAATGAAGGTAGGTGGGGCAATGTGCAGAAGTTAGGAGCAGTGGACTGGACTCTACACACAGCAACATGGACATATCAACAAAGGCACCAAGTGAAACATGGTGTCATACTTCATGTAAATATAAAATTTAGGTTCACAGAAAATACTACATATAAATGAAGGGAAGACCCCAAACACATTAGAATGGTTGCAGGCCGGGGTAGTGGGGGAGAAACTAAAGACACAGGCTATAAATAAAGAAAATTGGCATGAGCAACACTTGGAGGGAGCCCTGAATGAGGAACTCTGCACCTGAGCTACAAAATGAGAGGAAGGAAAGCAAAACACAAAATGTAGGGAACTTTAGGAAGAGAAAATATAACAAAGAACAAGCATGTCATAAAACGAAGAAAAGAGTTCTGTATTTGGTACAAAACCATACATTCTATACATTACATATGAGGGACAGATGTAAAGGCAGGTAGCTTGGAAGGTGAGAAACCCCAGAGGCTCATCAAGGCGGGAGCTCCGGTGGCCAACGGAAAAGCCTGCCGTGGATGGGAAAGCTCTAAGCTCAGGAACCGCTAGAGTTAAAGACCGTGGCAACCACACGCTGACACGTGGATCACAGGAAATAGAAACAGACTTCAGTGCAGTGAGGAGCCTGTGGCCCCACCGCAGATCAGGCCGATAGAGACAAGGATGTGTGGGACCCGAGTGAGGATAAGGAAGGAGTCCCTAAAACTCTGGATCCTGGGAACAGAGAACTCACTTTCTGTTAAGTACTTGCAGATGATCTACAAAAACTGATCATGTTTTAGGTCCCAAAGGAAATCTTTAAAAATTATAAAATTTTATGAATTAAAAATTATAAACAACTATTTTAGAAATCACAAAATTAGGAGAAAAATCCTTTCATGAGGTAAAAATTCTGCTCTAGAGGCACCTGGGTGACTCAGTTGTTGAGCGTCTGACTCGTAATTTCGGCTCAGGTCCTGATTTCAGGGTGGTGGGATCAAGTCCTATATCGGGCTCTGTGCTGAGTGTGGAGCCTGCTTAAGATTCTCTCTCTCTCTCTCTCTCTCTCTCTCTCTCTCTCTCTCCCCCCACCCCTCTCCCCTTCTCATGTGAGTTCTCTCTCTCTCTCAAATAAGAAAATAAAATAAAAAATAAAATCCTGCTTTAAATCCACTTTGAAGTCAAAGAAAGAAGAAAATAAAACTGATATTACAGACTTGAGAATAAAGATAGTTAATACACTAAGAAACCAACACAGCACTGATATAAAAGCTTTGTAAATATCTATGCAAAAGTCTTGGATAAGATGCCATCAAATGGAATTTAGCAGGATACAGGATATTAATATACATCACAGGCAGGTAGAGTTGCAAGAATTATTCATTATTAAAGGGCCTATTAAAGTCATT
Organism: Hyaena hyaena; assembly: GCF_003009895.1. NCBI lineage: Eukaryota > Metazoa > Chordata > Mammalia > Carnivora > Hyaenidae > Hyaena > Hyaena hyaena. The sequence goes on from NW_024081398.1 coordinate 599,988, forward strand.
CACCCTATTAAGTTAAAGGGTAACAGAGAGATATTTTAAAAATTCAACACCTACTTCTGATTAAACAGTAAATAAAATTCTTATTAATTTTAGATAGAAGGTAATTTTTTGATGTTATAAACACTTACATCTTAAATGAAAAGCCAGCATCATAGTTAACGGTGAAACTTACACAGCAGAGCAATTAAATTTGGGAACAAAGCAAGGATGCCTATTATCATCCTGAGTACCTAAGATTGTTCTGGAAAGGCTGGCCAGTGCTTCTGTGGAGGGAAAGAAGCATGTGCTGTACATGTAAGTGGAAGGAAGCAGGACTGTCTCATCCACCATATGACCGTCTACCCAGAGATCGGAGAAGCATATGTGACAATGTTAGAGATGACAGAGCTCCGTGGAGTAGCTGGGTCCGCAGTCAGCTGGTAAAACCCAAGAATTAATCTACATACTAAAATAAACATCTGGGAAACATGATGGGCTAAAAATTCTATACAATGGCTTCAGTCGTTTAAAACAATCTAAAAATAAAATCGACAAGCAATGCACACAACTTAAAAGAAAAGTTTTAACTCTACTGACAGATCTAAACAAAGACAAAATACATGGTGTGATATAGCTTGTTCTTGGGCTGGAAGATTATGTTGTAAAAATGTCAATTTCTCCTAAAAGGATCCTGTTATTTCAATACAAACTTAACACGATCACAGTTAAAATATCAAAAATACCTTCTGAAGCTCCACATAACAGTATGTGGAGCTAACACAAAGCATATAATATGGGTTTGGTAAATTACCTATCGACACAGATATCTAATCTGGAATGCAAATATATATATGTATATATATTTGGTCCAATTTTCTTCTCCCCACATTCACCCAGAATCAAAACCTACTTACTAATCTCTCAAAGGAACCACCCACTCAAATGTTTTTTGGGACTTCAGGATTAGACGTTGAGGGGGCCGAACAATGGGTCCCTACCTATCACATGTGCTTTCTTCCTTCCCTTCAAGCTGCACAAACCCAGACCCAAACCCAGTCGGGGCAGCAGGACAAAGGGCATTTCTGGGTCAGGGTTCTCCCTCCTGAGAGGACGATTCAGCCCAAACACACAGGTCTATAAAATATCCGCTGACACTGTGTTATCACACTTAATAAGCAGTGTAAGTAATATGTAGCTTACGGTACAATAAACTCAAAAGTCTGCCATGACACAAATGTGATCATATATTAATAAAAACGCTTGAGAAGAATCAGAATATTAATAGCAGTTACTTCTGAACATTAGAACCTTGGCTGGTTTCTTTTTTCGTTTTCTATGCCATCCTTTGTCTAATGCGTTTTACGTTTGTAATTTAAGAAAATGTGTTTTTTTTTTAATTTTTTTTTAATGTTTTATTTATTTCTAGGAGAGAGAGAGAGACAGCGCGAGCAGGGGAGGGTCAGAGAGAGAGGGAGTCACAGACTGAAGCAGGCTCCAGGCTCTGAGCTGGCAGTCAGCACAGAGCCCGACGCGGGGCTCGAGCCCACGAACCGCGAGATCATGACCTGAGGGAAAGTCGGCCGCTTAACCGACTAAGCCACCCAGGCGCCCCAAGAAAATGTTTTAAAAGGAAACTTTTTAGAAGCTGGTTTCTTCCCAAGACCCTCAGGGTCGAAACGAAACACCAGCTTTTCTTCCATTTTGTCTGTTGCCCATGCGCACGCTTCCCACAGATGTGGCCCATTTCAGTTTGTTCCTTGTCCTTCCCTCAGGACTTGTCACATCTGTCCAAGGACACGGTGCTGGGATCCCTGAAGATCTTTGGGAAGAGATGAAAATTGGGGGTCTGGGCCAGGGCGTCAGAATGGGGAGAGAATTTTGCCAACTTTGGCTCCTTTGGGAGCGGGGGTGGCCCCAAATGCAGGCGGGGTTGAGGCCCTGGCCTAGGAGGCACTTTGGAGTCCTGCTGAGGGGCCGTGGGAGCCGCAGGTGGAGGGTTCAGGTCCATCCAGCGCTAGGGGCCACCCAGGCCCATGAGGTCAAAAAGGAGAAAATCTGAGTCCTGCTCATCTTCACAAAAAATAAAGCACGATTGCTGCAGAGGAGAGAGGAAGGGGGGCACAGGGGTGAGGAGGGGATGGTCCAGGAAGGGATTGGCTGTCACATCTTGGGGTGTCACCAGAGAAGCAAGGCCCAGAATAAGGAAGAAGGCCAGTGGAGCCCCAGGCCCACTCTCCGCGGGAGACCGTCCCAAACCTGAGATCCGGAGCACTCCCTGGGACTTCGTCTGGGATGTTTTGCTCTTCAAGGAAGGTCTTCATGAATGAGGAGTGTTTGAGGGGTCCCAGTTCCGTGAGGAAGTTGGAGCGGGTATCATCCCCCTTCTGACAGAGAGAATGACCTTCAGAGACGTTTGCTGCTTGGCGGCTGGAAAGTAAGGGAAGCAGGCCTGAGTCCTGGGTCCCCCCCAGCGCCTGATGCTGATTCAGGTCCTCACACAAGCCACAGGCCACTACATGCTCCTGACGCCAGACTTCGGTCCAGTAATCCTGCAGACCTCTAACCACGGGCTCCCCAAGGTGGCTCCTCTACTAGCCTGAGGGACTGGGGTGCCAGGGGCTGCGGGGAGAGGTCCTACTGGCCTCCATCGGGTCACAAGCTCTTTGGAGGCTGTGGGACCTGTGCCAGTCTTTCTTTCTTTTCCCGCCACCCTCAGGGAGCTCTGTCCTTGACTGTTTGTGGCCTGGTTTCCTTGACTGACCTGGAGTCTTTCTGACTTTCCTCCTGACCCCTCCCCTGCCCCATTTGAATCTGGGACAAAAATGGCCCCGGATCTTCCCCACCCAGTACACCTCCTATTCCGGGATTGATTCTGATGAGCAGAGCTGTTGTGGGGAGAGAAGAGCTGATGGGATCGCAGAAAACATAAGAGGGGTGACCCGGATTAGAATCACTGCAGTTCTGTAGTACTATGGCTTCTGTTTCCCAAGCGTTATGCCCCCAACTCACAGCTATGAAAACACCAAATGTTTTGTCCTTTGAGATGGCAGATACCATCTAATAACGGAATGTCTGGGAGAGTTCTCTACGACCCCGGACTAACTTCACATGAGCTCTAGTTCTGTCCTGACCCCTCTCCATGCAGAACAGGCGAGTGGCTCTGAAGGAGGGACAGCTGTGGTGAATACTGAGGTGGCTCAGAGGTGGCAGCGAGGAGAAGGTTCTCAGGGCTGGATGGCCAGTCCCCACCGGGGCCCTGCTGTTACCCACCTTCACACGCTGTGCCTACAGTCAGAGGTCTCCACCTGCTCGTGTCCTCGGTCCCAGTGAACAGGGCCACTCGAGTGAACACGGGCTGGTCCTCTTCTGCCAAGGGGCGGGGGTACAACGTACCTGGGGTGGGTGTGCTTGGCCTCCCCCAGCCCAGCTCCCGGCCACATCTGTCATGTTCCTGTCATCGTCACACATGGTGCCCCGGCGAACCTTCTGTCCCACCTCTACCTGCGCTTCGCAGAGGTGGGGATTTTGGATGGGGGCTCTGCAAACAGGAGGGGTCAGAGCACTCCCAGAAGTGTGGTTTTCCAGCAGCGTCTGGTGCTTGGAGAGGCCGTTTGGTGGTAGTGATTGTGGCATGGCGTAAGGGGAACCCATCTCTGATTTAGAAGGAAGTCACACAAACAGATTGGAAATACAAAAAGAGCTATCAGATATGTAAGGATGCCCTCTGCTCTCCTCCTTGGAATAGTGTGAATACTTCCTCAAAGAAGAGTTAAGAAGATGGTACTTTCCAGTCCAGTCTAAGGATGTAAAAGCGCCTTTCCTTCTATTTCATGCATTAGAATTCTAATTAAAAGGGAAGAAGTTAGGATTGGTTTGTTTGCAATCTAAGGAAATGATCAGGAGATGGTCCTTTTTAAGCTAGCTGTCAGCACAGACCGTCGCGGGGCTTGAACCCACGAACTGCAAGATCATGACCTGAGCTGAAGTCGGACGCTTAACCGACTGAGCCACCTAGGAGGCGAGATGGTCCTTTTTAAAAAAATTTTTTTAGGGGCTCCTGGGTGGCTCAGTCGGTTAAGCATCCGACTTCAGCTCCGGTCATGATCTCACGGTTCATGGGTTCGAGCTCCGCGTCAGGCTCTGTGCTGACAGCTCAGAGCCTGGAGCCTGCTTAGGATTCTGTGTCTCCCTCTTTCTCTGACCTTCCCCTGCTCACTCTGTCTCTCTGTCTCTCTCTCAGAAATAAATAAAAACATTAAAAAAATTTTTTAAATGTTTATTCATTTTTGAGAGACAGAAAGAGACAGAGCGCCAACGGGGGAGGGGCACAGAGAGAGGGAGACACAGAATCTGAAACAGGCTCCAGGCTCTGAGCTAGCTGTTAGCACAGAGCCCGATGCGGGGTTCGAATCCATGAACTGTAAGATCGTGACCTGAGCCTAAGTCAGACGCTCAACTGACTGAGCCACCCAGGTGCCCCCCACCTTCTCTTTTTAAGACTATTTTGTTTGACCATGACAGACTCTTGAATGCTGAGAACAAACTAAGGGCTGATGGGGGTGGGGGAGGGGAATGGGAGTGATGGGCATGGAGGAGGGCACTTGTGGGGATGAGTACTGGGTGTTATATGGAAACCAACTTGGCAATAAACTATTTTTTAAAAAGTACATTTAACATATGTAATTTAAAAAGTAAAAAAAATAAAAAGGACTATTTTGTTTGAAACACATTCCGTGGCAACACAGAAGCCAGGAAGGACTGGGAAGGAAGCGAGGTGTCCGCTTGCCTCTCAGGGAAACTGTCTTTCCCTCCTTCCCTGTTCCGGATCGAGCACTGCGTTTGCAACCGTATGTGAGAATCAGATTTTCAGCAGAAGCTGCCAGTCTCATCTGCAGTTGCTGGGACTTGAAGCTCCTTCTCAGTGTAGTAATTCTCTCCAAAGAGATCAGCCCCAGATGTGGTGGATTGGAGGGAGCTGGGCCAGAGTAGGGCTTCGGTGGGTTGGAAATGCAATTTACTCCTTTGGTGTCCTTTTAAGAAGTGTTCCAATGTTCCGAGAGATCAAAGCAGAAATGGATGGGGTGTTGTTGTTTTTTTAATGTTTATTTATTCACTTTCAAAGAGAGAGAGTGTGAGCAGGAGAGGGGCAAAGAGAAAGGGAGGGAGAGAATCCAAAGCAGGCTCTGTGCTGTTAGTGCAGAGCCCGACTTGGGGCTTGAACTCATGAACCGTGGGATCATGATCTGAGGCGAAACTGAGTCAGATACTTTACTAACAACCACTCAGGTGCCCCAGTAGAAATGGATGTTTTAAAGAGAGAGAAAGGCTCCAGTGTTTGCAAAAGAGATACACAGTCCTTTGTTTTTTCCTGGGAACCTGTTCTTCTCAGTGCTGATTCGCATGATGCCTATTGGTCTTGAGTTAGAAGCCGAGGCCCGTCCTTCCCAGCAGAGAGAAGTGGGCGCAAGAGCAGGCTCTGGGGTGTCCGGGCACAGGTGGCCCTGCCCGGGCTCTGCCCAACTCCTGCTCCCGCATCCTGTTCGCCGGGGACCAGAAGCAGCAGCCACAGCAACACGACACTGGATGCAGGATGTTATCCCCATGACAGTGAGGGGCAGCTCTGGGGAAGGTCAGGTCCTACAGCAGAGTCCCTCCCCGTGGACTGTGCAGCCAGGATTGGGCTCTGAGGTTCAGCAGGGATTTTATAGAGAAATAAAAAAGGGAGTAGGAAAGCTCTCTGCCAGTCAGCATCGCGGCCACCCTCAGCCCCACGGGTACTGAGAATATAAATGTTCTTCACGGAGTTGCTCGGATGTGTGTGTATTGATCAGATATGCTTCTTAAAATGTAAGGTGCCCTCACTCTATGCTCAGGTCCCCATAGGAAGCTTCCTAACACCTTTTGGTTTTCAGAGAATGTTGCTTGAGTTCTGAACCTACAGAGATCCGCATCACATGCTCGGTTTCTTTAAAGGGGAATCCCTGCTGTAGGTCCGCACGTGTGGCCTTTACACGGCTCTGGATATTGACACCCCTTCCAGCATGCATGCGTGACCGCCGCTCTGCCCAGACCTGCCCAGACCACCGGGCGGACTGACCCCCAGGCACTGGTGAGAAATGACAGTAGGAAGGGATACTGGATGACCCTGTGTGTGGTCCAGGGACTCAGGAGGATGCAAACCCGCCGGGCCCTAGTCACCCCTGCCAATGAGATGACCCAGGCGCTGCGTTGTTAGTCTGGGGCATCAGCTCCGAACGACTGGGCAGTGGTCTGGCACACACAGGACAGCTCAGCTCTGTCCCCTCACACGCCAGAGTTCAAGGGTAAGTTTTGGAAGAGAGCCCTTGTATCCGGCTGGAAATAGAATCCACCCTTAAATGCTTAAAAAGGGGCATTTTCATGAAGGGATTGTCGACCGAGATGTGGGCAAGGTGTGGGCTGAGGCCACCCAGAGGCCAGCCGCGGGGGGACAAAAGTCCTGACCTCACTCTTCCTGCATCTGGAGCCCCCTCAGTGCTTCTCACTGATGGGACCCAAGTGGAAGCCAGAGAGGCTAGCAGGGACCCTGCAGGAATCAGTTTCCCAGGAGCCAGAGCAGCAGAGAAGGGGCAGAGGATGGATCTGGGTGTGGTGGGCGAGTGACTAGCATAGTCTTCAGTCGTTGGGGAGAGAAGTATACACCAGCATTAGGTCCTTCCCAGCGAACATCTTTCTCTCTCCATGTTGGAATTGCCCGTATCCACCCAATGCCATCGATGGGTCGGTTGCTGAGATAAGATTCAGAAACATTTGGGTCAGATGGAAACACCTGGGTCATCCTCAGTCAGTCATTCCAGGAGCAACACAAATGAACACCTCACTAGCAATTCAGATCCAGCTTCCAAAGGTTCTCCCTTTCCACCTGGTTGTAGCCCCTTATGATTGCTTCTCGTGAAGCCAGCGTACCCAGGGACCCGCAGTGTGCACAGGGACCTGCAGTGTGCACAGGAATCTGCAGCGTGCCCAGGGACCCACAGTGTGCACAGGGACCCGCAGTGTGCACAGTCATGAGCTCCCTTCTCTTGGTTCTCTTGAAGTTCTAGGTAGTGTAGAGTCTTAAGACAGAAAGTGGTCAGATGCCTGCCTCGGGACCATCGCCTGTCCAGCCCCTTTTGCCAAGGACTACGGGGATGGGCTGTCCAGATGCTCCCAAACCCGCCTTTCCCCAGCTGGCTGTCCTTCCCAGAAGCGATGGATGCCCGAGAGGACAGGAGCCTGCTCTGAAGTCTTAGAGGGCTTACGTTCTCTTCCTTGGATAATAAGCCGGCAACAGCACACCAGGCTTCCTCTTATGGCTTAAAATTGTAATGTAATCAGTAGAGAGAAGAGCACTTTTAGCATCCGCCAAGAAAGTTCTGGTTTTCAGGAATCTTTCCTTTGAAAATGCATAATTGCCCATCTCTATCCTCGCCCCCCTGGTCTCTGTGTCTGTCCCTCGAACAGTACCCACAGTCCGGCTCTCTGTAGCTATGCAGTAAGTATTGACATTGGGAAGAGTGATTGATGCTGCTAGGTTCTTTTTCAGAACTGGTTTCGCCTATTATTAGCAGTTCCCTTTCCATATAGATTTTAAAGTCAGCTTGTTTATGTCTACAGAAACCTTGCTGAGAGTTTGATAGCAATCTTGTTAAACCTGCAGATCTATGTAAAAAGAATTGAAATGTTTACTACGCTGAGTCTCCCAATCCACAAATAACGCGTGTTTCCAAGTACATGGGTCTTCTTTGATCTCTTTCATTTGCATTTTGTAATTTTCAGACCATGTGTATAGTTTTGTTGGATTAATACCTAAGTCTTTCATTTTCTTTGAAGAAATTATAAGGGGCGCCTGGGTGGCTCAGTCGGTTGAGCGTCCAAATTCGGCTCAGGTCATGATCTCATGCTTTGTGGGTTCAAGCCCCATGTTGAGTTCTGTGCTGACAGCTCAGAGCCTGGAGCTGCTTCCGATTCTGTGTCACCCTCTCTCTCTGACCCTCCCCTGCCCACACTGCCTCTCTCTCTCTCAGAAATAAAACATTAAAAAAATTACAAAATAAATTATAAATAGCATGAGTTTTTATTTTTATTTCCGCTTGTTTGCTGCCAGTGCACAGAAGCATGGTTAATTTTTGTGTGTTGATCTTGGATCCCTTGACCTGACAGAACTCACTTTTTAGTTCTAAGAAGGGGTCTTTTTATTTGTTTTTGGTAGATTCTTGTGGGTTAGCTATATAGACAATCCTATCTAATAGTCTAATAGCTAATCTACAAATAGAGGCAGTTTTATTTCTTCTTTCCTAATTTTTATGCCTTTTTTTTTGTTCTTGTCTTATAGTAGTGGTTATGACTTCCTGTCTTATTGATTAAGTGTGATGAGAACATATATCCTTGTTTCATTTCTAATCTTTGGGAAGAGATATTAGTAGTTCACTATTAAGTATGATGCAAGATGCGGAGTTTCACTAGATGCTCTTTATAAGTTTGGGTCTACTACATTGTTTGATTTCTACCTGTTGGAAGATTTTACTCTTCTTTTCTGTCATTTATTTCTATTTTGATTCTATTATGGATAGAGAACATATTCTGTATGATTTCAATTATTTTGTTCCTGTTAAGGTTTGTTTTACAACCCAGGAAAGAGTTTGGGAATAGTCTGTTGTGGTGAAGGTTCCATGCACATTCGGAAGGACAGTGTCTGATGCTGTTGGGAGGAGGGTCCTGGAAAGTCACTTGGGCCCAGGGCTCAGTGGTGTTGCCCAGTGATTCCCCCTCGGTGTTTGTTTTCTGGGTGGCAGCTTCTTCAGCTGGAGTGGGTACTGGAATCTCCAACTAGCATTGTGGATTGAGTCCCAGGTTTTCTTTTTTTTCTCTCACCTTTATGATTCTCATGGTTTTTAAATAACACATTCACATATTGTGGGGCTTGCGCTCTTACTCCTTTTCAGAATTTCTCTGACCATCCTTTTAGCTTTATCTCTTTGTGAAAGTCTTAGAATGAGCTTCTCTAGGAAAAAAGACAAAAATGAATTCAGCATTTTTATCAAAATTACATCAAACTTATAGACACATAAATAATGAACAAATAAAGAACTGTATAAATAACACACATGAAAAATAAATATGTAAATAACATGTATGATACTGAAACTCTGAAAATAGGGTTTGCATCGCAGTGTTATTTAAACCTTATCTTACTCATTAGAGCTTGAAAATGTCTTTATGTAAGTTCTTCAAGTTTTTGCTTGGCTTATTGTGAGGTACCCCATTGTTATCTTTTTTTTTTTGTATTTACAAACAGGATCTGTTACTCTATTTTCTTACTAATGGTTGGCCTTGACCGTTGTAAGGCTCTTATTTTTAATTTTTTTAACATTTATTTATTTTTGAGAGACTGAGCACAGGCGGGGGAGGGGCAGAGAGAGGGAGGGAGACACAGAATCTGAAACAGGTTCCAAGGCTCCGAGCTGTCAGCACAGAGCCTGAGGCAGGGCTCAAACTCGTGAACTGTGAGATCATGACCTGGGCCATTCAGCCGACTGAGACACCCAGAAGCCCCTGTAAGGCTCTTGATTCGTATTGTCAAAAGCTTTCTAGAACCGTTGTCCATGTGCATTATCCTGCTTCAGTCCTCCTCACGGGGAGCTGGCCGAGATAGAAACTCGAAACTCCGCGGAGTGACTTTCCACATCCTATTAAAGGAAAAGCCTGAATGTTCACGAGGGCTATGGTGCCTGGCTCCCAGGTACACTTTCTGGCTTCGTCTCTCATCGCTTATCCGCATGCTGGCAACCAAGGCAGCCTTCTTGGCCTTCCTAGAAAATGCTCAGCACACCCTTGCCTCAGAGCCTTAGCATGGATTCCTCCCTCTGCTCCGATTATCCTGGAGCCAGTGTTGTGCCGGATTCTTGAGTCCCCTGAGACCCCCAAGGAGCCGACACCGATGCAAGTACAAAAGGGCCTTTGTTACAAGCTCGAGCAGGGGCTCACCTGCCTACCAGTGTAGTGGCAGAAGGCGAAGCCAAGAACAATAGCGAACAGGGTTTTTATGGGGTAAGGGATGGGGGTGTTACAGTGCACACGTTATACATATAGCATCATCACATGAGCACCAATTACAATTGTACATCAGCACCCGTTGTAACAGCTTTGACCACTCAGTATCTGTGAGGTGTTCATTACTTTTGGTGGGACCCAATCATGACTTTTGAGAATCCTTTGAAAATGACCAATTATGAGGCGAGTTCAAAGGGCCCACGTGGGGTTCAGGCAAGCGGTGAGAAATTGGTTAGTTTGTACAGAATAACTGTCTATAGTTCCCAGCCTTGACTCAGACCACAAGAATGTTTTTTTGATTAGCTGACCTGAGGGCGGTCCAAGGATGGCTTTAGCCTTGAGCAATCTAAGGAACTGGGGCTACGTGCAGCCTGAGGTTGCTCTTAATGGAGGCCTTAATCTCAAAATGATGTTACTTAGGCTCTTCACCAGCAGCCAGCTTCACCCCTTGGTCTGTTCCTGTGTCGCCTTAGCAGTGAGCCAGGCCAGCTCACCCAGAAGAGCAGCTCTCTCCTCATCTCCTTCGCCTTCTTTGTAACACAGCACTTACTAATACACAAAACACCATAGGTTTTATTTATCTTTCATCTCCCCACCAGAATGTAAGTGTCACGAGGCCAAACATTTGGCCTTGTGTTTAACCGCTACATTGTCCACGTCCAGCAGTGCCCGCTACACGGCTGTGCTCAGTAAGTCTCAGTGGAAGGAATGAATAGTATCCCTCGCTTCACTGACTTGTAAAAGGGAGACCTATCAGTGTCTGTGAAACTCCCTGTTGCCTCAGGTGGCCCCAGGGGGATGCCCCCGCTTTCCCTTCCCCCGCGGGAGGGGCTCTGGGCATTGGAGGGAGAAGAGAGGACAGCATGGCACATGCACAGGGGATTGGCGCACAGATGTCAGGAAGCACTAGCGAAATCACTTCCTTTTCTCTCCCTCCGGGAAGCACGTGTCTGGGTGCAGAAGCAGCACCCAACTTCTGCGTTTCTCAGGGGAGCTGCCAGAGCTTCCCAGAAGGGAGAAGAGCATTTCTGAGCCGCAAGGGGCTGCACGTGATGGGGAAGCCCATCTGCTTCTTCTTTACTGGGACAGAGAGTAGTCCTCACAGTCTTCAAGCCAGGCTTGCTGTTGGGTCAGTTGGACAAGGGTCCTTTTGGGCTGTTCTAAAGGACAGAAACCACGGGTTAGGAGGGTCGCTCAGAACCGGGCAGGTAGATGTCCAAGGATGAGTTGGATCATTTTCTAGAAAGACTTTTCTCCAAAGGCCATTTGCACCGCTTGCCCTTCTTGGAAGCTCCTGATCCAATGCTTGCTACAGAGGAAAACGGCTGAGAACCATTGACAGTTAATCCTGGTTCTTCACTTACCATTTTGTATGACAGTTTCCAAGGTGACAGCTCACTGATGGCCACCTTGTGAGACTCTGGGCTGCTCCCTGGGACTTGGGAGCCACCAAGCCTTCTCAAAACAAATCTGCTAATGATTCTTTTGGATGGTGACTCCTGTAGGGAAAACTGGGCCAGGGACTCTTCCTTCCCTCAGATGTTGAATCTTGTGTGCCTGCGTTTCCCAGAGTGAGCACTTTACTTTTCAAATCCTAGGGCTGCATCCTCTTCATACCTTCTATCATGAATCTGACTGTGAATCAGGTTTGGTACTTATGACCCCCTCTGTTAGCTCACTTCGCTGTGCACTGCCTCAAACATCTTTGTACATTCTGACATTTACTTTCCTCTTGGGGGGATGCTTCTAAAATGGAATCATTGAACCAGAAATAATTTGAACAGATCCTTTCACATATTGTGAAATTATTTTTCTGAAAAACTACCATTTTTCAATGCTACTGGCAATATCCTTGTTTCCGAACGGCCTACTATTATTGCAATGTACACTTTATGTGTGTTTTTGTTAATTTAACTGCACTGCTTAAGAAAACATTGGGATATAAATATACATGCCTTCCTCTTGTTCCTCTATCGAAGTGGAACTCATTGTCTGCTCTGCTCAGCGTCCAGCCTTGACCGAGATAATGGGATGGAGAAGCCAAGACCACAGGGACTGATTTCTGAGGAGAGTGGGCAGAGGAAGCCATAGAAAAAAACATTCTGAACAAAAGAGAAAAGACATTTAGAGATAAAATAAGGGAAGAAAGAGGAGGGCCAGGGGAACCAGAGTTGGAAGAGATTTCTTTTTTTAAGGAGTAAACGCTGCTATGCTGAGTGCAATTTTGAGGGAGAAAGGTGTAGAAATGAGATACTGAGGACATTTGCCTTCGTGTTCTGGATGCAATTTCTTTCTTTCTTTCTTTTTTTAAAGAATGCCTTTCTTTTTTTCTTGTTTTATTATTTTTTAATTTATTTTTGAGAGAGAGAGAGATAGTGTGCGCAGGGGCGGATCAGAGAGAGAGGGAGACACAGAATTGGAAACAGACCCCAAGCTCTGAGCTGTCAGCACAGAGCCCAACGCAGGGCTCAAACCCACAAAGCATGAGATCATGACCTGAGCCGAAGTAGGATGCTCAACCGACTGAGCCACCCATGCGACCCTGGTTGCAATTTCTTTTTAAATGTAGCCAAGAAAGAGATAACCTTCACCGTGACTGCCACACTCTTTGGCTCATGGTATAAACAAAAAGGAATATATCCCTATCGAGTTAGAATGATCTTCAAAATACCCACTCAAATTTAAAAGGATATGGTAGAGAACATGTGGTATCTTAATAATGCCCATTGGGGAAATAACACAGTTCTGACCCCGGGTGTATTAGATGGGGAACCAGAGTTATAGGGTTAAGTCAGTTCACTCATTTGAAGTCTAAATTAACTCTCCTGCAGGTCAGACTTTGTTTTTTAACCCAGATTCCAAGGAAATACAATTTCCTAATAAGTTGGAGTCTTCCCTGGAAGGTGAAAGGTTTGGGGGAAATTTCTGTCCTTCCCACCACGTGAGACAGGGCCTCCTGGGGACTGAGTGGCTGTTGTGCACAGGAGCAAACAAATATCAAACCATAGTTTGATGCCATGTGCTGCCAGGAACAAGAGAAGCTCCTGGCGGGAGATGGTGGAGGAGGACCCTGAGCTGTTGTAAGAGCCCCTGGGCCCCCACCGAACCTTACAGGTTGGCTGGTCTGGTGAGTAAAGAAGTATCAGGGATTAAATGAGACTTTGCAAGGTCCTGAAACGTTTCCTGGTCCCGAGGAGGGGGAGGTTTCACAGACTTCCCAGGATGTGGGAAGGTAAGGGGACCCCAGCAATGATCAGACAAGAGCGACATCTGGAGGCACCAGGGAGGGAAGAGGAAACACACCTTCTCACTCAAGACGCCTGAGACAGTAAGATATTTGTCCGCAGCAGCCAGGCAGTCCCGTATTTTCCTTTAGGACTGTTAGGAATGTTCAAAAATATAAGTTTTCCTAAACCAAATGTTGTTGGACATTTGGGCTGAGCCAGAAAACACCGCCTTGCGGGGTGGCAGAGAGAAGCCATGAGAGCCCAGGAAGAGCAAGGTGACAAGGACAAGGATGGACTTTGAACTTGAGCGACCCAAGTAGGTTTGTTTTTTCTAATTGGCTGTTTTAAACCTCGTGAAAAGATTACAATAATATCCCTGAGTAAACAGCTGGCAGGGACCAAAACTCAAGTGTTAAGAATTTGGCATCTGCCTCATCCCTGCCACCTTTGGGAAATTCCTTGTTTGTGCTGCTCAGGTGTGCAGATCAATATAATCTAAGGAGATTGTATTAGATCAGTATGATTTAGGTGAGTTTTGGAGTGTATTGGAAGGGGGTGTGAGGACATGTGAAAGACTTTGCAGATACTTAGGGTTAAATGTTGTCTACACATTCAGTAACAACAGCAACAAAAACTAAAAAGCAAAAAACAAGAGTTAATACAAGTTTTTGCTAATGAAAGTTTAATACACATTTTAAAGGGGAATTTTTAGAGCTTAGTTAATTAAATTTCCTAGATGCTTTCAACTGTGTGACTCAGTCGGTTAAACATCTGACTCTTGATCTCTGCTCACAGTTCGTGAGTTTGAGCCCCACATTGGGTTCTGCCTTGCAAACATGGAGGCTGCTTGGGATTCTGTCTCTCTCTTTCTCTGCAAACCCCCAAAATAAATAAACATTAAGAAATAATATAAATCCCAATAAATCATCGGAGTAATAAAGCTTCTCATGTACTTAAGTAATCACAAATCAAATAAATTCCACTTATAAATATGGTGCCTATTATATTCTCCCCATTGATGTTTACAAAGAGTACAGCTCTCTTACAACTTCAGCTTAAAGCCACAACTCTACTGAGCAAATACCCCCTCCACCATCCAGTGGTTTGGTTGAATGGGGTGCTATGATTTCTCTAAATTAACAGTTTGGGAAATACCCAGAGCATCAGCAAGATGGGCTCATAGGATCCCAAGCTGCCGCTGACAGTGCTTGCCCTGTGTTTACTCAAAGAAGCTTCCTGTGGAAGGTTTGGAGCTCTGACACACTTAGCTAGGATACTTGATTCTCTAGTGCCCCCTGGCTCTCTGGTGATTAGTGTACCCGGCAAGGCAAGCGCTGATCACACACCACTGGCCCTTCTTAAAAATGCAGAGATACCTGTCTCACGTTCAGGTCCTTTATCCATTTTGAGTTTATTTTTCTGTATGGTGTGAGAAAATGATCTAGTTTCATTCTTCTGCATGTTGCTGTCCAGTTCTCCCAGCACCATCTATACCCAAGAGATACAGAGGTGCTGATGCGTAGGGGCACATGGACCCCAATGTTCATAGCAGCACTCTCAACAATAGCCAAAACATGGAAAGAGCCTAACTGTCCATCAACTGACGAATGGATCAAGAAGATGTGGTTCATCTATACAATGGAATACTACATGGCAATGAGAAAGAATGAAATCTGGCCATATGTAGCAACATGGATGGAACTTGAGGGTGTTATGCTGAGCAAAATAAGTCAGAAAGAGAAGGACAAATACCATATGTTTGCAAGTATAGGAGGATTAGGAGGAACTTAACGGAGGACCGTGAGGGAGAAGAAGGGAGGAAATAGTGGGGGAGGGGGAGGGGGCAAACCATGAGAGACTCTTGAATGCTGAGAACAAACTGAGGACTGACGGGTATGGGGGCAGGGGAAGGGGGATGATGGGCATGGGGGAGGGCACTTGTGGGGATGAGCACTGGGTGTTATATGGAAACCAACATGACAATAAACTATTTAAAAATAAATAAATAAATTTTAAAAATGCAGAGATACCATCTACGCTTTAATTGAATTTGGTGACTCCATGGATTCTATTTTTGTAATATCAGACAGAAAAATGAGGGCTTGTATAAATTATTAAATGGAGAATAAAATGAGAACCACAATGAAGAGAAAAATAACACACATGAGCCATCACTTCAATATGATCAGATTTAACCCATGGGATATCAGCTAAAAGATGCTGTCAGGATGCATATCAAGAAAATATGCCAATAATTTGGAAAATTTTGAGTTCTTTCCTTAGAATATAAAAAGAATTATTTCTTAATTAGAAAATTTTTCAGAGAATTATGTGCAAAACAAATATTAGAGCTCAAATAAATATTTTCTCCTCTCACAACAGCTTCCACAATTCTAAATCATTTTATTCACTACACATTTAAAAATGGCATTTTCATGGTGAATTTATTAGGTACTTAAATATCCAAATTATCTTAAATATTACCAATATCCAAAGCATCAAATGTACAAAGATTATTTCTCAATGTAGAAGGGAAATATTAACAATATGTGTGTTCTTCTCTTTGTTGTGTCAATTCTTACTTCTCTCTTTAATGGGGCTAAAGCCCCTAATCCATGAAAGAAACAATTTTAGCATTTTGATGGAATTTGGAATTACTAAATATTAGGAATTTGATTAATTGCTAGTTACAGAACCCTGAATGATGAGAGCTTTAAACTGTTAGGAATTTATCTTTATTTCAACTGAAAAATATCTATTCCTGTAAAAATGGAATCTTTGCAAAGAGGGTTGCAGAGTCTGATAGCGTCATGCAGGGTCCCTTCCACTTTCGGTTCGACTCTTCACAGATGGTATTGTCTTCCTTCTCTTGAATTTGATGCTTTTGTCATTTTCAGTGTCCTGGGCTCCTCCTAGATTTCTTTTCCATCACGCTGAGCACACGGCTTCCATTCTAAAGGTCGCCTTAAGGATGCAGCTGCAACATTCCCATGTGGGTAGGAAGAAGGAAGAACAGCGCTCCTAGCTACTTCTACCTGCCGAGGAGAGGGTGGGAAACCCGGCTGCGCCTCTGTCACATCACTGCCCCTCACTGTCACTGTTTGGTGGGCTCTGCAGCCTCTGCTACACCCCGCTGACCATGGGTTCTATGGTATAAGTGGACTGATCACACATGTAGGACACCCAAGGTTGCAGACCTCTAGGGTTACTTCTTCCAAAACTGTGAAAAATAAGTTGACTTGTTTTATAGTCTCCATACCAGTAAAGACTTCAAATCCACCCTCTATAAATGGGATGGTCTTGGGGTGCTTGGGTGGCTCAGACAGTTAAGTGTCCAACTCTTGATTTCAGCTCAGATCATGATCTCATGGTTCATGAATTCGAGTCCCGCATCAAGCCTGCTTTGGATTCTGTGTCTCCCTCTCTCTGTTCCTCCCCTGCTCACACTCTATCTCTCTCTCTCTCAAAAATAAATAAAAATATTTAAAAAATTTTAAAAATAGGATAGTCTTGCTGCTCACTGTCCCTGATGCAAATTACATCTTGACAAAATTTCAAGCCTGGTTTGAGCCTATGATCATCCCCGTACCAATCCCCCATCAGGTGTCTTTGCCATTGGGTTGGATCTAACTAATTGTATTCCAAACCCTCTTCACAGTGTTATGTGGTAGGAACACAATACCCATAGATACATATACAGCATATGACTGCAACCGGCATATCTTACATTCCAGCTTCTGGAACTCAGGTCACAGCTTCTAGGGTCTTTCTAATGAAGAAAGGAGGCTTGAAGGTACACAAAGGGAAGATCTAGAAGAAAGTTCTAGAAGGTGAGAGGAGGGGTAAGAGAAGTAAGGAGATTGGGATAGAAGTCTAGAGTCAGATCAGAAAACCGGAGATGGGGAAACAAATAAAAGATTTTTGGTGAGCAGATGCTGTGATGAACTTTGTCAAGAGAGACCTCCTAGGGAGAATTTTGGGAAGTTGTATTATGTGCTCGGTGTTGTAATATCCATTACATTGTACCCACGCCAGCCACCTCCTCAAGAGACAGTCAATAAGGCCTGGGTTACTGTTCAATACTTCTGAATTTCTGTATTTTTTGAAATTGCTACATGCCAAAACAGATATTGAAAGACAGCAGGGACCTAATTTATTTGGGTTTAGTAGTGTCATGACTTGTGCTATCCAACATCTGTTTTAGGGAATTCAGTGAGGACATAGCTGTATGAGGTGGACTCCTCACTAACCAGGTAAGTTGTGAGAAATTCAAGACTCATGTCTGCTTCATGGCCAGAGCTCTAGGAAACAATAGGCTGACAGAAATTCTCCATTCTGCCAATGCATAGAAGTAGGTTAGAGATGGCTGTGTGGGGAACAAAGAAACAAAGAGTCTGTCCATCAGCAAACAATTATTCAGCATGTATTATATTTCAGGTATTATTCTATACACTGAGAACAATGGTGAACAAGATAGATGGCATCCCTTTACCTAAGGATCTTGTCTTTAGTGAGGCTGAAGCAGCCTACCAAGTGTTGTGCAGAGGCTACATTGGAGACAAGGAGGCAAAGTGCATGGAATGATGACCTGAGACCTTTCGAGGTACCAACATTGAAGGATGACCTTGCTTGAAGACCAAATGGCATGATATAGACATCTACATGGATAGAAAGTGTCTACTGAGAACCAGATCCCCAACATGTGTCTTTCTGCCCTGGATCCTACACACCTGATCTTGGAATCCTTCTCAAGGATAAGTGGTAGAGGGAAACATGGGTCAAGTGAGAAAACTCTGATAGAGCTGAAATTAACCTGAATTAGAAGGCTGAAGTCTATTTATTTATTTGGCAGGAGGCAGAATGGAGACTAGAGATAGAAATTAAACTAATAAAACTTATGAGAAAATTTTCATTGTTGTACACTTTAATTTATGACTTACTATATGTCTATTCAGTATATCTGGTTATAAATCTAATTGGAATCATGTGGAAATCACGTTGGTGTCAGTATATGGCATGTTAATTAAGAGTAGTATTTGGATTGTTATTAAAGTATATTCTAGGAGATATTGGTGATCAGGATCATTAGATAGTTTTCCATGTGATTTTGGATTGATGAATCCAGTATTAAAGTAAACTCACTTTCATGTTTTGACAGCTTAAGGGTCACTGCAGTTGTGAGAGTGAATGTTTTTTAATTTTTCAGTGTGACTCAGGTAAGCTTGAATAATAAAGTGAGGATTACACTGTGGAGATTTTTGGAGGTAGAGTTATAATCAAGGTAGGCGTAAGTATTATCAATGATGCTCTTGCTTCAGGATTGATATCTTGATTTGAGTACACATGAAATATGTGGCTTCAACTTAAGGCTAGGAATGGTGAGTAGATGCCAGGTTTGGGCTTCATCGGGTTTTACACCAATATTAATAGATTCAGATGTTCACTTTATTCCCTTCTTGCGGATGTGTTGAGGCAAAGAGGGTCAAAAGATGAGTTGTCACATAATCAAATACCCATAACTTTGGGGTCAAATACCCATAACAAGTTGAGGGAGCAACTCAAGTTGCCTACTATGGGTTCAGGCTTAGAGAAGACCAGGAAATGTGCTGATAAGGAATGGAAATAGAAGCAAGTCATGGGATAAGGGTTGGATGAAAGAAAAGTGTTAGGAAGTTCCAGAAAGGAGAGGCTGCATTCAGAGGTTTAGATGGTGGCATTTAAGGTATTAGAGAAGCAGATCTGGGCACCAATGGGGCCCGAGCCATAGGACTTGGAGGGAGTGAAGGTGGGAGTTTCAGAAGCTGGGTTTAGGGGATTGAGAAAAGGCTATCAGTAAGAGGCTTATCCAGATGAGGGCAGATAGGATGGAGACAGGGCTGGGGAATCCCAAAGCTTTGTGGATGTAGACAACTGGATGGAGAATACTGATGTCTGACACACAATCAGAGGTGAGAAGCCACCAATATCAAGGAGTTTGTTTCCTTCTAGGAGGTCTTTTATTCAAATGTTTCATTCATTTGGAGTTTATTTTTTTGTACAATGTAAGATAGGCATCTTGTTTCATCCTTTTACCTATGGCTGCCCAGCTTTCCCAACACCATTTAAGAGACTAATTTTTCCCTGTTGTATATTCTTGGCACCCTTGGTGAAAATTAGTTGACTGTATATGCAGAGGTTTATTCCTGGGCTCTAATTGGTTCCATTGATGTATGTGTTTATTTCTGTGCCAATACCTTTCTGTTTTGATTACTACAGCTTTGTAGCATAACTTGATATCCAGGATTATGATAGCTCCAGTTTTTCTTTTCTTTCTCAAGATTGTTGTGGTTTTTTAACGTATGTGTGTGTGTGTGTGTGTGTGTGTGAGATTCCATACAAATTTTAGGATTCTTTGTTATAGTTCTGTGGAAATACTGTTGGTATTTTAAGAGGGATTGCATTAAATGTGTAATTCCTTTGGGTAGCAAAGAAATATTTACAATATTAATTCTTCCAGGAGCACCTGGGTGGCCCAGTTGGATAAGCATTGACTTTAGCTCAGGTCATGATCTTGCAGTTTGTGGGTTCGGGTCCCACATAGGGCTCTGTGCTGACAGTTCAGAGTCTGGAACCTGCTTTGGATTCTGTGTCTCCCTCTCTTTCTTCCCCTCCTCTGCTCATGCCCTCTCTCTCTCTAAAATAAAATAAACATTAAAAAATTAATTCTTTCAATCCATGAGCATGGAATATCTTTCCATTGTTCTTGCCTTCTTCAGTTTCTTTCATTAGTGTCTTGTGGTTTCAGAGTATAAGTCTTTCACCTCCTTAGTTAAATTTATTTCTAGGGTTTTATTTATTTTTTTTGTGCAATTGTAAATGGAATTGTTTTCTTAATTTCTCTTTTTCCTACTTTGTTATTAGTGTATGGAAACAACATATTTCTGTATATTAATTTTGTACTTTGCAACTTTACTGCATTCATTTATTAGTTCTAATAGGGTTTTTTTTTGGTGGAATATTTAGAGTTTTCTATATATAGTATTATATCATTTGCAAATGTTGACAGTTTTACTTCTTTATTTTCTATTTGGATGCCTTTTTAAAATTTTGTTTTTATTGCCTAATTGCTCCATGGGACCATGGGACTTCCAGTACTACGTTGAATAAAAGTTGCAAAAGTGGACATCCTTGGTTTTTCCTGATCTTAGAGGAAAACTCTCAGTTTCTCACCATTGAGTATGATGTTAGCGTGGGCTCATCATAAATAGCCTTTATTATGTTATGGTGTGTTCCTTCTAAACCCATTTTGTTGATAATTTTTATGATGTTGATAGTTTTATAAGTGAATGTTTAATTTTGCCAAATGCTTTTTCTGCATTAATTCATATGATCATATGTTTTTTATCCTTCATTTTATTAATGTGATATATCACAGTGATAGATTTGCAGATATTGAATCATCCTTGCATTGCAGGAATAAATCCCCCTTGATCATGGTGACTGATTCTTTTAATGCATTGTTGAATTTGGTTTGCTTTTTTCTTTTTTGAGGATTTTTGCATTTATGTCCATCAGGAATATTTGCCTGTAGTTTTCTTTTTTTGGTAATGTCTTTGGTTTTGGTATCAGGGTTTTGCTGACTTCAGAGAATATATTTGGAAGCTTTCCCTCTTCTATTTTTTGGAATAGTTTGAGATGAATAGTTATTAACTCTTTTTTATATGTTTCATAGAATCCACCTTTGAAGCCATCTGATCTTGGACTTTGCTGGGGAGGTGGAATTTTTTTCTCCTCCTTTAGCACTAAGCCTGAGGTGGGAGGAGATAGCTGTAGAAGGTGTTTGTGTGCCAATTTAGCACCTGCTTCTCTGTTTGCTATAGTCCTGTGGGTCTTGTGAATGCCAACCCCGTTGTCCGTTAGATCTTGGTGATTTAGAGGCACACCCTTGGGTAGAAGCCATAGAATTTGGAGTGTTATGTCTCTGGTCCAAACCAATTACTCCTCAAGGAAAAGCTGGAAGTTGGAGATTCACCCTGAATAAGGATGCTGTGCCATGGGTGGTGTTTGTAGTGAGAGTATGTCTCAGACTTTCCCACCCATTTTTGTGTGGGTATTTTCTGACTTGTGCAATGTGTAGGAGTCACTAGACTCATTTCTGGATTTCCCTCAGAGGGAACCGATGCATATAACTATATCCACATTATTGCAAGGATAGCAATTCATGAGCCTCCTATGTTGCCATCTTGGTGATGTTCAGAAATGGTTTTAACTCAACTGGACCAGCAGCACTTCAGGGCTGATTATAAACTCCAGTCATCTGGTTTCACAATCTTTGAACATGTCCTGAATGGACACTCTGACATGCATGTTTCCAGACCTTAGGGTCTCTGCCCAAACGGTGACCATATGAAAAGTCAGATTTATGAGCAAAAGAGGTATTACTAATGATCTTATAGGGGAGCTATGAGAGACGTTAGAGAATGTACATTACCCCCACACAACAAAAAATAAAATCAAATAAGTTCCATTTAAACATCTTTATTCTTCCCAATGCCTCTCTTCTTGGCCTCAAAGAAACTGACTCTGGGTTCTACCCTTATGATGTATAAGGTATCTGTGTCTGTGTCTGTGTCTGTGTTTACCAGTATCATCTACATAGAGTTTTCTCTCCTTATCTCCATTTATAGACAGATAGTTTTTAATCTAACTTACTTATTATTCACAACTTACTGATATTTTCTTTTTTCTTTTTTTAAAATTTTAAATATTTATTTGAGAGAGAGAGAGAGAGAGAGGGAGAGAACAAGCACAGGAGGAGCAGAGAGACAGGGAGACACAGATTCCAAAGCAGGCTACAGGCTCTGAGCTGTCAGCACAGAGCCCAATTCAGGGCTCGAACCCACAAATCATGAGATCATGAACTCAGCCGAAGTCAGACGCTTAACCAACTGAGCCACTCAAGTGCTCCACAACTTACTGATATTTTCAACATACATAAATAAATTATAAATTTATTTAAAATATTAATCTGTTATGAATTATAATTTATATTACTTATAATGGTTATTAATATGATTATAAATAGTTATTATTCAAAATATTAATTTACCAATTAGAAAACATAAATACTGTAATAATTACAAGAATATAGTAGGAACTATACATTTAAAATATTAGTATGGGAATGTTACACTTATACAGTAGCATTCAAAATATACTGTCTTTAGGGTCACCTGGGTGGATCAGTCGGTGAGCTATCCGACTTCAGCTCAGGTCATGATCTCACAGTCCATGGGTTCAAGCCCCATGTCAGGCTCTGTGCTGAGGGCTCAGAGCCTGGAGCCTGCTTCAGAGTCTGTGTCTCCCTCTCTCTCTATCCCTCCCCCACTCACTCTCTGTCTCTGTCTCTCAAAATAAAATAAAGACATAAAAAAATTAAAAAATATATATACTGCCTTTAAATATGGCACTTAGATCTTTATATAAATAATCTTTAAATCATCACTAAATTCTGTCCTCTGCCTTCCAGAGTCTCAAACATATCTTCTTGGTACACAAGAGATAATCAGTGAATACCTCTAGTTAAATTAGTAAGATTTCACCCCCAAATGCATTTTTAAAAATTTATTTTTAAAAGTCAAGTAAATAAACATGCAGAGTAGTATTGATTTCAAGAGTAGAATGCATTGATTCATCATTACATATAACACCCAGTGCTCATCATAGCAAGTGCCCTCCTTCATGCCCATCACCCCCTTAGCCCATTCCCCCACCTACATCCCTCCATCAACCCTCAGTTTGTTCTCTGTATTTAAGAGTCTCTTATGGTTTGTCACCCTCTCTGTTTTTATCTTATTTTTCCATCCCGTCCCCTATGTTCATCTGTTGTGTTTCTTAAATCCCACGTAAGAGTGAGAACTTTTGATATTTTTTCTTTCTCTGCTATATTTTGCCTAGCATAATACATTCTAGTTGCATCCACGTTACTACAAATGGCAAGATTTCCTTCTTTTACATCACACTGATAAATGAAAGGATAAGAGTCATATGATCTTTCAATAGATGCAGAAAAAGCACTTGACAAAATATAGTATCCTTTCTTGATAAAAACCCTCAAGAAAGTAGGGGCTGAAGGAACATATCTCAACATCATAAAAGCCATATATGAAAGGCCCACCACTAATATCATCCTCAATAGGGAAAAACCTAGAGCTTTTCCCCCTGAGAACACGACACGGATGTCCCCTCTCACCACTGTTGTTCAAAATTAAATAGTATTTTATTACCCGCTCTGAGAGAGGGTGGTGGCAGAGAATGTCTGCAGTCTGCTCTTCCTGGTCCTTCTCCTCCATGCTCTTAGCTCCCCCCCAGATCACTGTCAACTCTTCATTTCATTCCCACCCTCTTTTTGAGAACAAGTGACATGCTCCAGAAAATAATTAGAGAGTAAGAAAATAAACAAAGGAAACTAACATTCTACCCGGAACTCATGGGCGGGGAACAGTGTGGACCCTCAGAGGAGGATCCGTAGACTCCGGAGAAGAGACAACTGGGCTGGATAGAACAGAAATAGTTCCCTTGTTGGCACAGATGAATGAATCTTCATCTTCTGGGTGAGGAAGAATTGGCATTTGACAGTGCAGCAGCCCCACAGCCAAGTAGGAAGCACAGTAAACTGTGCATGTGACTTGCTACAGAGCCATAATGTCTTCGGTGGGGGGGGGGGGGGTATGTGAACAGCAGGGTGTGGTGATGCCCAGTAACCCCGGGGACAGTTCCTGATCCAGGGCTGGCTCCTAGGACCACTCCTCTTGCCCTCTTCCCCTGGCCCTGTCCTGGAATATTTATTCTTGTGCTACCAGACAAGGGACTTTTCAACATGGGGATGTCTGTCTTTCATAGAAACTAGGTTTAGGATCAGGGATGTTCAGGGAATGAATTGTGGGACAGAAAAGAGCCCAGTAAGGTTACTTCGCACAAGGAAGTAAACCGGCTTTCCCTGCTCGGTGCTTATCTGAGGTGTTACCCCATCAGTTACTTGCTTTGCTGTCATTTTTTGTTTCCCATTTAAAAGAGGAACATGAAAGCGGATTAAGCAAGATTAAATTAGTAAAAGATTTATTCAATAAAAGGCAGAAATGAAAACTGATCATTCTAGCAAAAAAAAGGTATAAACCCTAGCCAACAAAGCGATTTGCAAAGGGCCAAAGTGTCTTGCTCAAGGTCACACAGCTATTAACCGACTGAGTTAAAACTCAGTTAAAAGTCAGTTAAAACTGAGAAAAACTGGCAGAACATAAGTATTCTGTCCACGTGGGGTTTGTGTGTCCTTCAAAGGAAGATCTGAAGAGCTAACAGGATACTGAGGTCCATCTGCCTCCAAATCACGTGGTCTTAGCCTCTACACTGCGATGCCTCTTTGTGAGGACGGTTCCGGGCAAGTTGAGAAAAGACTGGCTTAAGTTCCAGGGCAGAGCTCACCAGGGCCATCAGGACAGTCAGGACCAGCTTTCTGGGCCTGGAGCTGGACAGCCGGGCAGGGTGCAGACAGGTACAGCCCACCTTACAAGGTCTTCTCTCTGTGGACCCCACTCTTCTGACTCACTCCCAGTCCTTCTCTCTTGATTTCTCTTTTCTGCCTGAAGAATAAGAGGCCACCACAGCTTCACTGTTCTCCTGAGAGAGGCCATAGCCCAGGTGTCCTGACTGTCCCTCAGCACGTACATGGGCCCCCAGACTGACAACTTGCTACTGGTTTTTAAAGAATCTTTTAGGATCTTTTTCCTGACACTGATGAGAATAATTGTATAGCCCTGAGACTTGGTGACCAAAAAAAAAAAATCATTAATAATCATCAACAAACCATAAGCATGCCTGAGTGGCTCAGCTGGTTAAGCATCCAACTTCAGCTCAGGTCATGATCTCATGGTTCATGAGTTTGAGCCTCGCATTGGGCTCTGTGCTGACAGCTAAGAGCCTGGAGCCTGCTTCAGATTCTGTGTCTCCTTCTCTCCCTGACCCTTCCCTGCTCATGCTTTTTCTCTCTCTGTCTCTCAAAAATACATAAAAAAATGTTACAAAATTTTAAAAAATAATGATCAACAACCCATAAATAACAATATCTATTAACAGGCAATATGACTAAACACCTACAGTTATGGGTAGTTCATGTTCTCTGGGACAACCCATTCTGTCCTTAGATTGTTTTCATGATGAGTTGAAAAAACATATTTTCCCATAGTTCCTATATGTAGGTCTTGTTATCTCCTTGAGAACAAGAGATATTTGAGATACAAGAATTCTCTTTGAGAATTGTCTCACAGAACAATTTCACTCTAAATGCCCGAGAACTGTGCTTACCCTCCATCAACCCCAAGTCCTCAATCTATTCCTGGTTTTGAGCTCCTTCTCAGTCTTGGACACTATGCAGGAAGAGGCAGATAAATAAGTGAGAGGAACAGAGAGGGATCAGTGGTAGTATTTACAGGTGTTTACAGATGTTCACAGGGAAGAGTAGCCAAACCCACCTCAATCCTAATTTCTAGATCAATTACTTTTAAAAATTCAGCCCAAGAGAACCCTAGTCATTTTGACAAATATCTCGGAATGCCATTCCTTACCTTCTCCTCCCAGAAACCACACCCGAGTGACCCTCACCAGTCCCCTTTCCTGAAGCCAGACCTACATAAGACAGGTGCACATGAAAGCCTTGTCCTCCAAAGACTGAGTGGGATGAACCCCTTGGAAAAATAATCCATCCATCATTATGGTGGTGGATTCCTGTAGACTTGGTTCCCTGTTAGCTCTTCAGACCTTCCTTTGATCAGGAAAACCCCAAGTGGACAGAATACTTATGTCCTGCTAATATTTCCTCCTGGAGGTCCCGTGGCCTCTATCCCCCAGCCCAAACAAGGCAATATGGACAGAACAGGAAGGTTGTGGTGTTCCTGATGGTTCTAAAGATTCCATGATGTTTGCTGGCTGACAGTACAATCATTCATTCAGTCACAGAGTCAGCGATCATTTACTGCACGTCAAACTCTGGGCATATGAGGAGGA
Organism: Hyaena hyaena; assembly: GCF_003009895.1. Taxonomy (NCBI): domain Eukaryota; kingdom Metazoa; phylum Chordata; class Mammalia; order Carnivora; family Hyaenidae; genus Hyaena; species Hyaena hyaena. Next base: position 626,303 of record NW_024081398.1, read on the forward strand.
ACGAGGTGGGTGGTCCCCTGCTCTCACAGAGACCACTAATAATTGGCACACTCGTTACTTGGAGGGGGGCTTTGCCTTGATGCTAAACCATAACAGGTAGCTCATCCTTCGATAGCATTCTCAAGTGTCTTCTGTATTCTGAGGTATGTCATGGATGGATTCCTCCAGACAACGACCTACGTCCACATAGCTTTGGGTGTTCCCACCCCCGCACCCCAGCCCACAGTCCCCATCCAGACAAGCCTCTTACTATAGCCCTTCCTCAATCTCATAAACTTCCAGCTTCTGAAACTCCTGCCTTGGCTCCCACCCAGCCCTCTAGCTCGGGACTCATCATTGCCCAGGTCTGCTTCTCCTCTAAGTCCCTAAACACCACATTCCAAGTCTCCAGTGCCTTCCCATACCGTGAACCTCCTAACGTGGGCCTTCCTTGCCTTTCCTCAGAGATATCCCTTTTTCCACAGCTCGTTTCTGTTTTCACTTTTTCTCAGCCCATTTCTGGCCTCCTCTACATCTTGCAAGCCACTTGGTTTGCTCTCTTGGTCTGAACCCCGGCGTGATCACCTCTCAGCAGGCTTTCCTGACTAGCCTCCAAGTCTGGATCCATTAGGCCCACATTGTTACCTCCACCTCTGACTGCAGACAGGGCCTAGAGGCCAGACACAGGGGGCCTCTCACAGATGCAGGTGTCCAGCCAGGTGCTGAAAACAGTCCCACTGCTCACCCCCATTCGGGTCTCCTTCCTCTCTGTGATAGTTTCGGCTTTGCCCACTTCTCAGAGCCCCTGTCCAGTCCAGCCCCCCTGGTTCCCCAGAAGCCACTTATCCCTCATGACACACCCAAGACACCACGTCTGTGACTGACGTGCCATCTCCACTCTCCACCAGCAGTTGCTGACATTTATAGGTATTTTCACCCTCTGTCACATTTTCCCCTTCTAGAAATCTGAGAATTGCCTTAAATCACCAACATTCAAAGAGCAAAGCCTTATAGATTTGATGGTTAATTATCTCTCATAGCCCTTCTCTCACTCAACAGCCCCCGCCAGCTCCCCCTGGACTGGTGTCTCTTTGGGAGCCTCCCTGGGGCTACATTTCCTGCTGTCCCTGATGCTGTAGTCAGAACACGAATGCCACATGCATCACATCACACGGCAGCTCCTTGATGGCCTTCCTTTCCTTTCTTCACGTTCCTGACTCTGCTAATAAAATGTTAAATTGGTGAGTAAGCTTTCATCTTTATCTTCTCTCTTTTCTTTCACCCAATGTCCCACATGATGGGGGAGAAATATCTCTGCACCGGAGCCCTGAGCTCCCTGCTGGTTGGTGGGCTCATGGGCCACAGCAGGTCTTTTCTTCTCCAAGTGTAAAGTCTGTAGGGCAGGTCTGCATCCTGAAGGTGAAGGTACATGCACAAGACCTGAGCTCCCAGTCGCAACCTGATGGAGAGTCATCAACAGGAGAGCTGTTTTGAGGCTTTGCTGCCTTCTGGGTCTGTTAAGGCATCATTTCAAATTTGGAGAGTGAGGATGTGAGTAATTAGCATCTATGGACCCATTTGCAATAGACCCTCCACTATGTGCATTGTTCAACACCAGTTTCCCCGGAACCTGACCATGAAGTGGGCTGAGACCCAGCCTTTCCAGACCAGCCTGTGTTGCTCGGGTAGATGACTGTTCTGTCTGCACATGCAGAGCAAAGCCATTCCCACTCTAGTTCTCCAGCCCACTTGCCCCACACCTCTGTGAAGTGCCTGCTCAGCCCCAAGTGGAAGTACCCACGTCCTCCACGGTGCTCCCAAAGTGTCGTATACTTTGCTCTCTCGGCTGTTTTCAGACGCTGTCACAGCTGCAGGACCATGTCCTCCACCAGTGCCCTCCTTGCACCCGCTGCATTCATCCAGCCCTCATGCTGCTCAGAACTCTTTGCTGCATGTAGTAATAATTAAGTGAAGAAATGCTTCAGAAAGGGAACCAAGCTTTGTGCAGAGTGACCTGAGCATTACAGAGAAGCGTAGATGCTTCATTGTGGAACAAGAGCAGCCTATGTGTTTGAGCCCTCCGTAGTCTAGCACTGAGTAGCTCTGGACACACAGCTGTGCTTTAGAGCAAAGCAGGGGAGGCTGAGAAGACTGGGCGTCTCTACACTCAACTGTTGTCCATCACATCTTGATCCTAAGAATGACTTGATTTCATTACCTCCTTCTGCTCAGCTTCCAAAGATGAGCATAAACCAGGACAAGTACCGAAGAAGAGCAGATCCAGGTACTAAGCTCTCTCTTTGCGCTGGAAGAGCTGGTTTGAAGGAAAAGAGGCCTTAGATGTAGAGACTGACGCCTTGACTCTGAGTCACGGTGCCTCCAAGGGCACGTCTGGATTTATTCCATAGTCTTCTTTATTCTCCTGGTGCCTCTGTCTGCGGTGAAGGAAACAAAGTTGGTCTATCGCCCTCAGGAGCCCACACAGAGGTCAAGGGTTTCCTGATCTTAGAAGGTGAAATGGCCCCATTCTTGGTCCCCGCCTTCCCTCGGGGTTTGCCGTGGTTACGCAGTGAAGGGACTGGAGCAGAGGTGGATGGGGCTGAGATTACAGCACAACCAAGTCAGGACAGCTTGGGGGGGCGGTTGTTGTTTCCTTCTGTTTTTGTGATCTTTCTGCCAGTTCTGGCCACCTCCCTTCCTCTGGGAATTTGCTGAGCTCAGCAAGTACAGCTCCACCAGCTCCACCCCCTGAGCCCGTTGGCTTCTGGTCATCTGATAAGGCTCCTGCAGCAGACAGGACCTCTGTCCTGTGGTGCTCTGTAGCCTGTTCTGGGGCCTCTCCCAGCCTCAGATTCCAGCGCAGCCCCTCCTTCGGCCTGGCTCATGGCTCTGCTCTTCTCCCTGATCCTCGGTGAGTATCTCGGTCCCTGCTGGCTGAGGCTTCAAAGCCCCCCAGAACCTTGATCAGGAGATTGCCCCCCCCGCCCCCCCAGTCCTGCTCCCTTTCAAGGGGCAGCTCCCCCTGCTCTCCTGCCCTTTCTGTGTCTGGCAATGTTCTAAACCTAAAGCTGCTCAGTCCACATCCAATTCATAATCCACTGTGATCACCAGATTTTTTTTTCTTTCTATTTGCCCTGACAAACTTATAAGTCTATCCCATTTCCCCCTTTACATAAATTTCCCTAAATGTACTCTTTTTTATTTTTTATTTTATTTTTATTGTTCTAAATATAGTTTATTGTCATGTTGGTTTCTATATAACCCCCAGTGCTCATCCCAACAAGTGCCCTCCTCCATGCCCATCACCCAATTTCCCCTCTCCCGCTCCCCCATCAACCCTCAGTTTGTTCTCAGTATTTAAGAGTCTCTTTAAAAGACTTGGGGCGCCTGGGTGGCTTAGTCGGTTAAGCGTCCGACTTTCGCTTAGGTCATGATCTCGCGGTTCATGGGTTCAAGCCCCGCGTCAGGCTCTGTGCTGATTGCCAGCTCAGAGCCTGGAGCCTGTTTCAGTCTGTGACTCCCTCTCTCTCTGACCCTCCCCTGCTCACGCTGACTCTCTCTCTCTCCTAGAAATAAATAAAAAAAATTAAAAAAAAAAAAAAAAAGACACTCAGCAGCATTAGAAGGGAGCCTAGCATGGAGGAGCCTGGTCACCCAGAGGTCCTGTAGGAAGAAACTATGATGTCCCAAGATATGCTGGTGCTTAAGTCTGGGGATTTGGAACCAAATATAGAGCTGCTTTCTGACCTGTTGATCAGGGGCCAGCAAACTACAGCCTTGAAGCTAAGGATAGTGTTTACATTTTTAAGTGGTGGGGGAAAATCACAAGAAGAATAATATTTGTGCACAGAAATCTAACTCTCAGTGTCTATAAATAAAGTTTGGTTGCAGCATGGCCATGCTCATTCATGCTCAGATACGTGACGGCTCTCATGCTACAGTGGCAAAGTTGGGCAGTGGTAACAGAGACCAAAGGGCTACAAAGCCCACATTATTTACTATCTGCCCCTTTACAGAAAGGGTATGCTGGCTGTGGCCCGAACGCAGTGCCAGTGAACATAGATGATTCCTCCCACTTCCCCTGCCCTGAGCCTCCACGGTGGGGTCACTGCCATCTGCACCAGACCCAGTTCCGATGGCCTCTGACCCATCTTCCTGTGGAGTCCAGAGTCTGCACACCGCCCCTGGGACAGAGCCAATGTCGCATGTACAGGGAACATGATGGGCTGTGCTAGAATCCATCATTGTGGTTCCCAGCCTGTGAGTCCTTGCAGGAGAATGTCGCCATGGGACTGACTTTGGAGGCTCTGTACCCACACTTTAGCTGCCCCACAAAGGCTAGCAAAAAATTTCTAGAGAGTTGTGTTGTTTGAACAAAGCCTTGGAAGTGGACTATATGATCTCACTCACTTCTTTCTTCTCTCCTCAGCCATTTGCACTGGACCCGGCAGTTTAGGTAAGATTTTTTTGGGGGGTCCTTGAGAGGGAGGCCTCCAAGCTCCAGAGATGGAAAATGTGAAGCTTCCTGGGGCGTGGAGAGAGGCTCTATCCAGCACAGCCCTGGTAGATTTCCCTTCCAGTTTCTCAATCCACCCACTCAGTCTCATGTGGGTGGGTTTCCACCTCCAGAACCTGGAAGGGATTTGGGTGGCATTTCCTGAAAAGGGATTCCCTCCCACTTGGCCTCTGTGGCACTTGGGCACCTCTAAGAAGCAGATGGCTTTGTTTGGGGCTCGGAAGTCACCTCACCCCTTTGTGGGCATATCTGGGTGAGGAGCTTCCTCTCGCCCTGCTGGGCTCTAGCACTTCTAGCAGGCTGTGGCAGCCTGCATGGCACCTTTCAACTAGAAATGTGTCTACTTGTATGCGGCATGCAGCTTGACCAGCAGCAGGAAGACTGGATTTCCACCTCCACCGGCCACTTGAATGAGGCATCCTTAGGCAACATACAAGCTGCACGTAGAATGGGTCTGTCGAGAGGAAGACTGTGATGCTCCGCACTCCAGGGGCTTGGTTGTGGACTTTCAGCTCCTTAGATATTACCCTGTTGTTCTTCCTTCTCTGGATGGTGGAGGCTTTACCAGAGAGGGGCAGCCGCAAACCCTGCTGTGGACATGAGGGCCCCACACCTTCAGGGTGCAGTTCGATTCCTTTGGGACTTCCGTCTGGGGTTCTCAGGCCGACACAGATTTCGTGGGCTTTTTCCTGTGGGGGCCGGGGCTGTCCTCGCTGCTGGTGCAGGGACGCTTTTCTACAGCTTCCCATGGCCCAGGATGCTCCTCTTCTACCCTGGGCTCCGCTCTGGGGCCGTCAGCCCACACAGCAGGCTGGGGACACTGCCTGGGACGCAGCTGCCCCAATAGCCCCTCTGCCCTTCTCTCTGGCTTTCAGATCTCTTCTCAGTTGGATTTCTTTGACACTAATGCTGTTTCTTTCTTACATATTTCTTCTTTCCTGGGAGGAGTTCTAATCCTCCTTTCCACGGAAAAGAAAACTCATTTAGAGCCAGAATTTTACAATGCAAAATCAGATAATGTGTGTAGCTAGTGTTTCCTGGAGGACACAATAATGCCTGTCTAAATGCCACTCTTGCAATGAAATGCCATCTCTGGGTGACTCCTCTTGAGTTATATTTAAAAACTGTGAACTTAGGTGTGCAAAAATGAAACCCTTTCTTAGTTTTTTGTAGTTCCATTCTAATTTCTGTCTCTAGCCTCCATTCCTCATATTGCTTCCCACAAAAGACACATGCAGGAAAAGGAGAAACACAAAAACAAGCGAACAAACCAAATGTCAACTTCCAAAGCACTTTGAAGTCAGCCAGGGCAGTGTTTTCTCACTCAGCCACTTCTGGGGTCAATTGCAGGTTCTGGAGAGTTTGTGTTTCAGAGACAAGGCAGACAGTGAGAGATGTGCTCCCCTGAGGTCATGTTCCATTCCTGCAGGTGCCGGAGTCACCCACATTTCCCACGTGGTCATAGGTGACACTGCTGGCATCCCAGTAGGTCACAGACCAGCAGGTACGTGTGGTGCCCCAGACCTGTCTAGGCCAACTGCCCCACCAGGTGGAAGTGTGGCCGACTCAACTCCTCTGTGTCACGCTGTCACTCGGGGGCTGCGGCAGACCAGCTGGGGTTGCCTCAGATCTCTTAGATATATTCTCCCTGAGGGCAGCAGTGTCTTGTGTGTCACTGTTCTCTGAGTTCATGAACCAATATCTGGAACATAGTATGTGCTCAATGAAAGTGTATTGCCTGATAAGCTCTTCTCTGCCCTCCTCACGGCCATTGCCCATCTCCATCTATGTCTTGCTGGAAGACGGAGAGGATTTCAGTTAGTTTTTTCCACCCTCAGAGTTGTAGCCAGGAAGCAGAAACAGGTCCTGGATTCCTCAGGAATTATCTGGAGGCTCTGGGAGGCTGTCTCCTACCCCAGCTGCTGGAACACTTTGGACTAATGATCGAGGCTCAGATGTGCAAAGACTCTGGCCCTTTGCCTACTGCTCTCTGCATTCCTCTGAGCTGCGTCCTTGGACATGGGAAAATGTAGGGAGCAGCAAGGTAGGGGAGATGGTTGATATTGGGAGAGACAGAGAGTCAGCATGTTCAGCCCAAAGTATATCAAACAGCCTGCCTCATCTGGTGGCCATGGGGAGAGACAGAGTCAAGAAGAGAGAAGGCACCAGAGAACACCTCTACACTGTGTTCTGACCTGGGGCTTCCATTGTCTGGCTGTGTGAGCATGGATTTGTAGGTGTCTTCGCAGCCAAGTTTCTTGGCGGGGTAAATTCAAAGTGGAGCGGAATTGGGGCTCGGGGATGAGGTCCTGAAGCTCCTTTCCCTCCCCTTTTCTTTTGAGCCCCCCTTTCCCACTCCCCAGCTTTCCAAATGCCCCTCTGTAGTGATGGAAGGTTTCCAAGATGCCTGCGTTCTCTCTGGGCTCTGTGGATGCCCAGCCAAGCTCCCATTCCTTTGCAGGGTCTTTGTCCAGAGTGCGGCTAGTGGGGGGTGACCACCGCTGCAAAGGACGCGTGGAGGTGCTGCAGGGCAGCGAGTGGGGCACCGTGTGTGATGACGGCTGGGACATGAACGATGTGGCCGTGGTGTGCCGGGAGCTGGGCTGTGGAGCAGCCAAGAAGACAACCAGTGGCACTCTATTTGGGCCAGTGGCACCAAAGGACCAAAAAGTCCTCATCCAAATGGTCGGATGCAGTGGGATGGAAGAGAGCCTGTCTCAGTGTGAAGGGGAAGATGTTTTCAACTGCTTACATAATGAGGATGCAGGAGCTGAGTGTGAGCGTGAGTACCACAGCCCCTCGGACTGTTTACCTGTCTTAACTCCCATCATGGACTCGACGCGTGGCCAACTGGCTCCTCACCCTTTGCGTCTCACCTCGTCTTGATTGTGGGCCCTGTGGGTGAACCCTGCCCTCACCTAGTATTGTTCGTGCTCTTAGGTTTCAACCTGCATGAAGGGCTGCTTCTCTCCTTTGTGCCCCTGTGTGCATGCGCACACACACACACACACACACAAACACGAGCACACGAGCATGCACAGATCCCTCAACCAGTAAATGCTGGGTGAAAGTGTAACCTGCGTATGGAGCTCGGAAGGAGGTATGGGGAAGCAAAGAGCTGTGAAGTATGTATGCTTCCTGGGTTTTGGTGCTAAAAAAATAACCCACAAAGTACGGGGGTGTCTGGGTGGCTTAGCTGGTTAAGGGTCTAACTTCAGCTCAGGTCATGATCTCACAGTTTGTGAGATCGAGCCCTGTACTGGGCTCTCTGCTGACAGCTCAGAACCTGGAACCTGGTTCTGATTCTGTGTCTCCTTCTCTCTCTGACCCTCCTCTGCTCACACTCTGTCTCTCTTTATATCTCAAAACTAAATAAACATTAGGAAAAAAAGCAAAGTATGATGCATGCTCTTCCAGTTCTCAAAGAATCCACCATCTAGAGAGGGGACAGGAACCTCCCCTAGGAAACCGACACAAGCCTGTTGTGTATACAGTTGCCGTATTCCTTCACTCTTCCTGTGCGTTAACAATCCCCTCTCCGTGTGCACTTCCTCCCCATTAGACTGTGGCTTGGCGGGGGTTAGGGTTAGGCTGCTCCATGTTCTCTCTGTCACCCTGCAGACTGTAACCAGGGACACAACCACTCAATCTGCCTGATGCTGGGATCTTGTTCCTATTTCTTGGAGAGGTTGAGGTCGGGAGTGCTGATCCTCGATACTTGGGTGATAATGCTGAAAACAAACCAGAAAGCTTTTGGTCTTGGACACATTTGTACACTACTATTTCATTTATTTTTAAAAAAATCTATGCAATGCCTCTGCTTGCCTCTCATGAGGAACAGATGAGAAAATCAATGTGAAAATAATTTGAAAAACTAAAAATGTTACAGAAATAATTAGTGCACTCGGAACTGAAAAATTACATTCAGTCCATCGACTTGCTGGTCAATCCTTTTTCTACAAGTACCCACGAGGTGACGCCTCGAAACGTTGTACTCAGTGTCAAGAGCAGAGGGATGTGTCCATGGGGCCCTATTCTGGGAGCACCATGTTCTTGGGTGAGCAGACACCTGGTGTTTCCTTCCCCACAGTCCCGGAGAGCGTGCGGCTGGCCGGTGGCCCCACGCGCTGCCAGGGCCGCGTGGAGGTGAAGTTCCAAGGAGACTGGAGCTCTGTGTGCAAAGCAGGCTGGCGCTTCGCAGCTGCCAAGGTCGTGTGCCGGCACCTGGGGTGTGGACGAGCCATCCTGACCCAGAAAAGCTGCAACAAAGCGACCCAGGGCCAAGGGGCCATCTGGCTGAGAAAGCCGTTATGCTCAGGACAAGAAGTGAGCCTTGAGGACTGCCCTTCTGAGGTTTGGGAACACAACTGTACCCACAATGAGGACGTGTGGGTCGAATGTGAAGGTAATGCCCACGAGCCCAGAGCAAGTTCAGTCATGAATTTGGGCCAATGGGATTCGTTTTCACCAATGTTCATGGAGAACCAGTCATCCATCAGATGACAGTGATAAAGTTACTTAGTTGGGCTGCCCATCAATTCTCTTGCTTTTTAAATGGAGACAATGGGGGCACCTGGGTGGCTCAGTCGGTTAAGCGTCCAGCTTTGGCTCAGGTCATGATCTCATGGCTCATGAGTTCGAGCCCCGCTTGGGGCTCTGTGCTGACGGCTCAGAGCCTGGAGCCTGCTTCAGATTCTGTGTCTCCCTCTCACTCTGCCCCTCCCCTGCTCATGCTGTTTCTGTCTCTGTCTCTCTCAAAAATAAATAAAACACTTAAAACAGTTTAAATGGAGACAATAATACATGCCTTCGTATATGGAAGTGCTTTAGGCCATATTAAGCACTGTATTAATATGAACTATTATCATATTGAATTCTATGTAATAGGAACAGGACACACCATTCCATGTATTGTTGAGCTCTTCGATTTTTAAAAACTAGTGGAAAGTCATTTATTAAAGTTTTTAAACAATGTTTATTTTTGAGAGAGAGACACAGTGAAAGTGGGGGAGGGGCAGGGAGAGAGGGGGACAGAGGATCGGAAGCAGGCTCTGTGCTGACAGCAGCAAGCCTGATGCGAGGTTCAAACTCACGGACTTTGAGATCACGGCCTGAGTCAAAGTCGGATGCTTAACTGACTGAGTCACTCAGGCGCCCCTGTTAACATCACATTTTTGTAAACTAGATGGGGAGGTGGGAAATTCTAGTTAAGGAAAGGGACCGGGACCCCAAGGTCAGGCCCAGAGAAGGGGGTATACCCACAGAGACTCGGTGGAGAGTCTCAGGTGCTGATGGGATCTGAATGCCGGCTCAGAGGCGCTTGCCTATCCTCTCCTCTGCCTCGCCCCACCCTGCTCTTCCTCCTGCACCCACAGATCCCTTTAAATTGCGGCTGGCAGACGGGAACAACGGCTGTGAGGGAAGGCTGGAGGTGCTGCACAAGGGAGAGTGGGGCACTGTCTGTGACGACAACTGGAGACAAGAAGCGGACCAGGTGGTGTGCAGGCAGCTGGGCTGCGGGGCGCCCCGCTCTCTGCCTGTCCCGAAAAGGTTTGGCCGTGGTGTTGGCCGCATCTGGCTTGATGAGGTCAGCTGCTCAGGGAAGGAGCAGTCCCTGGAGCAGTGCTCACACAGGCTGTGGGGCTACCACAACTGTGACCACAGAGAAGATGTGGCTGTGGTCTGTGAAGGTCAGTCCTGGGGCAGGTGGGGCGGCGTGGCTCGCCCCTCCCTCACTTTACACTTTCTTCCAGGGACACAAGTGAAGCGTTCTAGCAATAAATAGAAACAATAATGACACTGATCAATGATCAACTGCAAACCATCTATTTACTGATATGAGAGCCAGAGAGGTTTTACAAAAGGCTGGATCAACCCCCTTAGATTAACACGAAGAGAGTGAGAGTCAGAGAGAATAAACAACTTCCCAGAATCATAAAAATTGCTTGGAAATGATAGGGCAGAACGGAAGTGGCCGATCCTGACTCTGGACTCAGGGGTCATTCTCCCAGATGACCCCAACCATTGTCCCCTGAGTTTAAACTATGGGACATGGTCCCACCTCGTTCTGCCTGGTGTGATTCCCTGGTTTGAGATGACCACTTGGGAAGGGGACTAAGGGAGAGGGCTCTTCGGCAATGCCCAGGGGACAGTCTTCTCAGACAGCTGGCAGACTGCAGGCATCTTTGGGGGAGGGAAGGAGGATGCCAGAAAAATGCAGGCGCAGCCCCTGGGGTTGGAAGCCCCGCTTTGTGAGCAGGGTGGGGATGCAGCTGCTTAGCTGAAATGCTGGCTCTGGGGCCAGGTAAGGGCCGACAGGCTGACAAGGGCGTGACAAGCGCTAGTGCCTCTCTTTCCTATCCTGGGACCCCATCTTCTCTCTGAGACTCAGAGCTTGACTGAAGCCATCCTTCCGGACGTGCCCTTATTCTCACTGTGCATTCTTCTTCTCTCTGCAGAAAAGTAGCCTGGCCTACTTGATGCATGACCCACAGTTCCCCAGCATCCTCACTTCTCCTGGGCCCTGATTGGCCTGGCCTGAGCCCTGCGGCTGCGATGGTACCCACCTCCCCACTCTGCCCCTGGAAAGAGTGTGAACTCTATGCCTATGCCTTGCTCCAGAGCCAAGTGCTCCCGTGGTTGCCTGGAGATAGGAGGTATTGCATGTCCTTAACAAGGGAAGACAGGGCTGCATCCTCCTCTGCCCCGGGTTGGCCTGGCTGGCCTCTGCTCCCCCAGCCTGGCGCTCTGACCAGCACAGGCCATTGCCAGCCCATCTCTAGGCCTGTACAGAACTCGGGAGACCACAACCAGTCACTGCAGCTCGCTGCCCTCCTGCCCCTTGGTGGAGGCATATCCTTTCAGCAGCAGAGCGGCATCTTGTAATTCTAGATGCTTTCGCGGTACCTAGAAACCGTGCCGCACCCCCTGAACGCTTGTAAGAAAACGGCCCTGTTGACCCTCGCAAACAGTCGCCACCACAGTTGAGGTGCATCGAGCAGCCGTGCACGTGCGTCCCAACGGACCCGAGGAAAGGATGGTGGGGCGGCCGCGGCCAGAAGGAGGGAAGGGCCCCGAGCCGCGTCTCACGCCGGTCGGATGACACCACTCATTTTCTGCACTCACACGCTGGTGCCTGGATATGCGAGGCGGGGTGCGAGGCTGCTAAGGAGAGAACCTAGACCTGGCTCTAAAACTCGAGGCTGAGACTGAGCACCTGCAACGTGCCTGCGTTTAGCTGCCTAATAAAGTCGATCTCACGGTCTCAGCCATTGGCTCTTGTGTGAGGTGCTTTTTTCTGCCTCTGGGAAGCAGGTGCATCAGGGTCTCAGCAACGGCCTTTGGGGCAGCGGAGACCTGCTAGCAGGTGGACAGAGTCCTGCCCTCCCGCCTCTTCCCTAGTGTGGGAACAGGGAACTAGCTGGTTCTGTGGCAGAGAAGAAAAGGCCTGATCACACATTTGGGGACCTACGTTGTTCATTCACAGAGAGTTTGCCTTTATCTGTGCGGCTCCCTTTATCTGATGAGGTCTTCCTGACTCCCCCATAGACCAGTAGCCTGTTCCCATAGTAGCTGGAAAGCTAGAACTGCCTGCTCTGAGTCACTGAAGAGCTATTTTATTCAAGGTAGAGCTGGAAGGGTTGGAATTTCCCAAAAGGAACTCTGAATTCCCCTTAATTTCTGCATTAGAATTTTGTTTGTTTCCATTCTGGTCGAGTCCCCTGAGAACCAATCAGATCCAAGTGACAGCCCTTGGAAGAGGTGGAGTGAATCCCACCCGGAAGCAAGAGCTGGCATCACCGAAGCAGAGAATTTGGAGAAGCTGACGCTGGCCCGCTGGCGCCATTGGAGAAGGGACAGCCTCAATGTCCACAGTGGGCACGGACAGGCTAGGCATCAGGGCCCCAAGAGATTTGTGTGTGACAGCGGCTGCCCACACTCAGACTCTGCTGCGATCTTCTGGACATGCAGCCAGTCTCTCCTGGTACCTCTTAGCAGAGGATACACCGGCCAGCGCCCCCAGCCCTGCCCTGGCGAAGCAGTCTGCTCACCACGAGCTCTGCATTCAAGGGGAGTATTGCCTGCGTAGGTCAGGGGCTGTGAGCTGGCTGACACCTTCTCCTCCAAAAGACCCTCCTGAGACCCGACCCCTGCCGGCCCTTGCCTGGGTCCAGATCCTTAGGAACCCTGTGCATCCTGGCCCACACATGCCCAGCAGGCACCCCTTCATCTGGCCTGGGGCAGACGGGGCCCTGCTGGCCTGTGGGGCTGGCGGCCGACCGTAGCCACCTGCATGGTCTCCAGTATAGAGGGGTCCCTTGCCCCGGAAAATCACCCTGAGGCCATCAGTGCCCCCTTGGACTTGCAGCCTGACAGGGTCCCGGGCCTCACCAGCAAACAGGGCTTCCAGATCTATCTTAGTAGGAGACACTGGGCCACCCTCTGGCCCGCACAGGGAGGGGGGTCCTCTCCTGCTGCTCTGACTTCAGAATATCGTCCCGTGGGCAGGTGACTCAGGGCTTGCAAGCTGCTGCACGTCTCATTCGTTCTCCAAGGGCGACCCTCCGTCTAGGTCCTGATCACAGCACACACATCTACCCCCAGCCTGCGGCAGCTAGCCGGGGCAGAGTCCCCAGCAACAGGGGGCCGTGCCCTGAAATCGCCCTCAGGCAGCAGCTACAGACTGGCTGCAGTGGGTCAGCCCCCACTGGGACTCACCGCCTCATGGTCCCTGCTTCTCCAAGCCACCTGGGCTTCCAGCTGTCTCTTCCTTCAAGATAGAGCATGTGGCAAGTTCTCAGAACGGACGGGATGCCTTCCCACCCGGGACAGTTGACAGAGCCTGTCTTCCCCGTGCTGTCTCTCCTGTCTGCTGTTGGCGGTGACGACCCCAACATCACGGGAAGGGCAGAGCCAGAGCACGGAGGGGCCCAGACATCCAAATGACCGCGTGGCATGCGCTCTCCCCCAGTTAGAAACAAATATGACTTATGTTAGGCTGGAGAGACGTTTAGGTGTCTCATTTACCACATTCAGCTGACCCCGACTCGCATGCCAAGAGATAGTTTTTACAAGACCAAGTGCGTTGCTTCAGAGCTCACCAACACAGCCTCTGACGCGCACTTGACTTCCTCAGAATCCGGATATCTAGTAAGTGGCGGTAATCAGGAGACGTGCGACCTGACCCACTCAACATTTTATTGTTAGTATAAATTCATAATCTTTTACTTTTGACAGTCTTCTGAGCCTTTTTGTTTGTAAACTATACCCAGCATGTCCATCGCAGCCATTTTTGTGAGTGTATTTTAGGACTTGTTTTTATCATTAACTTTTTTTTCAAAATTTATTCACCTTTGAGAGAGAAAGAGAGACAAAGACAGAGAGACAGAGCACAAGCAGGGGAGGGGCAGAGAAGGAGGAAGTCACAGCATGGGAAGCAGGCTCCGGGCACCGAGCTGTCAGCACAGAGCCCAAGGCGGGGCTTGAACACACGATCTGTGAGATCTTGACTTGAGCCAAAGTGGGATATTTAACCAACTGAGCCCCCCAGGCACCCCAAAGACTTTATTATTTTTTTAAGAGCAGTTTTAGGTTCCCAGCAAGATTGAGAGGAAGATACAGAGAGTTCTGTTGCTGCCACAGGAGCACGACCTCCCGTTACAAATGTTCCTCCTCAGAGGGTGCATTTGTTACCATCAAACTGCTCTGACACATCGTTATCACCCAAACTCCGTAGGTTTCACCGGGGCTCATCTCTGTGCTGGTCTATGGGCTTGGGCAAATTTGTAAACATGTATCCACCATTATAATGTCACCTAGAGTAAATTTATCTCCCTCAAAACCCTCCGACGTCCTCTAAGCGCCTATTCATCCCTCCTCTCCCCCCAGCCTCAGGCAACCGCTGATCCTTCTACTGCCTCCAAAGTCCTTCCTTTTCCAGAAAGTCGCAGAATGGGAATCACACTTTATGGAGCCTTCTCAGACTGGCTTCTTTCACTTAGTGATATGCATTCAAGTTCCCTCCATGTCTCTTCATGGCTTGGCGGCTCATCTCTTCTTAGCACTGAGCAGTATTCATTGTCTGGATGGACACAATTAATCCGTTCACTTACAGAAGGACATCCTGGCTGCTTCCAAGTTTGGAAACCAATGAGCAAAGCTGCTTATACAAATTTCCATGTGCAGACTTTAGTGTGGACATGTTTTCAGCTCCTTTGGGTAACTACTAAGGAGCGTTTTTAAACATAATCCTGTCCTCTGACCACAGTTCATTGGTACCATGAGTACAGGTCTGTCGGAAGCTAGATGGATCAGCCCTCCCCGGGGACTGTCATCCAAGGAACATTAGTTTCTCCAGGTAGCTGGGCTTGTAGTCAGTTATCCCAGGAGCCGTGGGTGGATCAGAGCATGAGAAGAAGCCCTTCAACAGAGATGCTCTAAAATGTATGAAACAGAGAGGCCCACAGAGGAAAGGCAGAGAACCAGACAGCACTTTAAGTTTCTGATTCTTGTCTTTTCCTGGAGTCCAACTGCCTTTCTAGTTTTGTGTTCTGTGACAAAGTACTGTACGCTTATTATATACGTTTTATGTACATATATGTACATATACAAGTATATATATTTAAATGTTGATGGAATTATCCCATTGGCTCTTGCACTGCTAACCAAAATAACCCTAACCAATTTATGTGCTTAAAAGTAATACAGTGGTGATATGCCTGTCTCGTGTGAGGTTAGTTAGATAAGCCCATCTGTTAGGGATGAGGCAGTTCTCACTGAATTTGCAGCATCAAGGGTCTGAAAAGGCGAGGACCAGGACCTATAGCAGAGATACCACTACACCAGGTGCAGGTGGCTGTGTATCACGAGGGTGCTAGTGCTTAGTCCACGCTTGAGGTCATGACCTCTCTTAAGTCGTCAGAAGCCGATGTCCCTCCAGCCACGCCCTGTCCAGATTGTTCTCTCAGCCTCTTTCAGGCAATGTCTGAAGCTGTCCTGCTCTTGACTGACTCGGCAGACCCAAGTAACACCAGTGTCCCTGCTGTGTCACTGGGCGCTTGGTGACAGCCCGGAAGGAGGCTGGGGGTGACTAACCCCCGGAGGAGGGAGGGAACCTCGGCCTCGGAGGCCCTACCCTCCTCATGAGGTTTTCCCAGAAACACAGGAGGGGTGTCCTCTTGGGGTCAGGAAAGGAGGGGGGAAGACCCTGGAGGTGGCCATGGGCCATCTGAGGAGGAGAGAGGGATAGTGTGCAGATAGAGTGTAGAGGAAGACTTTTTGGTGAAGTCGTAAAACTTTGCCTAGGACCGGGTGGTTGCTGCCCATTGAGGGTCAGTTAATTTCTGTAAATAATTTCTGGTGGACACTTCCACTCCCCAAAGTGTCCTGGTTTGGATGACACATTCTGTGCTCATTTTAGTGCTGAGGGACAGTTAGTAGTTGCGAACTGCATTTGACAAGATGGAGGCACATGGAAAGGGGACGTTGTTGCCCACCTGTCAACACTCTCTTCCCCACAGAGCAAACTCCTGAGGATGCAGCAGGCGGAGGAGAGAGTCTGATGCCTTGGCCACTTCCTCTCCGTGACCTTGTCTCCCTTCCCAAGATCTTTATCCCACTACTTCTTCAGCAGGACCAGCCAGTTCTGGTCTGGGGGAAGATGGCCCAAACCACGAGTATTCAATAGATTGGCCCACAGTTCAATCTGAGTTCGTGACTATGCTCTCAAAGTCAGGAGAGTGACCTCTTCTTGTGACTTGCTCCCGACGCAGGACCCCAAACCCAGCATGCGCCCCAGAGATGCTGCCTTTGCTGGTGTCCCCCGAACTCAGGCTTTCCCTCCTAGGGTTTCTTTCCTTCTGCTCTGAGGCGAGGGCATCACATCTGTGGGGACTTGATGGGCAACAGCCCAGGTCCAGCTCTTCCCTGCAGCCTGGCCGTGGGCAGGGTGAGAAGGCACGTTGTCATTGAGAGTCATGGTCCATTTAGCTCCATCCGGTAGAAATGTAATATGAGCCTCAGGCAGAATGTAGAATTTTCTAGTAGCCATAGTGGAAAAGACTAAACAAAAAAAAATTTTTTTAAAGGAAAGAAAGATAAAGAAACAAGTGAGGGGTACCTGGGTGTCTCAGTCAGTTAAGCGACCAATTCCTGATTTCATCTCAGGTCATGATCTCACGGCTCCTGAGCTCAAGCCTCACTTCGGGCTCTGGGTTGGCGGCACGGAGCCTGCCTCGGATTCTGTCTCTCCCTCTCTCTGCTCCTCCCCCACTCATTCTCCCTCTTTCCCAGCATAAATAAACCTTAAAAAAGCAGGTGGAATTAATAATTTAATTTTAACAATGTATTTTTTAATTTAATGTATCAGAAGTATTATCATTTAATATGTAATCATTATAAAAATTTTTTTCTTAAATAGTTTATTGTCAAGTTCGTTTCCATATAACACCCGGTGCTCATCTCCACAAGTGCCCTCCTCCATGCCCATTACCCCCCTTCCCCTCTCCCCCACCACCATCAGCTCTCAGTTTGTTCTCAGCATTCAAGAGTCTCTCATGGTTTACCTCTCTCCCTCTCCCCAACTATTTTTCCCCTTCTTCTTCCACTTCATCCTCTGTTAACTTCCTCCTAATCCACCTATATGTGCAAACATATGGTATCTGTTCTTCTCTACCTGACTTATTTCACTCAGCATAACACCCTCAAGTTCCATCCATGTTGCTACACATGGCCAGATTTCATTCTTTCTCATTGCCACGTAGTATCCCATTATAGATAAAACACATCTTCTAGATTCATTCCTCAGTTGATGGATACTTAGGCTTTTTCCATGTTTTGGCTATTGTTGAGAGTGCTGCTACGAACATTGGGGTACATATGCCCCTATGCATCAGCACCCCTGCATCCCTTGGGTAAATTCCTAGCAGTGCTATTGCTGGGTCATAGGGGAGTTCTATTGTTAATTTTTTGAAGAATATCTACACTCTTTTCCAGAGGGGCTGCACCAGTTTACATTCCCACCAACAGTGGAGGAGAGAATATAAAATTATTAATGAGGCATTTCACATTCTTTTTTTAACCCCAAGGTTTCATGCAAATTATACTCGCAATGCTTCTCATTTCCAACTAGCCAGGTGTCAGTGCTCAGAGGCCACGTGTGGTTAGTGGCTATTGTACTGGACAGCAGACAGACCTCCAGGGGTAAGATGAAGTCAGGGGCTCACATCAGCCTTGGTTCTTCTCACAAGTAAAGCTTTGAAAATTATGTAACATCTTTGAGTTGCAGATTCCTAATCTGTAAAATAAGTAAACCTTCTGCCTCAAAATGTTCAAACTCAGTATGTCCCCTCATTTTTCATCTACTGTGTATTTGGTTGTGTCTTCCCTTAGGGTCACGCCCGCGACCCAGGGCAGAGGTCACAAAGCTATCATGTTGTACAGAAATGCTTTTAGAACAATTTTTAAACCTAGTCTCAAATAGTTAAAAATTAGTAGATTTTAGGGGCACCTGGGTGGCTCAGTCGGTCAAGCATCCAACTCTTGACTTCGGCTCAGGTCATGATCTCCCAGTTCGAAAGTTCAAGCTTATCTTCAAGCTGGCAGAACAGAGACTGCTGGGAATCTCTGTCTCCCTCTTTCTCTGCCCCTCCCCCACTTGTGCTCTCTCTCTCTCTCTCTCTCAAAATTTTTAAAAAATTCCCAAGTTTTACATAAAATCCCCAAATTTTGGCTTCTGTGAACAATCAGATGATGGAACAGCATGTTCTTTTAACCTCAGGGCAGTGACCCACTGCTCCCCAAGGTGACCCCTTGGACAGTGACCCCTCCTGCAACCCCCTGGGCCCCGATGGCCCAGCTCCCCATCTGACAGATTCCCACACTCTTTGTGCAGCCCGTGCTCCTTTCCTGAGCTCCCTCCTTCTGTCTCCTCGGCCTCACGCCGCATCAGTACTTCCTCAAATCGTGTCCCAGGACCTCAGTAGAGTGCCTTTCTGTTTCTTGACTTGATGTGTGTGTGCTCTTAGCCCCATGTGTGGTGTCCTCACCCAGGCGTCCCAGCCCCCCTTGGAGGCTGACTCAGCCGTCACGCACCCTCTGGAGAGCCCCCCTCTCCTGACACCGGCTCCCCTGGACTCTCTGCTCTTATCTCTAGCAGGACTTCCACGGT
The DNA here is from genome assembly GCF_003009895.1 of Hyaena hyaena. Lineage (NCBI taxonomy): Eukaryota > Metazoa > Chordata > Mammalia > Carnivora > Hyaenidae > Hyaena > Hyaena hyaena. The sequence goes on from NW_024081398.1 coordinate 644,965, forward strand.
CATCACGATTGTCACACGGGCCCGTGTCCAGTCACTTGTGAGTCTTCCTCGCCTGCCACACTGTGGATTCTCGGTGCTTAAGGAACGTGCATTTCTCACGGCCATCTGTACATGTTCAGAACGTAGTACAGGGAGTGGCACATGGCACTGTTTTCAGGCAACAAGTAATGCCCGTTCTTACCCAAGTGCAGGATGAATGGAGGGTAACAGGAATCACGGAGAGGGGAGCAAACTTTCGCTTTCTCACCAGTAAAAATTGCTTTAGAGGAAGTGGCTCAGTTGTGTGGCCTCAGTGGGTTCTCAAAACTGACCACGACACTTGGCAGGTTTCCATCGTGGCTACAGGCGGTGTGGACGGCCCTGGGCCTCTGCGGCAGGGACAGAGCCTGGTGTGTGGAGAAGACCACTGAGACCACAGAGAGCCCTGCTCTCAAGGACAGAACCCACGTGGAACCAAACCACACAGGCTCAGCTGCTCCTCCTACGTATCGGCCAAATAAGTCACATCTCCTTGATAATTTTCTTCCTGAGGTACAGAGGAAAATGTCTCCTACTTACGGAAACACGGGAATATTGGGTGCATACTCCTCCTGGTCCGTGGCAGAGATTTAGTAAATAGGTAAATAATATTACTTCAAGGATGAAATGATAAATTAAAGTGAGAGTGCATGCTATGCCCAGCCATGAATCTGTTGTGGAGCCGCATCAGCCTTTCCTACGGCTGTTCCACACCACCGTCTCCGTCTCCGTGCTATGATTACTTCTTGCCCAGCTGACTGAGGTTTCACTGAGCTCAGCTGAGCTCAGCTCCGGGCTGTGGGCTGAGTTCGAATTCCCTGTGTCTTCTCATTCTGGAGAGTGGGTCAAAGGACACCGTGCACCTGCAGCCAGTGTCCAACAGTGTGCAGCAATGCCTTATGCACTTGCACCCGCCAGCCACAGCGCGCCACGGGGCCACGCGACAGCCCATGGGGACATCACTCTTCCAAAAGATGCTTGAGTGAGTCTCTTGATAATGAGAAAGCACATATAACTCCCTTACAAGAAGGGAGCCCAGGGGCACCTGGGGGGCTCAACCGGTTAAGTGTCCAACTCTTGATTTGGGCTCAGGTCAAGATCTCACAGTTCGTGGGTTCGAGCCCCGTGGGGGGCTCTGCTCTGACAGCTCTGAGACTGCTCCCGGATTCTCTCTCTCTCCCTCTCTCTCTGCCCCTCCCAGCTCTCTCCATCTCAAAATAAATAAATTAATTTAAAAAAAAAAAAAGAAGAGAGTCAATAGTTGGAAGCAGTAATCTAGTCTGTGTAACAGTGACCTCAAACAAGTATCTTCCCCATGGGGTCCCGTTTTCCTCATCCGGAATGTACGGGAATGAGAATTCCTCCTTTCAGCCATGTATCTGGGCACCGTGGCCCAGTGTCTCTGGCACCAAGTTCACCATCCCAGCCTGCCCTACAGAAAGTGAGCCCCCACTCTCTAATACGCTGGGTGAGCACTGCAGATCTCTCCTCTGTGCCAAGCCCCGGCACCTCCCGGTGCTCAGTGCTGCTCCCTGGACCAGAGTGGGGATTTCCCAATAAGCGCCAGGCCCACCCCCATCCCCCTGTGAAAAGTCTTACCCTGATTTCGACGCCCCCGTGACAAAGTTCTCCCCACATTCCTCTCCTTGCTGGCAGTGTACCCTCTCGCTCATGGCCTCCACATCAGACCCCACCTCCACTTGTATGGGTTCAGATTTCATCATGGAACCTCATAGTTTATATGCACATAATTTATATGAATGTATTTCCTAGTGTGTCTATCAATGATGTTATAAAACTAAAAGTGTGAAAGAGCTTAACAAATTGTGTACAGACAGCCTGTGGAGGAGGAGGGGAGAGAGATTGTAACCTGAAGGAGTGGTGAAGGCATGCACCCCAGCACGGGCAGTGAAGCCCCAGGTGTGCACGCACACACAGCCTTACACGCTGGGCAGAGATGACTCCATGGCCCTCAATGAGGGTGAAGCCTTGGTCCTGAAACTCTAAACACGGGCTTTTGGGACCAGCAAACAAAGTCAGAACGCACTGTCTCATCTCTGGGATGCTGGGGGGCTGACCGAAGCCCCCTAGCACTGCTCCGTCTTCCTCCAGGTGGCTTATCACTGGCCGCACTGGCCCCCTGCTTCTCTTCTCATGCTTCTTCCTACTCTACACGCGCACTTGGATGTCATCACTCAATGGTGTCTTGCCATGTCCCCTCAATGTCCCACACCTTGTTGGGTACTTCTGAACCCTAGATACCCAAGACTCCAGAAGTGTGGGAAATTAAGATGGTTTCTTCTCCTCTAACCATAATCTGAATTCCATGCGGGCTCTGGGTGACTAGGACTGGGACCCCCACCTCAAGGCAAAGATGGCACTGACTTGGGGGAGGGGCAGAACACTGTCACAAGTACCAGGCCTAGAGCTAATGGAGCTGGTCCCCAAACACCCAGAAGCTAATTTGCATATGCCTGTTTCCTGTATTTCACTCACAAACATCCCCGCAGGTGGTAATTTCCTGTGATTCTGTTTCTCTTCTGTTTCTGGTTCACTGACTGCAACACCCTAAAAGTTTAAATACAAGAGGCGGTATTTTGCAAATAGCCTGACTCTGTACAGATCATCATCCACGACGTTTCTCTGATGCTGCAGGTGACCCGGATGACGGCCCAGCGGTCTCTGGCTTGGACATTCACACCCAGAGCAGCCACAGTGCAGGCTGTTGAGAAACAAGAACATGTGTAGAGCAGACATGGACCAAGAGACACCCTTCCCAACAAGGGAAACACGCCATTGAACTTCCGCAGGACCCTGGTCTGAGGAATGCTCATCAGAGTCAGAAATTGGCTCCAGGAAAGTTCCCTTGAGGCACCACCTGAGCTCTGGAGGGAGGCCCTGATGCATTGATGTGCACCCGCTTCTAGTCATGGACAGTGAACCAAATACAGAAAGGAGCATCTTTGCTCGTCCGGGCCCTCACGGGACAGGAAGTAGAGGTGGGCCTTCAGAGCGCTCTAGTTCTTCCTTCTATTTCTGTAGACATGCTTCAGAGTAACTTTCTCACCCTCTGACATGCCGCTGCCTCTCGCCTCTGAGCTGGATTCTTCCTCCGATGAGAAAGCATCTACAGTGACAGCCCCCGACCTGGTCCTCATGCTGCTGGGGCTCATGCTGTTGATGTGGGGTGAGTGGCGCGTCTGAGCAGGTGCAGCAGGTGCGGGGCTGTGCCCGTGGTTGCCGAGATCTCTGCCTCCAGCCGGCAGCTCAGAGCCAGGCAGCAGGTGGGAAATACTGGAAAGCCAAGTGTTTGAGGAAAACGTTCGTTTCGGTTTCTACCTCCTAGCAAGCGTTCACTGTCTGTCTTTCCTTCCAGTGTGAATTCTGTCTGTCCTCACTGTTGCTGATGCCACAGGGATGGTTCATACACCAAACTGGGCCTTTAGTCCTTGTCTGTCCTGGCAACATCTTTCCCTTTCTCTTCTGTCCTTGGCCCCCTCATTCCTACCATCAAACCCTAGAATTCACCACCAACTGTTCGCTTTCAAAATCCTGTTTTGGTCACCCCCAACCCCTGCCCAGTGGCCACTTTTCAACCCCTAAAGTGACTTTTCATTGACAGGTACTGTCCTCTAGGCCCCCCCTTAGATTCTGGGGCACAAGGGTCCTGGGTCCCACCTTCACCCCTCTCCCGTGAGCGGCCTCTGATCAGCATTCTCTGCACCTTCACACCAGTGCCTTCACACAAAAGGCACCGTCTCTTTGACTCATGTCCCTTTCAAGGTAGGACACACATCTCAGTGGCCCCAGCAGGGCCAGTGACTGCCTGCCCCGGCTAGTCCCAGCCTCACACCCGGACTGCTATCTCCCACCTTCTCTGTGTCCCCCAACTCCTCCCTTCTTACGCTCAGCTTATGATCTTGCTGCCTATGTCGCTGGGGAGACGGAAGCCGTCAGAAGGGAATGACCTCGCCTGCCTGCGGCTGTGCTCAGATCTACCCGCCACCCGTCACCTGTCCTCCTTGAGGGCCGCCCTGTCCCTGTCTCCGTGCAGGACGGGCCCCTCCCTCGTCACTGGGTCCCAGATGCTCCTGCTCTCTCAGAACCGTCCCTCTGCCGTCACCACGATCCTTCCTACACGCTGTAACGTCTTTCCCCCGAAACAACGGAAACGCCTCCTGCTCCCCTTTCACAAAGTCCCCAGGGAGTTGCTGGGCTTTGCTTCATCTCCTGCCATTGTTTCGAGCTAATGTTTAACTGACATGACAGTAAGATTCACTCTCTGATATGTCGTCTAAGATTCTCCAGAAGGACTTGCTTTCACGTGCCCGCCAGCCCACTCACCACCTCAGTCCCTTTGGCATCAATCTCTCCCGGCTCCTAAGCCCTGGTGCCTGATGGCCTGTTCTCAGCGCTCATAAGCCCTCCTCGCCTGTCCTGGGCTGCTGTCCATCTTTCGTCCCCCACGCTTTCCCGCCAGGACCCGCAGCCACCTCTGCCTCACCCCGGCCCAGGCGTGGTGTCCTGTTTCCTTGCACATGGCCTCTCCGGAACGGCCCTTCGCTCCCTCTTCCAGAGATACTTCTTCCGGTGGCCTCTGGAACACCACACTCTCCTGGTTTCTTTCTTTCTTTTTTTTTTTTTTTTTAAATATTTTTATTTATTTCTAGGAGAGAGAGAGACAGCGTGAGCAGGGGAGGGTCAGAGAGAGAGGGAGACACAGAATCCGAAACAGGCTCCAGGCTCTGAGCTGTCAGCACAGAGCCCGACGCGGGGCTCGAACCCACGAACCGCGAGATCATGACCTAAGCGAAAGTCGGACGCTTAACCGACTAAGCCACCCAGGCGCCCCATCTCCTGGTTTCTTTCTAACTCAATCCCTGCTGCTTCCTGACCTTCAAGTGTTTGACTTTCCCAAGGTTGGTGCCCAGACCTGGCTTCCCCACCCCCACCCCACCCCACCCACCACACGCTCACTTCCCAGCTGCACTGCTCAGGTGCCTTATGGCCACTGTAGCCTTGAACTCAGGCTTATTTCCCCAGAGCTGGTCTCTCCTCTGAGCACCTTTCATACAGTCAATGGCTGCTCAGCCATCCAGTAGACACCGGACACTCCACATGGCCACACAGATCTCCTGATGTCCCATGCATCCCCCCAAGCTTAACCTGCTCCTCTGGGGACCTCTCCACGCCCAGGAACGTCACCGCCACTATTCCAGGGGCTGCGGCCAACCACAGAGAAGTTATACAAATTCCTCTCTTTCCTCCACACTTGAACTGCACCCGAAAGTAATTCTTATTGATTCTACTTTCAAATTTACTCTGGAATCTGACCCTTCATGGGGCAGCACTGCCCAGCGTCACAGGCGTCCTCAAGCTTCCAGACTGAGTGTCCACTGAGGTCCCCCTGCTTCTCCCGCGTGAGAGCGAGTTTACAAGTGTAAGTTGAGTCAGAGCTGTCCACAGCTCCCAGCACACCCAGAATGAAATCCAGGCCTGGGGCCACATCCAGGAAGCCCTCTGTGACTGTCTCCACCTGCCTGTAGGAACCTCACACCAGTGTTGCCCCTGGATCAGCTCCTGGGGCACCGCCTCCTCCTCCCTCTGTACACGAGCTCATTCCTTCTCAGCCTCTGCACTGGCTCCTTCTCTGCTGGGGGTGTGCGTCCCCCAAACACTGCAGGGCAGCTCTCCAATCCTGTTCTGGTTTCTACTCAGTTGGGAGCTGTCCAAATAGTCTAGACCACCTGATGATACTCTATAACTCCTTTCTCAGCTGTATCTTTTTAAAATTTGTTTATTTATTTGGAGAAAGGGGGAGCGAGAGAGAGCAAGCGGGGGAGGTGCAGAAAGAGAAGAAAAAAGCGAATCCCAAGCAGTTCCACGCTGACAGCCCAGAGCCTGACACGGGGCTCAAACCCACTAAACGTGAGATCACGGCCTGAGCCAAAGTCAAGGGTCAGATGCTTAACTGACTGAGCCACACAGGCACCCCTGGGGTTCATCTTTCCTCCAGCACAGATCACTCTTGGAAATCAGGTTATATATTGACTTTTTAACTGGTGTCCACATTCGCTCCGGCAACCCGTGTCCCATGTGTAATGTGTGGCACTCAGTAAGCCCTCACAAAGATTCGTAGGATGGATGAATAAAAGCCATGGAAGTCATGCCAGCCTCCATCAACTCCATCCTACCTGAGGAACCCATTATTTAAATAAGCATTTAAACTAAAAAGGCAGGCTATACATGCCAGATTCAGTATGGGCTCAAATAGATAATAATGATGAGGTAATATTTACTGAATGTGAAATAAAGTCCAGGCATTTTATGGATGTCAGCTTATTTAATTCTCACAAGAACTCTGTGAAGTAGGGCCATTATTTCCTCCAATCTGCAGAAAAGGAAAATAGAGCACAGAGAGGTACAGAATTTTCCCCGAAGCAGCACAGCTAGTAAGGGGAAGAGCCAGGACTCAAGCCTGTGCCTTCTGGCCGAGAGGCTGCATCTCCCTAGAGTCTTTTGTTCTTGGTCATTATGTCATAAGACTGTGCTCAAGTCCTTGGGATATGAGAGAATCTTTGGGGAAACTAGAATTCCTTCTCTGGACCTCCTTTGCCAGGAAGCAGGAAGTGAATAAAGGGCACAGTGTGTGTGTGTGTGTGTGTGTGTGTGTGTGTGTGTGTCTGTAGCAGGAGCCTGGCTGTTGTCACTGCGAGTTGGCCAGGCCGGGGGAGGGTCATCACAACTTCTGAGGGAGAGAGGACAGTGAGACGCAGTCACAAACGGAGGCACCACGTCCTAACCACGGATGGGGGCAGTGATCGGAAATGAATGTGGGAGAGGAGCAGGGGCAAAGAAGGAAGGAAGGAGGAGAATGAAGAGGCAGGAGCGAAGGGGAGAAGGAAGGGGGGAGGTGGGGGGAGCGGTGCTGGGGAAGGTACACGGGCTCCACTCGAGATCCGTACTGATCTCTCCCAAATTCTCTCCTAGCTCCACCCTGCGAACCTACTGGTGAGTAGCTCCCTTCCCTGTCCCCTTTGCTGTCCTCGGGAATCTTGTCCCGGGGCCTGTGGACGCTGTCTGACATCTGGTGACAGGGCTCCCAAGGGCCCGGGCTGCCTGTGTTCAGGCCAGTGTCTGCACCTGACATGTGCCTGCTCCGCTGGGGGGGGCCGGTCTGGCTCTGACCTTCCCAAATTCGTGGTCCTCTCCACAGAAGTCTCAGCTCGGGGAGGGAGATGCTGTTTCACAGGGAAGTCACAGAGCGTTACAGACAGATGTTAGAAAAGTCTCCACCCTCCCGGCCTGAGGGGCCCCAAGGCCCCTGTGTCTTCCTCGCTGGGCGCTCCCCCAGGGGCCCTGAGGTACTGTGGCTGCCACACGTCTGTGGAGACCATGGCCGTGGATGCCGGGGCCACGGGCCTGCCGGGAGGCACTCTGCCTCCTTCCTTCTCCAGCCCTGCTCTGTAACCACAGCTGTCAGCAGGCGCGACTTCTCTCCTGGACTCTGCTAGGTGCAAACACTGTTCGCTCTGATCCTGATCCGACGTCTGGCCTTCACCAGAAGAGAGGAGGAAGCTTCCCCAAGAAGGAATTTAACTAATGTGTGTTTAAACCCGGAACACGTCAGAACTGCTCTCTTCTATACAAAACACTGTCCACGGGGCTGAAAGAGGCTTCTGCACCCTCAAGGCTACAGGCTGCACATAGAACCAGGGAACACAGACCTCTGGGGCCAACGGCCGGGGATGTTCAGAACCAACCCAGCCTCCCAAGAGGCTCCTCCAGGGTTCACGCAGGTGGAACTCAGGCCACAGGTCCATGTGCTCAATCCGAGCGTGAGCAGACGTGCAAAGCCACACCCAGAAGAAACAACTCTCGCTACCAGGAATTTGCCAGGGGGTTCTGGGAACACCTGAGAATGATCTGGAGCAAGCTCTGCGCTCAAGGCTGAGTCCCAGCCCTCGAGAACGGCCCATCTGGGGTCCTACTCTGCACCCACCTGCCCCATTCACAAGAGTGGAGTACAGGTGCCTAGAAGCCTTCTTTATTCCTTTCTCTGCTCAGCTCAAAAGCCGTGCTGTGGTCGGCTCACCGGGGACTGCAGTTTTCCAAGGATAGAAAACGCCTCCTAGCGCACAGGCAAAGAGCAAACATTCAGGTACCAACGTTGGGACTGAGGTTTTTTTTGAGTCCCCAGGTAAAGCATTCCAGGAGCGAGGTTTGAGGATGACAGGTGTCGGAGCAGCGGCCACCTCTCAGTGATCTGGAACACATGGCATTTTTAGCTGGTGGGGGGAGAAGAGCTTCTCTTCAGACAATTCCTAACCTTCCCTGAAGAGAAGAGGCTCTGAGCTTTCGCTAAACAAATGCCTCAGGAGCCAGTGAGCACAGGGATTGGGGAGGTTTGTGGGCGCTGCTGCAGGGCAGGAGGAGGCGGGGGCAGGACCCAGCGTTGCCACCCCCCTCTGATCCACCCAGGGAAGATCCCCTACGGCCAAAAAGGAGGCATCCCTGAGCTCAAGGTGCGGATTGAAATTGCTCTTCCTCACCACGCCTTCGACAGAGGTTTGCACACAGTCCCAGAGCGAGGGAGCCCGATGTGCGCGGGAGGCGTTTTCCGGCAGGTGCATGCCTGTTCCCTCCAGTGGGAAGGAGAGAATCCATAAAAAAGGCATCGAGCACCTCTCAGTCTTTCCCAGACTGGCAGATCCTGGTGTCACATTCTGTCCTTGGAAGAAACAGTGTGACTCTAGGACACCAGGGGAATGAAGCAGGAGAAAAATGACCAATATGATTTACAACAAGAATGAATGAAACCCACTTACTTTTCCTGAAACGTCCGGCTTCACCACCTCTGATTACAGTCGCCAGCGCCCTGCCCTGTCTCCAAAAGAGCTGTGGTTAGTTCATGGGCAGAACTGTCAAAGCATGAGGACCAAGTGGAGGGCAAGGTCATCTTATGGACAGAGGAAGCACTGTGTGCAGTGGGGGCGGGGGCGCTGGGGTGTGCTGGGGGGCCACTGGGGTGCACGGTGGGTTTGGAGTGGGGGGTGCCAGGGTGCAGGGTGTGCTGGGAGTGCATGCCGCGGTGGGCTCAGGGGAGGCGCCAAGGTGCAAGGGAACCTGGGGGTGGGGGGCCAGGGTGCGGGGGGGATTTGGGGGTGTGCTGGGGGTGCATGCCGGGGTGGGCTTGTAGGAGGGCCATCAGGGTGTGGGGTGGGCTGGGGAGCAATGGGGTTCCGAGTGGGCTAGTGGGGGTGCTGCCAGAGTACAGATTGGGCTGGGGGAGACTGCTGGGGTGCGGGGTGGGTTCAGGGAGTGTACTGGGGTGTGAGGTGGGCTGGGGGCACCAAGGTGCCCGGTGGGCTCTGCGCCCTGCTGGGTGGTTATTCGAGCCTGTTTCAAATGCTGAGAACACAAAGTGCCTCTTCCTGGGTACTCTGAACCCCATTGCCCTGGAATATGTGTTTCATTCCTCTCTCCAGTGCTGCACCTGACGGCCAGGCCCTCTCAGCCCGTGGAGGGAAGCTCAGTGAACCTGACCTGCAACATCCGGGTCCCTTTAGGGAAGCTGGACGTCCCCCTCCAGTTCCGCTTCTTCAGAAACGGCCAGGTCCTGTGGCCGGACTGGAGCAGCTCCGCAGAGCTCCAGCTCCCCACTGTGTGGAGGGAAGACACAGGGTCCTACTGGTGTGAAGGAAAGACCACGGCATCCAGAGTCACTCGGAGCTCAAGGGTCCAGATACAGGTGCAGAGTGAGTGCGGGGGGCCTGCGGCCGGGGGCAGACACTGGCGGGGACAGGAGGCTGTCTCCCCTGACACCGGGGTCTGGGCTCCTGCAGGAATGGGAGGTGTCTGAGGTGTCCCCCAGCTTGTCTCCCGGTCAGAGTCCTGGAGGGATCTTCCCTACCCTTGCTAATCCCGCTTGCACGCACAGAAGAGCATTTCGGAAGCCCGCGCTGTGCTGGAGAGTGGGGGCAAAGTGCTGCATGATCGCGCCCCTATTTCCAGAAGCCGGAGCTCCCAAGGTGCCCTCAGGGAGGGCGAATGTGTGGCTGTGGGGGGTGGTTGACGGGAGCCACAGAGAAGGGAGAAATCAGACCCGCACGGTAGGCGGAGGCTTTGTGCAGGAGGCTATTGGAGAAGCTGGGGCTTGGTTTTGAGAGAGACAAAGACGAGGAGGTGTTTCCTGACTCTGGACCGTGCTGCCCCGCGTCAGGGTGGACACGCTGACATCCTCCCTTGTTCTCAGTCAAAGATGCATCCTCGGTGCTGGGAAGCGGGTGGCTCCGGGAGGCTGGCTTTCCCGCCTCTGCTCAAACTCCGCCCTGGTGAGGCTGGAGCACAGTTCAGAAGCACAGGGCAGCGGGCCCTGCTCCCGGCCTCTCACACATCACGTAAGGGGACCCTCCCAGCCGCCAGAGGCAGCCGCGTTGCCCGCCCCCTGTGCAGACGGGAAATCGAGTCCTAGAGAGGTCAAGTACTTGGATCAAGCACACACAGTCAGACCTGGAACCAGCACTCAGCCCAGGCAGCTGTGTCTGCGCTCGGCACCGCTGTTGTGCCTTGTGGAGGGAGGGCTCAAGGAGGCCGGGTCCTGGGAGCCCCAGTGTCCTGGGCCGGGAGGGGGTGCTTGGTGACAGTATGGCTTTTATCGCCCTGCAGTATCCATCCACCTGACCAAGGAGGACCTAAATCAGCAGAACTCCCCCCCCCCCCATGTCCCCTCACCTTTCCACCGAGTGAACTGCTGAGTTTGCCCGAGGCCTTTGTGTTCAGGACGGTCACCCCTCCGGGGTCACATTGTGTGCGCGCAGGAGTCCCCGTCTGCAATGTGAGCCTGGAGACGCAGCCTCCCGGCGGGCAGGTGCAGAAGGGACAGAGGCTGGCTCTCGTCTGCGAGGTGGCCACCGGCACTGGAGATATCACCTTCCTCTGGTACAAAGGCGCCCTGGGTTTGAGCCTGGAAACAAAGACCCAGCGCTCTCTGGCAGCGAAGTTCGAGATCGCGGCGGTGGGGGACAGTGACACGGGCAAGTACTACTGCGCGGCCGACAACGGCTACGGCCCCAGCCTCAGCGAGCTGGTGAGCGTCACCGTCAGAAGTAAGTTCCCCGACCCGCCAGCGGCCCGCGAGCTGGGCTCCCCGTTTCCCCGGGGGCGCCCCGAGGGAGTCCACCGGGGCCGGGCCTCCGTGGGCTGGGACTGCAGCGGCCACAGTGTGGGGACCCTCTCTGACGGCGCCCTGTCTCTCTCAGTTCCAGTGTCCCGCCCCGTCCTCACCGTCAGGGCGCCCGGGGCCCAGGCCGAGGAGGGGGACATGGTGGAGCTTCGCTGTGAGGCCCAGAGCGGCTCTCCCCCGATTCTGTACCGATTTTATCACAAGAACATCACCCTGGGGAGGAGCTCAGCTCATGCTGGAGGAGGAGCGTCCTTCAACCTCTCTCTGACTGCAGAACATTCTGGAAACTACTCCTGCGAGGCCGACAATGGCCTGGGGGCCTGGCGCAGCGAGGCAGTGCCCCTCAGCGTCACAGGTACAGCTCAGGCTGTAGGACTGTCTTGGTCACTGCCTTTTTCCAGCATCCCGGGGGAGTTTTTAAAAATTTTGTTTAAATTCAAGGTAGTTAACACATAGAGTAGTCTTGGCTTCAGGAGTAGAACCCAGTGATTCATCTCTCTCTTTTTTTAATTGGTAGAATTATTTTTTAAAAAATGTTTAATATTTATTTTTGAGAGAAAGAGAGAGAGAGAGAGGGAGGGAAGGAGAATGTGGGGGAGAGGGGCAGAGAGAGGGAGACACAGAATCCGAAGCAGCTCCAGGCTCTGAGCTGTCAGCACAGAGCCTGACGCGGGGCTCAAACTCGTGGACTGTGAGAGCATGACCTGAGCCGAAATCGGAGCCCCCCGGGCCCCCCAGTGATTCATCTCTTACGTGTGACACCCAGCGCTCATCCCAAAAAGTGGCCTCCTTGATGCCCGTGGTTCATTTAGCCCATCCCCCACCTCCCTCCCTGCGAGGACCCTCAGTTTGTTCTCTGTAGTTAAGAGTCTCATGCTTTGCTCCCTCCTGACACCACCGCATTTCCGGCGTTGTGCAGCCAGTGATGGGTCTGTGGGGGGTGCCACCTTGGGATGCTGTCTGAAGGGCACAGAGGACGTGAAGGCTGATGGCTCTTCCCCTGTCATCAGTGTGCTAAGCTGCAGCCCCCTCCATACAGAAGTCTGCCTGCTGCCCCCCACCCCCAGGAGGAGCAGACCTTGGCCCCAACCCACAGTGGAGATGTCTGCTCTCCAAAGGGTAGCCGTCCAGCTGGCAGCTCATGTGCTGACCTCTCCCTTCAGTGCCCACGGAGGACAGGCGAGAACGCCTGGCCTCGGGAATCCTCGAGGGGCTCCTCGGCGTCCTTGGTCCCGTCATTCTGGCCGTATGCTGCTGTGGGCTCAAGAAAAGACTAGGTTCGTATTTACAGAGGCTGGTATTTTGTTACTGTGACCTTTGTTTTCACGGGCACAGGCTGGGCCGGTGACGCAGGGGTGGATATGTCCTGCTGGCCCGCAGACCTACTCCCAGGCCCCCCTCCCCCACCGCAGACCCACTCCCAGCCCCCTGCATGGGAGCAGCACCCATTGGACTGATGCAGAGTGTTTGGTCAATCCTCCATCCACTATGTGTTATCTGAGGTCAAGCTGATAGCTTGTCTGATCTAATTTTTACACCAAAACGTAACTCTATTTAAACTAACTAGTCAGCCCCTGGAGGAGAAACCACAGTTAGCAATCCCAGCCCTGCTGACCATCTTCCAGGGAAAGTCGGTGCCTCTTATCCCCAGAGCATCATCATGTGGCTTCCGGCTTTCTGGAATGCTTGTCCACACCTCCTCATGTTCCACTCACCGCGGGATCCCTCCTGCTTTCCAACTTAAACGTCACTTTCTCCGAGAGGCTTCCCCTGGCCACACAGCCCGCATTCTCTCATTATTTTTCATCAGGGCACTAAGCTGGGTAGCCCCGCCCATGCTCACATGGGGAATTACATATGTATTTGTGCATTTAATCTTGGACTCCTGTTCTCTGCTAAGCAGAGATGCAAGATGGAGACAATGTGAGATTTTCACTTGAATTCCTAGTTTCTCCTGCATCATGGGGCACCTCACCTTGTCTATCACGTGGCTGGGGCCATGTCTGCATCTGATGACTTGTCATGACAATGTTAGGTCATGTGGTTGTTAAAACCCAAGGCAAACAATACAAGAAGTGCAAGTGTTTGGAGACATGGGCTCAAGTCCTCATTCGGGTGGGGGGGGAAGCTATCTTTGGGGAGCCCACACAACCACTCTGCACAGAGTGTCCCACCAGCAAGACGTAGGACCCTTGTGACTGAGTGCCGGCATGTCCTCTGGCATGCGGTGGCATTTGTGAGGGGTACTGTGGCCTGAGGCACAGTCCCACACGGGGGCCACCTGAAAACAAGTGATGAACAGAATCCCCCTTTGACGTGTTTGCTCATCTGCTTGTCTTGTAGGAAGACGTCCATCCAGGAGCCCATGCAGGTGAGGCTCCACATTCTCTGTGTGCACTGATGTTCCAGAAAAATCAATCTTACGGGTTCTGAGTTATCTTCTCTCATGGGCTTGTTTCTTATGTGATTGTAACCCAACCCACCCCTCTAGAGCTCTCCCCCTTATCACTGAGCACCTGCTTGCTCTTCCTTCTTGTTTATATATCAACTAATTAATTGAAATCCTTCTTCCATCATTCTTCCTAATTTAGCTCCCTCACCAAACTTTGACCCATTTCACACATTCACCAATGAATTGATTCATTAAATGAGTTAACCCGTATCTGAGGGTCTGTGAGTCATTCTGATGAGAAAGGAAAATGGGATCCCAAGTCTTTTTTTTTTTTTTTAGTATATGTGCTGCCGAAGCGAGCACTCGAGTCTTAAAATATCTCAGAGGAATTAAGATACATGCACATTTCTGTAATTCAGGCCAGAGAGTGTTAACCATTGCTGGTGAAGTTCTTTATAACTTAAGAGGCCGGTAGAATTTTTTTTTTAATTCTTGCATCTGGGGACATCAATGTTTAGTTGACATTAAAAAAAAATTTTTTTTAATGTTTTATTTATTTCTGAGAGAGAGACGGCATGAGCAGGGGAGGGCCAGAGAGAGAGGGAGACACAGAATCAGAAGCAGGCTCCAGGCTCTGAGCTGTCAGCACAGAGCCTGACGTGGGGCTCGAACCCACAAACTGTGAGATCGTGACCTGAGCCGAAGTCAGACGCCCAATTGACCGAGCCACCCAGGCGCCCCAAGTTGACATATTTTTATACTGTGTTGCTCTTATGCCGACAAAGCAGATATTTTCCACCAAATCAGGGTACCGCTCTTCCAGGGGTACATGCACCCACAAGCCCACTTTCTTCTCTCCCTTCCTCAAGCTGCCTGTCCTGCTCAACACCCTGTTTTCTGTCGGGGGTGAATCGATATTGCTTCATTCAGAATTCACTGAGCGTGTGTGATGTGAGGGGCCCTGATGCGGGTGTGGGCGACACTATTGTGAGCCCAGCAGCTGACGGCCTGTGCTCATGGGCTGTGTGCTCCAGCGCTACCCGGCTGCACCCTGCTCAGCCAGGTCAGGGCATGCGCCACGCAGCCGTGCCCGGGACTCCCCCCAGAAGTCAGTATTCCACCCGGGACCCTCCCTGGCGGGCTTCTCTCCTTTGATGTCTTGCTCACAACCATGGATGGAGATGTGCGGGGCATTGGGGAGGCTACCCCATGCAGATAACGTGTGCTTCTGCGTCTGCAGGAGCCCTCCGAGCCCGGTGCCATCAGTTTCCAGCTACGTCAACTCACCTGCCCCGCTGCAGGGACAGTCTATGTATGAAAACGGTGAGGCTCCCAGGTGACCTGGCCCAGGCAGCTCCAGTGAGCTGGGGAAGGGGCGATGGGGCCTGCCAGCCACACCTGTGTCTGCGGTGCCCCAGCCGCCGCCTCCGCGAACAGGTGGCTCCACATGGCGGCAGGTGGTCGGCGTGGAGTGAATCAACTGCAGGAAGAAAGGGCTGTGTCCCGACGCCTACTTTCTCCTCTTTCAGTGAATGTTGTCTGCGGGGACGAGGTTTACTCCTTGGTGTACCGCACGCAGCAGGAACAGCCACCAGCAGGTGAGACGTGGGGGAGTGACTGTGTCTCTTTCCCGGAACCAAGGAGGTAATCAGGGGCTGCCCCGCCTCCCTGAGCTCTGGCCTTCGGTCTGGGTTCCCCTGTCAGACGGCACATTGGGGTGGTGGTGGCTGCCTGCCTTCCTTGAGTGGCTCCGGGCATCTGCCCACTTGCTGTTGTCCTGTCTACACTTGGTGGCTCCGCAAATGCCAGAGGTATAAATGCCCAGAGGGACCTACTCACCAGCCCACCCCTACTGGGCTGCCTATTGTCCTGTGCACAGCAAGGAAATCATGTTTGTGAAAGGCAGAAAAGCAAAACTAAAAATATTGACGGCAACCAATACGCTATAGGTAGATAGGAGAAGAGGCATATAAACAGTTATGTTTAAATATAAACAACACCTGACAGGCACATCTTCTATCCCGCAGTACCGCCCCGGAGAACGCGTGTCGAGGACCAGGTGAGTCACAATCCCTACTGTACTTTCCTTCTTGCTCTTCTCTCTTCCTTCTACAGAATACTCCTCAAACTTTTAAAATTATAGCCGCTTTGGAAAGCCAAAATGTTTCCATGGTCCATCTCTTCCCTCATCTCCCCACACGGTGGGACACACACATTTGGTTGTAATAATAAAGTGTCACTGTGCAAGGGGATTGTGGAGGCTTGCAGACACGTTTCCGTTGGCAACAGACACGTGGATGATTTGTAGCTGCACTGTAACACGTGCCAAGTCTTCTCATGCCATTCCTTGAAAATCTTTATTCTGAAATACTGCTCAACCACACACACACACACACACACACACACACACACGTACACACACACACAACATTGTGTTGTGAGGTTAACCAATCTGTGGAAAGCTAAGTTAACATTGAACAAAGCTAAACTAGTAGTGATTTGGGTCATTGAAACTTGGTGATTTGTCAACCTTGAATAATTCAAGACATCACTGATAATAGGAAAATACTTTCAGAAAATTACGGGAATCACACCTCAGCACGAGTGCAAAGGCACTAGATGCTTTGCAGTTTTGTCGAGTGTGGTGGGGAAGCCAGACATCTCAGGACAGAACTGTGTCCTTGCTACCCCAGTGACACGCTACATTTAGTTTAGGTGCAAAATCCTGAAATCCTGCAAAAAACGCCAGCCTGAGGAACGGCCTAATGGTGGCCCCTTAGAACGGGAGAGGGGCTTGCACAGTCAGGTCGGCGTGCTCAGGGGCACCTCTGCAGCCCACCAGCGGGACGCAGCCCCTTTGAAAACGCTCGCCCAGGGCCACAGTCTTCCAAGAGGCTGTGCCACGTGGGCTACGTGGTGCGTCGTGACAGGATGCGTCCAGGCTGCCTGGGGGAGAGATCCAGGGGGAGGCTTGTCCCACGTGTCTCCCCTGCTCTGGTCCTGTGTATGTGCCTTGGCTTTTAGGATGCCTCAGCCATCTATTTTAGGCTGAAGAATGCAAACGTTAGGGATGAGGACTATGAAGACACTATGTAAAGTTCCGGAAGATTCTGCTCTTTGGAAACCATCCATGACTCCAAGCCTCAGAACCAGTACACTCTTCAGAGACCCTGGGGTAGTCAGCTCTCCAGTACTTCCCACCCCAGTGCCTCCCCCCGAGACTATTCCTACAACCAGCCCAGAGAACCAACATGAACGCGGGGGTGGGAAGGACCTAGTGACCAGAACCCCATACCTACTGGTTCTTCTAGGCTCAGGTCGAATTGTGCTCTAACTCTTTCCTGTGAGAGGACACAACGTGGGTGAAAGAACTTGGGATCTTGGGGTGGAAGGACAGTGCGGCTCACCCAGCGTTCAGGTCGAATTGTGCTCTAACTCTTTCCTGTGAGAGGACACAATGTGGGTGAAAGAACTTGGGATCTTGGGGTGGAAGGACAGTGCGGCTCACCCAGCGTGCAGGGACGCAAGGTTAGTGATTCCGCGGGGCTGCCGCACACGGACATGGGCGCCGGTCACCTTGTAAGTGTGGACCAGCTCTGTACTGATCTCCAGAACAGAAATCTCATCCTGCCACTTAAGTGACCCAGCCTGTTTCTGCGTAAAATATGTGACTCGGTGCATTTGGGGTCACTGCCACCAAACAGAATCCAAGCAAAGTTTCGTAACTACTTACCGTGGGTGCACTTAACTTTGGAGACATATTTTGTACGCACAGGCCAGTCTAGATGCCTTGGTGAGTTTCACCACATCCAAAGTGCTATACTTGCTGCAGCCTTTAGAAGCTTTATGAATACAATTTTTCTTCTTTTATTCACAAACGTTTTAAAAATGTGACAATATGGGGTGCCTGGGTGGCTCAGTCAGTTGGGCATCCAAGGTTGGCTCAGGTCATGGCTTAGGTCATGATCTTGCAGTTGGTGAGTTCGAGCCCCGTGTTGGGCTCTGTGCGGACAGCTCAGAGCCTGGAGCCTGTTTTGGATTCTGTGTCTCCCTCTCTCTCTGCTCCTCCCCCACTCACACTCTTTCTCTCTAAAAATAAACATTAAAAAATTTAAAATGTGACAATTTGGAGTCTCTATTTTCATTTTCACCACCTCCCACAAATTAAAACAATTTAGAAGTATACAATCTAAAAACTAAGAGTTTTTCTTATATCTAACACCACAAATCGTGCCCATTGTTTAAAAACTTAGTGTTGTTAAAATCTTAGCTCTGCAGATAGTTTTCAATTCTTCGTACAAACTCTTATACGTGCATGTAAATACACAAATATTTAGAAATATACCTATCTGTAAAAATTGTGAAATATTTTCAAGTCTTTATGTAGACTTTTATACTATTTTAAAAGACTATATATATCGGTTACATACAGATAAATCATAATATATACTCTTTTGTTTTGCAAAGTCTAAGTAACATAAAATTTACCATAATAACCATTTTAAGTGTACCATTCAGTGCCGTGAAATACTATCATGATATAGTATAATCTTTTCAATCACTGATGGACATTAGGTGGTCTCCAAAATTTTTATATTATAAAAATAATACTAAAATAAGTATCCTGGGGCGCCTGGGTGGTTCAGTCAGTTGAGCGTCTGACTTCAGCTCAGGTCACGATCTCCTCATTTGTGAGTTTGAGCCCCGCGTTGGGCTCTGTGCTGCCAGCACAGACTCCACTTTGGATCTTCTGTTTCCCTCTCTCTCTCTCCCCCTACCTCCACTCTCTCCCTCAAAAATAAACATTAAAAATAAAATAAATAAAAGTCCTTATACAAACATATTTCTGTGTTCCTGTGAATTCATCTGAAGGATAAGTTTGCAAATCAGAGATTAGGACATTTTAGGTTGTGCACACTTGATATTTTTGTTAAAGACTTTTAAACTGCTCTGTAGTCAGTGCACACACTGACCAACAGTGCATGAGATAATCAGTCTGTGAGAGAATAGTATCATTGTTATTTCAATAAAAAACTGTAAAACTACTAATGCAGTTGAGCATTTTCCCCATAAATGAAATATTAATTTGTAGTTCTTCCAAAAGTTTCCTATGCTGATCCTTCATCTATTTTCTCAGTGTTCATTTAACTTTTTTCTTATAGCTTCTGTAGGAATGATTTATAATTTGTATAAAGTGAGGTGCACACATTTTATGTGCTTAGTTCCGTCAGTGTGACCAGAGCATGCACCCAAGTAACTGAAACTCTTGTCAGGATATAAAATTTCTCCATCATTCCAGAAACTTCCCTCACATTCCCTGCCATGCGATTATGTTAGTAAAAATGTTCTTACATTTTCTTAAAATGCTTTCATAATTGTTATAATTCACATAGTATGTCATAGGTATGTTTGGTCTGAGGTAAGAATCTGACTTTTCTTATTTTGAGGTTTTATGTTATATTTATATTATGACTTTAATTTTTGGATTAAAAAATTATATGAGACAGAGATCTAACCATTTTTTCAAACAGATATTAATTATCTACTATGATTTATTAGGTCGTCTATTCATTTTCCTTTTATTTCCATGCTACCTTATCTCATCCAAATAAAACACATCTGACATAGACTTCTTGTTTAATGCTTCTGCCTAATGCTAACACTCAATGATCAAGAATGAAGTAAGGGTTCTTCGAGGGAAGGGGGGATGGGCTAGATGGGGGATGGGCACTGAGGAGGGCACTTGCTGGGATGAGCACTGGGTGTTGTATGTAAATGATACATCACTAAATTCTACTCCTGAAACCAATATTGCACTGTATGATAACTAACTAGAATTTAAATACAATTTTGAAAACCAAATACTGATACCGTTGGAGCGTCTGTTGAGGAGGATCCTGCCCCTCGCACAATGGGCTCCCAGGGCACGTGCCCATGTTCTCTGCACAGGTGCCCCACTGTCCCCTGCACGCACGCCCACTCCTGCCCACCTGCCCAGGCTCCCTCGGGTGCCCTCCCCGTCATGTCCTATGGCTGCCTTTCTCACTTGAGTTTCTGTTTATGGCCCATGGAAATGTTTAACTTTTTCTTTTCTTAGGACCAAAGTCGATTTTTATGTTATATTTTATCTGCCACCGGCAAGTATTTGGATCTCAGGGAGGGCTCAAGGAATGAAATGGGAGCCCCGACTGACCAGAAGTGTGAACATTTTTTCTGGATTTAGGTGGGAGCCCCACCATTTACTGGATCTGAAGTTTGGGTCAAATTATTTAAACTCTGTATTTCTGGGCTCAGTCTTAGTGGCTCAGTCGGTTAAGCATCCGACTTGGGCTCAGGTCATGATCTCATGGTCCGTGAGTTCGAGCCCCATGACGGGGTCTGTGCGGAGCCTGCTTCCAGTCCTCTATGCCCTGCTCACTCTTCCCCTCCCCTGCTCGCACTCTCTCTCTCTCAAAAATAAATAAACATTAAAAAAATAAAAATAAATGAACAAACTCTCTTCATGCTTAAAACTGGGATAGCAATTGTATCTAATATATAACGCTGCCTTGCTAATTATGTAAACCATTTGTTTAAAAAGCTCCAAACTGTACCTAGCACACATTAGATGCTCAAAAACTAAATTATTTTTATTATTCCTTCTCAAATTTCCCTTTTTAGTATTTACAGCATTTTAATCTGAGTGTCATACTTCATTATTTTAACAACCTTAAGATAGTACAAATACACTTAATTTATTGTAATTCTTAGGTAATTCTTCTGCCTGAAGTTTTAGGTATTTAAGCCTGCATTCGTCATATTTTCTGAATCCTGGTCATTGTAATTTGGTGGGTTTTGTGACTGTAAATTGAGACACTTCCTGTGTGTTACAAGAGTCTTGTATGGCCTGGCCTACTGACTCTGTCCTGCAAAAGTAATTTTATATGTGCTTCTTCCAAGGCTTGGGGGTGTCCCTGGCCCAGGACCATGTTTTACGATAATTCCTCATGTGGGGCTTCCCAGAGCACCCACGGGAAGTGGCCTCATCTTGGAGTTTTGATATGTTAGGGGAAACTCTCTATTTTCCCCCAGAGCTCACAGAAAGACCAGGTTGCTGTCATCTCTGTGCTGGTGGGTGAATTTTTCCCCTATCAAACCAGTCTTCTATTAAAAGGAAAGTCTTCTGATGGTTCGGATTTTATGTGTTTTAGTTTCAAGCTTCTACCTTTCACAAGCCCACAGTTTTGTCTCCTAGTTCCTCCTGGATGAACTGCTAAGCTCATAAAATCATTTCATGTCACATTCTGTCTTCACGGCACCAGTAATGTCGATGTGCATGTGTAATACTCTGTTTTCATTTCCTCTTTATTTTCTTATCTGTAATGGAGGAATTTCCCTTCTCTTTCACCCATTTAATTATGTTTTTAAAAAATTATGTAACATTTATCCGTCACTGAATGAATGAGTGAATGAATGCACACTTCCTTGGACTGGTAAATCACCGCCTCCTAAAGAGAGAAGGAGCTATTAGCAGAGCGTGTTAGATGAGCAAACCCCTTGGAAGGAAATCAGGTCGGAAAGCCGGAAGTACAATCTGGATCTTGGCCCCTGGTCTTCCTTCTGCCACCGGCTGATGCTTTACTGCCAGGAAGACACCCAAGGAAGCTGCCGTGGGTGACTCCATGAAGGGTCAGTGTTCTTGATCTCCCAAGGGTCCCCTGTGGTTCAGAGTTCCCCTTGGTCATTGGTCTTTCTGCCTGGAAAGTGACAACCATCCACCTTCTGGAAAACACACACACATGCAATTAAAACAGAAAATAGAAAGCTTCGGATTGAATTGTCTTTGATCCCCTGGGGCCCCTCCACACCTGCCACCCCCACACTTCCCCCCAGGGAGCCCAGGCCACCTGGAAGGAGGGATTTTCGCACACTGAGGGAGGTCTGCTCCCTCCTGCAGACACAGCTCAGATATCTACCAACAGCCTTGCTAAGTCTCCCTGTGCCTCTGTCTCCCCTCAGACTTTAAGACTAGGCTAGCTATACTCCCCACATGAGAATGGCAGAGCCTCATTCAAAGGGGGTTTATAATAACTTCTACTGACATTGAAGAAAGATAATCTTCCTCATGAAGAAAAAAAGTTTGAGACTGTAAAAGTCCAGTCTCCCCAAACAATCACTACCTGAAAGAAGACTTACCCCCATCCTTCTCAGATTGCCTGGAGAAATTTTGCAGGTAATTCTGGGAGAAACTGGATCTCTGGAGAATCTTCATTGTCTTACCTGCCAAGGAGGTAATGGCCAGAAATTTCCAGGCATTCTTGGTCTGAATTCCCTGCCGTGCTATTTGGACTATGGAGGACCCAACAGAATTCTAGGAAGTAAGGAACTGCATTGTAGAGAATCTTCTGGGCAGAAGGGTCTGCCTAACTAATGCCCAGAGAATCTCTACAGAGGCACCATCTAGATTCCCACTAGTTAGTTCTGCTCCAACAAACATTAGCACCTCCAAAAGAGTACATCTCTTACCCTGGACATAAAATTTCTAGGGCCAACCCCATCCAACAAAGACATATCATGTTATTCAAGATCATTATGGTGATGGTTGAAATGACTACCATAGCTCCTGCCACACCGTGATGATGGCCATGAGTCATGACCATGTTCACCGCCGTGTGTATAGCAATTCCTGTGATAAGAGATCGAATACGTTGAGACATTTCGTATAGACATCGCGGTCTTGCGGCCCCAAGGTCAACCAAATACCCCAGAGATCTCTGATTAACCAACTTCATTTTCTTATTGTGAGTATCCTAGTAACTTCCTCAAACGGGAGACAGTATTTATTTTGTTCGGCGTTGTATTTCATGAAGGTTCTGTCTCTGCCTCAGTCCCTACACACCCCACCTTGGCATTGAACCTTGTGTTCCTTCCAGGATACTGAAGAGAGTTGACAGGGACACTGTGGCTCTGTGTGTGACAGAGTACCCTTGTGCAGAATCTCCAAGTTGAGGGTCTACCGGGTCTGTCCGAGAGGCTTTCAAGTCTTTATGTAACTCTGCTTCTCCATAGCCCCTGTGACTCCATCTTGCCAGTGGTCAAATATCCCTGCACAAGGAGTTTTCTATCTCTCCTTTTGGCCTATATCCCCCTCACCATCCACCCACCCCCAGACACACACAGTTTCACTTCCTCCACTGTAACCTTGAACATGAATTTACTTTGTTCTCCAAGGAACCGCTGAGCTTCTCACCTCTGGCTGCGGCCCCTAGTTTGCATCTGAGTCTAGGTGTGCCCCCAGGTCGTGTCCGCCCACATGTAAATGTCTGCCTTGAGTCAACTGTGAGAGCACTCAGATGTCTGTCATGTTAAGGGTTTGTGCCACCCCAAGGGCCCCTACCTCACTATGACAACGCATATTTCTCTCCTCCACACCCCCTACCCTTCGAAAAGAACTAATTCTCAACTCAATTTCCATACAGGACAGGATGAAATCACAAACATTTTGAAAAATCTGTTCAGAGGTCTGAAAAACCAATAGCTACTGCCCGCCCCACGCCAGCCCCACCGCCAGCTCTTCCTCTGCCTTTTACAGACGACTTTTTCTGTATTTTCTTCCTTAATTCACAGTCGTCCTTCAGAATCCCGTACCGTCCTGACTGGGCAGCACAAGGAGGACCCACAGGCCGCCTAGGAGCCTTTCCTTCCCCAGGCAAGGGCTGGATGAACAGTTTGGTGTGCGACTCTGCCCCAGGGAGGCCCACACTCACCCTCTTCCAGACATGGGTGAGCCATCGGCCCCGCAGAAGGTTCCAGCAGCGTTGCCTGATACACTTTGAGCTGAGGGAGGCCCAAACCCCCGGGTCTTATTTTTTATGAATTTTTTAGAAATCTATAAATAGCATATGTTTATTTTATATCATATATATTATCTATATAACGTTTATTTGTTATATATTATAATATAGAATATTTATTTTAATGTATATTGTCTAAAATGTTATATATTATAATTATATATACATTAATTATAGTATATATTAATATATAATGTAAAATAAACATATGCTTATATATTTTATAAGAATACTAGAACACTAGATATGTAGAAAATTAGAACATATAATGGTCTACATACATACTAGAATATTTGTTATATAAAATATAGAATATATATTATTCTATAACTGTATAGAATAC
Source organism: Hyaena hyaena (assembly GCF_003009895.1). Taxonomy (NCBI): domain Eukaryota; kingdom Metazoa; phylum Chordata; class Mammalia; order Carnivora; family Hyaenidae; genus Hyaena; species Hyaena hyaena. Next base: position 668,736 of record NW_024081398.1, read on the forward strand.
ATAATAATATATATCACATAATACTCTATGTATATTCTATATAATAAATAATATGTAATATTTTACATATTATTATATTATATTTTAATTATATTCTATATGTGTATAATATACATTATAATCTATATATTATATAAAAATACTAGAACACACTGATAAGCAAAATGAGGAAGAGAAAAGTCACCTTTAATTACATTATTCAAATATGGTTACACTAACATTTGGTGTTTATTGGCCCATACATTTTTTATTGGATAATTGGGGGGAGGGGACTGGGCAGCAAGTAAATTGCATTCAGCAGCCCCTTTTTCCTTAACAGCAGATCATGAACAAATTTTTTTGCTATTAAATATTGTACAGAATCATTTTTAATGGCTGCTCGGTAGTACACGGACATGTGATTTTTTTTTTACCTGTCTTTTTGAGTGTTTTCAGCACTTTTCTTTTACAGTGCTATAAGCAAGGCTTTGATGATATGATATAGGACATCACATCCTTACACCGACATTTCCCAAAGGAAAACTACGTTTATGGTGAGTGATAATGTTGAGCATTCACCTGAGCAGATGACATTGTGTCTCTGATTACCTCGCCATAAGTCAGATTACAAGGTTACAAATACCTATGATTTTGTGATTTAAGTTTCATGCTACATAAAGTCCAAAAATGCAACATGCACCTGCCTATTCAGCCTCCCTGACTGAGCTGTTACACACAACGCCTACGGGGCCACATCTAATGAGAATGGGAGTGACAACTGGGTTTGGGGATGTGTGCTCTGGACGGCGTGGCTGCACTGGGAGCAGTGTGTCCCAGTGCAATACAAATTAGAAATATGGTCCCAAAAGCAATACAAATTAGAAATATGGAAGAGGACGATGTTTTCAATGATACCAGAGCAAGTGGTTTGAAGCTTAGCAACATCTCATTCTAGAAGGCTGAAAAAAACTTCTCCTGAGAACCCTGTGTGGCTGCAGAAATGGCCCTACTTTCCTAAGGAACATTGAGAAGCCTTATATCACAGTAAGATCTGACAGAGTTCGAGAGCCAGACTGGAGAATGGGGCCACCTGAGTTTGGCTCCCAACTGTCACTACTGGAAAGTGACCATGGTCCCCTTGGTCAATTACTTGCCTTTTCTGGTGCCTCAGTTTTCCCAATTGTGTCACAGGGATAGTGGACTCTTCAGAAGCTTGCTCAAGGTACCAAATAACTCTGTGAGCATAAGGCACTTAGAGCCGTCTCCAAGTCACCAGCAGACATATGTGTTAACTGTCATCAGCCCCTAGAGGAGCAGTTTCTTTGGCATCTAGAGGGACCATCTTCATTCTCTCGCACTTATCGGAAAGAAGACAGTGGCCAGACATTGACAAGCCCTTCTACTTCCTTTTTTTGCTAATTGTACAAAGCCTACTTAGAAAAGTAGTTTCCATTCCCTGCAGACAAACCCCAGCTGGTGGCTGAGGGGACATCTCTTCTTGGATAGCTGACGCGGGTCCTCATGTTGCTGTGGTCACTGCTGGTCATCCTTGGTGAGTCCCATACTTTGAGTTAGGATGGAGGCAGCAGCAGACAGGGTCTCCAGCTCCTGGAAACCCTAAGGGTTTATCGGAGCCCGGGGGTCAGTGGAAATGCTTCCTTCCAGCTCAGATAGCAGAGACTGAGGGGAAGTACTGAGTCCCTAGAAAGTCAAGATGGCAACACGTCCTCGCCCTTAATGTTCAAGGCTTATGATCTTAGATAATCCAGAGTAATATGTTCTTACGAATACAGTTTTCATAATTTCAACATTTACCTCTCCTTCATGAGAATGATGCACACATGTCTCTCCGAGTTTGGGCTCAGAGGTGCATGGACACCCTTTGCTGTGACTCCTCCCTTGAGCCGTGGGCTACCAGGGAAACAAGATTCCTTTCTCTACATTCGGGAGACACTGATATCTGTTAATGAGTAGAAGGATGCTCACATAAAATACAGCTGGGGAAAAGGAATCCATGCAAGGTGGGTGCAGCTTTCAAAACTGTGTGTGCTGTTCTCAGCCCATCAATAAGCAAGGTTGTGGCTGGTCCAGCCCTCGTGGGTCTTATTAAGACCACAAGATGCCCTTTGGTATTAATGGTCAGGAAACTGAAAAATCAACAGATTCATTACCTACAGGGTCTGGCAGTTACCCGGCACCCCCGGGACCGCACAGTGAGGTGGAGGGGAGAAACAAAGCATGGGTCTGGGGCTCTGTTCATATTGGGGCAGAGGCTGGGGGCCCACGGCTTCAGGGGCTCACTCTTTGTTGAGGAATTAAAACAGATGAGTGGAAATTTGAAGCATGAGAAGAGAAAAAACCAAGTGGCCCAAATGGTCAGTTACAGAAATCAATGGAGATCCCTAAAACAAAGGAACCTCAGTGCAGGGGAGGTGGCTGGCTCTTGTCCACAGCATGCAGCCATCACATTCTCTGATGTGGCTGCCTCGGCATCAGTCAGCACAAAGTCGGGCTTTCCACGACCAAAAACCCTCAACTGTCAGGGTTTACACTGCACACTCTGACTGGTGTGTTTCCTGATGGACTCTTGGCGACTTGGGATGCCAAGTCGTGGTGTGGTCGACGTGCTGGGTGTGCAGGTGGTTGTGGGGGGTGGGGGAGGGACAAGGAAAAGGAAGGAATCGCTGGACACCGAGCATCCATCCCTGGGACGTGCCCCAAGGGCTCCCTTCCGTCCAGGGACAGGTTTGCACCTGCCTTGTGGATGTGACACAAGGGGGCCAGCTGGTGTCTGAGGGGGGTGGGGTTGTTGGTAATAATGGAGTAGAAGACAGAGAAGGGAGTGATGGGAGGTTTGGGGGCACATTAGCAGGGTAGATTTCTAAGTTGTGGGAGCAAAGGCTCCGGGCTAACCTCAGGTTTCTGATGTCCCCACAGCTCCAGTCAGTGGAAAATCGGGTGAGTCACCCCTGTCCCTGTCTTTCTCCGGGTCTGGCTCCCACGAGGTCCTGCAGTGTGGGACGCGGACAGGCCTCAGAGACTTTCAGTGTTGCTGTTCGCTGGTCCCCTGGGAGAGCCTGCCTCGAGGCCGCTCTGCCTGGCTGGGGGAGGAGGGCGTGCCCGGCCTGCACAGGCCCCAGTCTGCTGCGCAGCCACAGCCGCAGGGTGGGAGGTGCGGGGGAGTGTGCAGGCTGGACACAGGCTCTCTGGTCCTCGCAACTCTAAGAGCGTCTGAGTGGTCAGGCCGGGGCCACCACCGGTGGATGGGGTCATGGGGCCCCACGGAGCCATCCTGGGATGACAGACGCTTGTCTCACCTTTACAGGTGAGGCATTGATGGAACGGGGATGCCAGGACAACTACCAGAGCTCTGGCTTGGGGCTTGTCCGGGAGCAGGACCCACCTTCATTCTGTCCCATGAACGAGCCTTAGTGACAGACTCGGGGGCCCACGCCGTCAGCTGCAGCCCTGAGCCCATGAGATTGCCCATCATGTGCCTCTCCTGGCGCCTCTGACCATGACTCAGAATGTCTCTCCCTTACCTGGACAGCATTCTCGCCCTACACTAGTCTGTACTAGAGGTTTAAGGTCAGCTGGATTATAAGTCCCACAGCCGAGTCTCCATAGGATCCAGTCTCCATCACTGAAGGAGGGCAAAAATCTCCAATTAATCCCATTGTCTCTGCAATCCACCTTGTCTGCCCTCCTAATTTCACGCTTTATAACCCAGATTGTCCCCAACAGGTAAATCTGGTTCTCTGCCTGGAGCAGCCAATTGCATGTTTCCAAAAATTATCGTGATAAATTTCATGAGCCTCCTGTCAAAGGCTCCGGTTCTGGCTCTGCAGTGGTGTTTTAGGAGATGCTTCATCTCTTATGTGACGGGCCTCCGTCTCCTTTCACCAAACCTCCAGATTCTGACAGTCATGCTAGCCTTGAAGAGCGCTAGGGAGAAGATTTTTGTCTGAGATAAAACTTAGTTCCTCACCTTGAGGTCAGAATCCTCAACTACAACCCTAAAATATAATGCAAATGTCCCAGACGCTGACTGTGGTCTTGCAGGGAGACACAGCCTCAGGAGGATGTTTATTTTTGGCAATGACTTTTTTTCTCATGAAAGTCAGTCACCTAAGAGCTGACCCTGGGATTAAAGCTCAGCTCCACCTTAGACATTGAATGGATGGGGGCTTTTTTGAAAACACTCAAGGGAGACGTCCTGAAGATTGAGACACCAGATCTCATTCCAGGAAACAGTTTACTCCCCACTTATCTGGGACCTTGGCGGTTTCCTCTGGCAAAGTGAGAAGATGGGGCAGAATGTGAATTTAGAACACAGTGCAGCGCCTTCAAAGGCTGGATGAAAGCAGAGCAGGCAGGAAAGCAAAGTGTCCCTTGAGGACAATGGTCCCCGTGTGACTTCACCAACAGAGAGAGCAGAGTGGGAAGACTCCAGCAGAACACTCCTCTATCCACATAGAAAAATAGGTTTACACTGACATCCTTGCAATGGGCTGAATGTTTGAGTCCCCCTCCCCTTGAAATCATATGTTGAAGCCCTAATCCCCAGCAGATGGTATCGGGGGTGGGGCCCTTGGGCAGTAATAAGGTCAAGGAGGTGGGGTCCTTGAGATACAATTAAGGTCTTTAGAAAAGTGGCCAGAGAGCTGCATGTGCAAACACACTGGAAGTCAGCAGTCTGCAGTCTGGAGGAGAGACCCCACCAGAACCCAGCTGTGCCAGCACCTTGATCTTGGACTTTTAGCCTCCAGAACCATGAGAAATAAATGTCTGTCATTGACCAGCTCATGGTATTTCGTTTCAGTGGCCCAAGCTGACTCAGACAACCCCCGGGGAAAGGAATAGGAGGCACCCTGAGTAATTAAGGCACGGGTAGGGAACTCCATCTTGCCGAAGGGGAAGGGGTTACATGGATGCCCTCTTGCTGCTCACCAGCACAGAAACAGGCCAGACATCTGGGTGCCCCACACAGATGGCAAGTCCAGTCCCCTCTCCCCCTCTCTTGCAGACTGGCTGACCCTCAGGGCTCCCTCTGCTGTCTTTGAAGGAGACAGAATAGATCTGACATGCCAGAAGAAAAAGGATTTGTGGAAAGTCAAGACTGTGGCATATTACAAGGACAGAGAAGAGTTACAGCTTTCAGATAAAGTCCTAAACTTTTCTATCCAAAGAGCAGTTTTGAGTGACAGTGGCAATTATTACTGTGCTGTTGATGCTACTATGCTTTTGTTACAAAAGAAAGACACTTCAAGAAGTGTAACGATTAAAGTTCAAGGTAAAGCCTTCCCTCCTGCAGGAGCTGGGCTGGATAGGAGGGTAGCAGACAGAGCAGGGCGGGTCTCGGGAGATGAAACCTGCCCCCCGCCCCCCTCAACCAGATGTGAACAAGAATCCTGTAGTTCAACAGCAAGTGGGGAGACAATGTCAGGGGGACACGTCTGGTCTGAATGTCTTGTTTGCTGGGGGTGCTTTTCAGCAGGAACCTTCCATCTCACTGTGATCCTTCTTTCTAGAGCTATTTCTGCACCCTGTGCTCAGAGTCAGCCCCTCCTGGCCCACCGAAGGGAGCCCAGTGACCCTGACTTGTGAGACCCAGCTTTCTCCACAGAGGTCAAGTGCTCAGCTCAGATTTTGCTTCTTCAGAGATGGGAGAGCCCTGGGGTCCGGCTGGGGCAGCTCCCCAGAGCTCAGGGTCCCTGCCATGTGGACTGAAGACTCAGGGTCATACTGGTGCGAGGCAGAGACATTGGCTCCCACAGTCGGAAAACAGAGCCTCCAATCCCAGGTTCATGTGCGGAGTAAGTATGAGTGGGTCTGAGCATGGGGACAGCGGGAGTCCTGCAACCTCACTTCGGACAGCTAGTCTTTTGGGTCCTTGTGCAATTCCTGTCCTTGTGGAAAGTGGGAAGTGAGCTAGAAATGGGCATTTCATAAAAATTACAATTGGACAAAGCTCCTGTTAAAAAACAGAATCCTGGGGCACCTGGGGGCCCAGTCAGTTAAGCATCAGACTTCCGCTCAGGTTATGATCTTGCAGTTTGTGAGTTCGAGCCCAGCATCAGGCTCTATGCTGACAGCTAGCTCAGAGCCTGGAGCCTGCTTTGGATTCTGTGTCTTCCCCTCTCTCTGCCCCTCCCAAGCTCATGCTCTGTCTCTCTTTGTCTCTCAATAATAAATAAACATTTTTTAAAAACCAGTATCCAATGGAGTTAATGTGAAGATCGAGTTGGCTTCATTAAGCCATTCATGAATCAGCTGGACCCCAACCAGCGGGTGAAAGACACTCAGAGATGTACAGAGTATAGGCAGGAGGTGGGGCCAGGGAGTTATTAGAAAAATTAAAAAAGCATTGTTTCAGGTCCAGACATCTTTGTCGGGAGGATACTGCAGGGGGTTTCTGGTTTTTGGTTTGGGGTTTATCATGTAGATGAGCTTGTGGGGATCCAGGGATCTCAGACTGACTTTTAGAAGGTCAAATTGTGGGGGCGCCTGTGTGACTCTGTGGGCTAAGCATCTGACTCTTGATTTCGGCTCAGGTCATGACCTCACTGTCTTGTGAGTCTGAGCCCCACATGGGCTCTGCACTGATGGTGTGGAACCTGCTTGAGATGTTCCTTCTTTGCCCCTCCCCTGCTCGCACTCTCTCTGTCTCTCTCAAAATAAATACACTTTTAAAAAGTTAAGTTTCCTGTTAGTGAAGGACAAATACTCCATTCGGAGCTTTTCTTCTTTTTTAAACACTCCTTATAATCTTTCTCTTCTTTTTTAAAGTAATATCCATCAGTTATACCTTCAGTGATCCCTGGGTGCCTTTGCATTTAGCAGTGGGCTGGGCTCTTACACGGCAAGGCACCTGCTCCCAGTGGTTCTGCTGATGGCCTCACAGGCTGGCTTGAACACAAACTCACGTATTAGAAAGCACCATGGTGCCCCAGCATCGGGGGCTAGCTGAAGCATCAGGGAAAGCAGAAATCATAGTGAACTAAGTAGTCAGAGGAGGGGCTATAATTCATGTTGAGCCTCCAAATTGGGAATAATGAAGGAATGGCCATTAGTGGAAGCAGTGCCTCTTCCAAGGTAGGACTGATGTTGCTGGTGACCCCCTCACTCTGTGCACAAAGCACCACTCTGTACAGGGACTCCACCCCCCAGAAATGCTTTCTGTCTCACGGACCAGATGACCCATCACACATTCTGTAGTGATCCCGTGAAGTTAGGTGGGACCAGGTTTGGGGCATGTAGCATCTTCATCCACATTCTTCAAGGTCACTCACCGCGGATTCCCTACGTTTTTGTACTTACAGTAAATTACATGAGCAATACCCGTGCACACAATTCTGCGTTAGAGACTGAGATCAGGTGCCACCTGCTCCCAGAGTCCTCCATGGCCAAGTTCTCACCTGCACCTTCTGTCTGTCTAGGAGTGCCTGTCTCTAATGTAAGCTTAGAGATGCGGCCCCCCAGGGGCGAGGTTGTCGAAGGAGGGAATCTGGTCCTGCTCTGCTCAGTGGCTGAAGGGACAGGAGACATCACATTCTCCTGGCACAGAGAGGCCACGGGAACCAGCGTGGGAAGGAAGATCCAGCGTTCCCTGTCGGCGGAGCTGGAGGTCCCAGCTGTGCAGGAGAATGATGCCGGCCGCTATTACTGCAGAGCTGACAACGGCCACGGCCCTGCCCAGAGCAAGGTGCTGAGTGTCCTTGTGAGAAGTGAGTTGCGCTCTGACTCAGCCCAGACAGAAACCCCAGAGTCAAGGCCACAGTTGGGTTACCCTTGCAATTAAAACTGTGGATGCTTTTCTTTTCCTAGAAGAGAATAAAAAGGGGGCTGGACTGGTGTTAGAAAAACACAAGCTGAGGGGCGCCTGGGTGGCTCAGTCAGTTGAGCGTCCGACTTTGACTGAGGTCGTGATCTCGTGGTTCGTGGGTTCAGGCCCCGTGTTGGGCTCTGTGCTGACAGCTCAGAGCCTGGAGCCTATCTTCAGATTCTGTCTCTCCCTCTCTCCCTCACCCTTCCCTGCTCATGCTGTCCTCTCTCTCTCTCTCTCTCTCTCAGAAATAAATAAAACATTAAAAAAAAAAAAAGAAAAACACAAATTGAGAATGACAAATGATCCCATCTCTAGATAGGACCCCAGAATTGATATTCTCCCAAATTCCTATAGACATTGTTGAGAGTCGGAGAGGCCAGGCCCTTCGCTGAGGTCCTGGTCTGGGGGTCTATGTCTATTACAGCCTCACAAACTCTGTCCACTGGCTCCCTGTCTCCCTCAGTCCCAGTGTCCTGCCCAGTCCTCACCGTCAGGGCACCCAGGGACCTGACCATGGAGGGGGACATGGTGGAGCTTCAATGTGAGGCCCAGAGGGGCTCTCCCCCCATCCTATACTGGTTTTACCATGAGGACAACGCCCTGGGGAACAGCTCAGCCCCCTTTGGAGGAGAAGCATCCTTCAACCTTTCCGTGACTGCAGAACATTCTGGAAACTACTCCTGCGAGGCTGACAATGGTCTTGGGGCCCAGCGCAGCGAGGCAGTGCCCCTCAGTATCTCAGGTGGGTTGATGGTCCCCGGACACAGGAGCAATATGACCAAGGGCTCTGCCCCTGGCCATCTTCACTCGTACCATGCTGGGATTTTGGAAGGTAGGTGCAGGTCTAGGTGATGGGAGTTTGGAGAAGGTGATCTCAGGGCCCAGCTACTTCTTTTTCTCCACACGAACATTGAAAGTGCACATTATACTTACATGCCGTTGTGTGACTACCATTCCTGCATAGCATTGACAGGGATTCCGGGACTCAAGCCTTTACCTTCTGAAGCTGACGCGCTGGTCTCTTCCCTCAGTGACCAGCATTTACAGAAAAGACCGTGTCACAGACAGAGCTCTTGGGCTGCTGGGTGTCCCTGCTTGTATTGCTGCTGCCTTGCTGATTTACTGCAGGTTCCGCAAGACATCAGGTTGGTTCTCTACCATTTGTTTGGATTGCCTTTATTGCTGTGAACTTTTCCATTACTAATATAGATTGGATAAGAAAGGAAGAAATAGAAAGAAAGAGAGAGAGAGAGATAGAGAAAGAAAGAAAGAAAGAAAGAAAGAAAGAAAGAAAGAAAGAAAGAAAGAAAGAAAGAAAGAAAGAAAGAAGGAGGAAAGGAAGAAAGGAAGGAAGGGAGTAAGGGAGGGAGGGAGGGAGGAAGGAAGGAAGGAAGGAGGGAAGGAAGGAAGGAAGGAAGGAAGGAAGGAAGGAAGGAAGGAAGGAAGGAAGGGAGTAAGGGAGGGAGGGAGGGAGGGAGGAAGGAAGGAAGGAAGGAAGGAAGGAAGGAAGGAAGGAAGGAAGAAAGGAAGGAAGGGAGGGAGGGAACCTCCCCAAATCTCATCAGTTCTCTCTACGCTTCACAATTTTACAGTGGCTTCCACTTCAAAAGCAAGTGTGTATCGAGCCTGCAATGTCTTTTCCCAACTAATTTCAGATGACAGTGTCACGCACGCCCACCACAAGTTCATTGGGTCCCATGCCTAAAAAGCTTGCTCAGATGCAAGGGGAGAGAGCACGGTCTCCACCTCCAGAGGCAGGTCTAAATGGCCAAGACCTAGCAGCCATATTTTTTAAAATTCCCACACGAATCCCCACAAACGCCAGCCCCCACTCCCCAAGCCCACCCAACTCCCCGAAGCACCAGCACTTGGCAAGTGCCGTGTGGGGCCAGCCCCAGGGCTCTCTCCTGGACCTCCTCTCCTCTCCAGCCTGGCCTGGGAGGTGCTTCCCCGTCCAGGCCCCTTTTCAACACCCGTATACGGGCTTCTGTCAGCGTTTTGTCCAATGTCTCCAGTTCTTAGAACAAAGGTCAGGCCCATTTCCTCGGCCTTCCCTGGAAGCATGAGACCACCTTCCCCAGCCGGCACTCCCACCGAGCTGCTGCCCTCTCTGCACGACTGTGCGTTATTCTTGTAGCATTATTTTTAAGACAAAGAACTTAGAAAGCTCCTCGCAGTGATATCTCATACTGATCCCTACCAGTATACTGCCAGCCAAAACACGTTACCAACGACCAGTTATTGCATCTGGTACGTGTGGCAAGCCTACACATATTATGTGTAATTATCAACAATAATGCGTGAGTCCAGGTTTAACCATCTTGGGGAAGCTGAGCGGGCCGCGGCGCTCACACAGCCAGTAGAGGGCAGAGCTGGGCAGAGTTGAGATCCGGCGTCCACACTGGCCTGGCCAGAAAGCCTCAAACCTGCCGGTAGAGCCTCCTGATCTGAACAAATCTCCTCTTGCAAGTTTGCCCAGGTCTGGCAAGGTGTCACTTTTTTTCTTTTCAAATTTTTAAATGTTTGTTTTATTTTTGAGAGAGAGGAAGGCAGGCAGAGAGAGAGGGAGACACAGGGAGACACAGGGAGGAAGCAGGCTCCAGGCTCTGAGCTGTCAGCACAGAGCCCGACACGGGGCTCAAACCCATGAGTCCTGAGATCATGACCTGAGTTGAAGTCAGATGCTTAACCGACTGAGCCACCCAAGTGCCCCAAGGCGTCATTTATTAATCTATAAGATAGAGGACAAGCATGGGGGGGCAACAGAGTCACAAGATGTTTCCTTAGACCTATCAACTACTACCAATTGAAAGAAAGTTTGGAAACTCATTAGTCATTCCTTCTCCAGATGGTGAAAATGTAGTTCAGTATTTTCAAGCCCAGTGGAAGTTATATTTTTAAACAGACCATCAAAGACTAAGGAATTGTGACATTGTTTTTTCTTTCACTATAGTTTTTAATTGATAAAAATATGTCTATGGAGAGTTTATCTAAAATAATTTCTAATTTATCCACTGTGATGAATTCTCTCACTTTTTCAAGTTATATACCAATATACTATTGAGATTTTTCAAATATAGAAACAATCTACAGAGCAATAAAACATTTACTTCCTCTTTTTCAGTTTTTAAGCAAATTATTTTTCAGATCTAATTACACACTCAAGGGCCTCTGAAATGTTATGTCATGTGGATAAACTTGTCCAGCCCTTGTTTTTGAGGGTAATTTTTCTAGTATTTCACTGCTATATCCTATATTCAAATACCCCCTTTAATGAAGTCCCAGTGTTCTTATTTTATCAAGATTATTTTTCAGAGACAACTTTTAATTTTTGCTAATACTTTGTTAGGACCTGTGAAGATAATCACAGAATCTTTCTCTTTCATCTATTAAATCAATTAATTAAATTATACTAGAATACCTAGTGTTGACTAATCTTTGCATTCCCGATAAAAATCCAATTTTGATGATGCATTTTTAAGAAAAACTAATGTTCTTTTGAAGTTTTTTCACTAATGGTAATGTGTGACATTTGCCAGGTTTGTCGTTATTGTGATCTTTTCTGAGTTTGTTCTCCACGTTATTCTATTTTTACAAAAGGAAGGTCAACATTTTCCCTCTTTTTATATGTTTTGTGTGTTCTAGAATAGTTTACATACAGTATAATTATCTGGTTTTTAAAGATTCTGTGCACCTGATGGGGGTTTGGGGGAGCAGGTCTTCTGGAATTTATCCAGGGTTCCAAATTCCCTTACCTAGAATCAAGTGAAGTGGAGCCCTGTGCTTCTTCCCTGTGATTCTTCTCACTCCCCCATGGCTGCACTCAGTCCTCCATTCCTTCTCTGTTCATGTTCTTGAATGGCATAGTGTATCCGTCCTTTGGATGACAAACTGAAGCTACTAGAATGATTTATTTCATCTACCGGTTTACTTTCTCGTTCTGAAATTTCTCCTTTTGTCAGTGGCTGCATTTTTCTCATTAGTCCCATTCTTTAGAACAAATAGGATATTTAATATATTTCTTTCCCTTTGTTTTCTATATTTATATGTGTATTCAGTAGCTTAAGACTTAATTCCTTTAAATGTACAAGTTATAGACATATCTAGATTTCTTCATGGTTTTGTTATGAATCACCTGTTCCACTAAGATCAGAAAAGATTGTTGATACAATTTTCACCTTATAGAATATTTTTGAATTTTTTTGGAAGCTATCATCAATTTTGTTATTATTCAGAAGTGCACAGGAAATAGACTACAATCCATTTTAAAAATAATTTATTCAGGAAAGAGTTGCTAGGATCGCATACACTGATTTCATACTGTTTGAAGATGTGCATGCCTTGCCTTATGGTTGAATGACTGTTTGGCCTCCTAGAAAATACTGAGGTCATTCTTCCTTTCTTTGAAGAAAATAAATTAGTTCCTCATTCTCTTTGGAGAATACACTTACATTAGCCTTCCAACACTGTCTCCAGAAGTCCTGATAAATTTGGAGCGTAGGCTGTATTACCAGGCAAGGTTTTTCATGATTGCTGTGCACTAAATCAGATGGGCTCTGAGCAGGATGATAAATGCTTGATGGGAAACACAAATGGGCATACCCCCAAGGGCAATGCAACTCTTGAGATGGACCGTTTCCCCTGCTCCCATCCATGTGGACTTTTCCCCTTAGCTTTTAGGTGAAGAACCACGAAGGAGCTCCTTGACCATTATGAAGATTCCTTCTGGTGACACAGCCCATACATCCATGATGAGACGCCATGTTTCTTGTTCCATACCTCTCTACAAAGCTCAATGGTGCAAAGGAGGGCCCGTTGGGTCTTATGAATGTCAATATCAAGCCTTACCCCAAGACCACTGCTTTAGAGTTGAGGTTGCAAATATTAAAACATCTAAAAAGTGAGAACTCTCAAAATCTAAACAAAGAAAGCAGTAAAGTCATCAGCAGTTCACATGTATTTTTGCAATAATTAAAACAGCAATAAAAATTCCAGAAACAGTGACCCATGCCCGTGGGGTATGCCATTTGAAAGTCGTATGTCAAATCAGTGGGGGGGAAAGAATGGATTGTCCAACTGACAGCACTGGAGGGAGGAAGTAGTCATCAGGACATAATATAACCGAATCCCCACTCTGTGTCTCATATCCTGCCAGTAACAACATGTGGTTAAGTTGCGTGAGAGTTTTTAGAGATAAAGTCGCCTCCTCTAAAATGAATGTTCCTTCATCTGCTTTTCAGGAGGACGTTCTGCCACTGATACACTCAGGTGAGAACTTTTCCTATTCAAACTGGGAACTCTAAAGACCTTCTTCATTCATGATTTTAAATACTTTCTCCTCCTTCTGCTTGCACAAATTACACAGTATCTTTCTGTGAAACTCATGTCAATTCATTACATTTCTATCATCAGGGTGCTGTCTCAGGATACAAATCTAGGTGTTGTCTTCATAGGATTTGACATTTCTTTTTTATTTTAATTTTTGATTTTGAGAAAGTGAGCATGAGTAGGGGAGGGGTGGAGGGAGAGAGAGAGAGACAGAGAGAATCTCAAGCATGCTCCAAGCTCACTGTGGAGCCCAACACAACCCTAGGACCATGACCTGAACCAAAACTAAGAGTTAGACACTCCACCAACTGAGCCACCCAGGCGCCCCAGGATTCGATATTTCTAAATGAATTTCGTAATTCACATAACCAAGATTATTTATGGAGTACTTACAATGTATGAGAAAGGGTTTGTTAGATATTTAAAGGTGTGAAAATATGCATAAAATGGAGTTTATTTCCACAGAGGACATATTGTCTCACGGAGAATATAAGATGTGTACAATCAATGAAAGCGAGAGATAAACTGATGAGAAAAAAGTAGATGAAGTTCTAAGGAGAGTTTATAGGAGAAAAATTAAAGCTGAGGCAATATCATTATCTTACTTATAACTTTTGAAAAAGCTAACAGTGAGGAGTAGAACATTTTCGACATATCAGTGGCTGTCTTATTAAGGAAGCACATTGGCGGGGGGGAGGGGGCACCTGGTTGTCTTAGTCATTAAGAAAGCACATTGTGATTATGTGACTTATCTCTGGCTGCCCACCTCAAGTGACGTCTGAAAGACCACACCCAGAGAGTCTAGACAAAGGGCCACCAAATCACCAGAGCCGAGTGCCATATCTGCCTGGCTTCTCCCCACTCTCCCTCCAGCCTGTCTCCTCTCTGTTCTCACTTTTGCCCTGAAGACTGTCATGTAGTTACTTTGTTTTCTCGCAGAGATGCTTCCAGTGCAAACCCTCAGTGGTCCACTGCCTCCAGCCCATCCCCTGCTGTTGAGGACCTGCAGCCAGATTACGTCAATGGTGAGTCTCCCCACTGGAAGGGCCTCTGGAGCTGCACCCAGAAGGGAAGAAAGCAGGTGGACACAACCATGGGGTGGCCTGAACGCCCCACCCCCACAAAGCCCAGTCTCAATAAGAGACCCTTAGAATCGTGTTGGGGTTGGGAGGACAGTCACTGAGCAGGGGACTGGGAAGGCACATATGGAGTTTGGGCCCTTGTCCACGGACCCCTGTACACCATTGTCTTTTCCCTGCAGTGGACCCTGAAGATGGGGATGTGGTTTATTCCCTTGTCCAGAGCATCCAGCCGCCAGGAGACACAGGTGAGGAGCTGCGGAGTGGTTCTCGTCAGGTGCATCTTTGCAAGAAAGTGGCACCATACATGCAGTAGAGGTTTGAATACAATCCTTGCCCTTGATGTAAAAATCTGCGGATCCAAGGGGCAGCAGGAGATATTTGCAGGCAGGTTCTCGTGGAGAAGCTGAAAAAAAAAAAAACCAAACCACAAAACAAAACAAAAACATGTGGTCCGTTGAGAATAGACCATTAGGGAGAATCTGAATCTGGGTACAAGGCAAAGGGATAAAATCAAGTCAGGTGTGAATGAGAATATCTTTTTTTTTTTTTTTTTTTTTTTTTACAATTGAGCATAATATGTACTGTTATCCATTTCAGCAAGTCAAACTTCGTTATTAATACTAATGAAAACACATTCTTTATATTTAACCTTCAAGGCCCTACTCAAATTTCAATCTTTCTTTGGGGACTTTACATGTTTACTTATTTATTTATTTTTATTTTTATTTTTTACTTTATATCCAAGTTAGTTAGCATGTCGTGCAATGATTTCAGGAGTAGAATCCACTGATTCATCCCCTATGTATAACCTCCAGTGCTCATCCCAACAAGTGTCCTCCTTAATGCCCCTTGCCCATTTAGCCCATCCCCTCCCTCTCCCCCTCCAGCAATCCTCAGCTTGTTCTCTGTATTTAAGAGTCTCCTGTGTTTTGTCCCCTTTCCTGTTATTATAGCATTTTTCCTTCTCTTCCCTTATGTTCATCTGTTTTGTATCTTAAATTCCACATATGAGGAAATCCTGATATTTGTCTTTCTTTCACTGATTATACCCTCCAGTTCCATCCACATGGCTGAAGAGTGAGGGTATCTGAAGTATGGTAGCTAAAGTCTGGGGGCAGGGGGTTGTCCCAGCTAAAGAGGGTCATGGCACAGCCTCTCTTAAAGGACCTGCAGGCTGGAGGTGCCTTGGAAGGCATTACGGAACAAACCATCCTAATCTAGAGAATCTGCACTGCGACATGCAGGCTTGCAAGAATTAACACAGCGCTTCTTTAGCTGTTCAGGGCCATGTCCTCCAAGCTGCGGCCACAGTGCCTTTGAAGCTGCAGCCTTCAAATACGGGCTTTGGGCTCTGTGCTCCCAGCAGCTTCTGATGGAGCCAGTGGCCACCAGCAACATGGCTGGTTTTCCCGCAGGTGTTGGTGGGTGGTCAAGGGCAAGATTCAGTCCCACGCTGCCCACCTAGAATGAAGGGAGAAAGAAGCAGTCACCACCATACCGTCAAGCTGGGGTGACACAAGGTCTCCCCAACCCCCTTCTCTGGGTCTCCCATTTCCTTCTCTATTGAGCATGAACCACTGTGGTTTGTTATCTGAAGAACATAGAGGGATGACAGGAAAGTGAGCCCTTGCAGAATATTGTCAATAATCCATGGAAGTCACATCAAAGAGAAGAAGGGTTTTGTTCAACAAGGATTGGTGGAGGGCTTAGAGAGTGGGTGGTCTTAGAAGGATTCCAGAGTGGACAACATCAAGGCATGGATTTTACAGAACAGGAGAAGCTGGAAACCCACACATTAAGCACAGCCAGCCTGTGCCCTGGCGCATCAAGTCAGGGAATGAGTCAATAATATTGTTTTTCTCCACAGCAAACACCAGAAGCACAATTCTGGAGACTAAGGTGAGCTAGACTCCTGGAGAATTCCCCATCTTGTTCCCTCCACCATGTTCCTTCTCTTCCTTCACCTGTGCGTCTCTTTTAGGACCCCCGCGTCATCTACTCAGACGTAAAGATGTAACACTCGGACGAATGGGGGGCAGATCACCAACAAGGACGGAACAGCACTAAGGGCTACATAAAACCTTATAAGGACACTCAACTCTCATGGCCCCTCACAGACAGAACATGCTCCAGGAGCTGGGCAGGCTGCCATTTTTGTTCTCATTGTGTTCTTTTCCAGTGTCTTCCTCCATTCACTCAGTATTGATTCGACTGCTGTTGCATCCCGGATGCTGGGCAGGGAGATTATCCCTGTTATCTTCTCTTAGGCTTCAATGTGCAAAGAGCTGAGAAAGAGAAATGAACAAGAGAGACAAGTTTTCACCTAAATCTACTCTGAGATGATGTGAACAGAATCCATTTCTGGGCTTTTCTTTCTCTTCCAAACTGGGACTTCATTGTCCTTTGTCTCCACGTGCTTTTCAAGTTTTACATGAACTGTCTCTTGCTTTTGTGAGAACTTCAGAGTAGAGTTTTTGGTTGAGGATAGCATCTTGATGGAGTTTGCTCCATTCTTGAATGTTTGGTTTGTACCCTGAGTCACAGTAAAGTAAAGGGTATTTATGCCTTTTTGAAACGTTCAATGTTTTACGTTCGCTGGAGTCCTCATGTAAGGAGGAAGAAGACCACATCCCTTGGGACGCCCTGCCTGGGGTGTGTTCCAAACCCCCCCCCCCAACTAATCACATGGTCTTGAACCACTTAACCTCCCTGTGCCTCTGTTTCTTTGCCCTTAAATGGGCAAACCCGACAGCTTATTATGAGGATTAAATGTTCATAAATCACCTGGAACAGTGTCTGGTATTGTTGGCACTAAAGAATTATTCATCAAATAAAATATGTGTGACTATCACTCAGCCTCATGCTCAGTACAAAGAAAGTTTGAAAAGTTGAGTAATATTAATCTAACAAAATGACTTTCAAATGCAAGTATCAGAATCTTTGCCGAAATACCTTTTTGATTAGCATCTCATATAATCCTCTCCCTGCTAAAGGTAGGTCATCAATGGGAAGGACATAGATGACCGAGGGCTTGGGTTTGATCATTAATCTACACAGAGATAATTGGAAATATTGTATAAGCTATGCACAACAAATATGAAGTTTATCAGAAAAAAATAAATAATTAAGAAGGGTTACAATGATTATTTAATGTTTCAGATTGAAATAATTATGCAACCTTGGCAAGCCACGGAACTACTGAGCTCTGAGCATCAGGGACTGAGAGCTAGCATGATCCCAGCAATCTAACTGTGACAGAGTGAGGGTAATCTCAGGCTGACCATTAACCCTGGTACCATCTTAGCAGTGATGAACCTGTCCTAACTGCTCTTTACACCCAGCTGTCCCTGGAGGGAATACACACTCGCGTGATTAATAGTCACTCTGGCATAAAAACTTCTAGGGAACATATCAAAACTATGCAGAGGGACAAAGGTAACTTGATGTGTCTCTGCTCAGCCTCCCACTAAGCCACTCCAAGCCACCTTTACCTATTACAACTTACTTACTTACCTATTTCTGGCTTGCCAGAACGAGTGGGAAATTATAGGTGGTCAGGTCAGGAATCCTTCCATATTACCAGGGGCTATTCCAGTGGCTAAGTAGCCAGTGGCCACGCTGATCCACAGATGGGGACTGTCTGAGGTGACACTTAACACTCCTCTCATCCACACACTTCACACCCATGCTTACGACCTGTTTTGCCATCTGAGGGTCTGCCACTGGAGCTGAGAGGAGCCACAAAACCTATGGGTTTTAATACATAAGGTAATACATCTTTAATGCACAAAAATTAGGACTATGGACAATGAAAGAGATAACTATTAAACTCACTCCTACTATGTCACTCAGGCAATCGTACTAATATTTCAATATCCATCCAGAGTGTTTTCTAGGGACGTGATCTCATATACATAAATATGTGATTTTCTTAATTTTTAAATGTTTATTTACTTTTGAGAAATAGTGCAAGAACATCCAAGTGGGAGAGAGGCGGGGGGCATGGGGGTGGGCAGAGGATCCTAAGTGGGCTTCACACTCTCAGCACAGAGCCCGCACCGTGAGATGGTGACCTGAGCCAAAGTCAGACGCTTAACCGACTGAGCTACCCAGGTGCCCCCGTAAATGTGTGATTTTAAAGGAATCATTACTGTTACCTGTTTTTATTTTTAAACATTTGTGATGTTTTCATACCAATAAGTGTTCAAAGATCTTTGTGGTGTCACTTTGTATGTGTGGATACACAGTGATTTGTTCTGTAAATTACTTCTTTGGGGGCCTTTGTCATGTTGACAGTTACTCACTGTGATTGACACTGTTGCAATGAATATCCTTGTTTCTAAGTCAACATGGTGGATAGTATCACAGTTGAGAGAGATTAAAACCTATCACTCTATTCAGAGTCAGACAGACCGTAACCCGGCAGAATTTTTCCTGAGAGACCCCAGTGGTTCTGTGAAGGGCCCATCGGCTTTCTGGGCACTAGCACCACAGCTCACAAGGAGAGGGACCTCGCAGAAAAGAGCAATCTCCATTGTGCCCCTGCCTTCTAGGTGAAGAAACAAGAGATCAAATCCGGAAGAGTCTCTTGCTTCCTTGCTTTCTTTTCATGCAAAACATTCTGGGCTTTTTTAAAATGTTTTTTATTTTTATTTTTGAGAGAGAGAGAAAGAATGAGAGACAGAGAGAGAGGGATACAGAATCTGAAGCAGGCTCCAAGCTCCGAGCTGTCCGCACAGAGCCTGATGCAGGGCTTGAACTCACGAAACACCAGATCATGACTTAAGATGAAGTCAGATGCTTAACCCACTAAGCCACCCAGCTTCTGGTCCCTGCCTCCTATAACACCTGCAAGACACCCGCTCTGGGTCACCTGCTGAGCCTCCTGTCCAAACTGAGAGAGGGGGACCTGGGGTTGCTTTGCTCCTTGCTGTAGGTGTGTGGGGAGCAGACCGCAAGAACGAGACCAAAGGATGGAGGCCGAGCACGTGGGCATCTCTGGGGCCTTTGTGGGGTCCAAGCCTCTGGCCGGTGGGTCTCTACGGCCAGGTCCGTGTCAGAGATCTCTGGGAACTGAGAAAAGAAGATATCAGCTTCCAAGTGTGTGGAGGTGATACACCTCAATTTCTATTAGGAAAAAATACAGTCCCTCTTTCTCATACATTTCTGTTCTGATCATAGAGGAAACTTTCTAAGTGATGAAATTGGGATTCTTTTTTCAGCACCTAGGCCTGCTTTCCTCCTTCCTCTGTGCATGTCGGGTGACGACTGGGATGGCCTGCAGCCCGTGGGGAGATGTGGAAAGCCGGAGCAGAGAGAGGACAGGACGGGGGAGAGGGAGGAAGAGCAGCTTGGGACAGAGGCCCGGGCACCACGGAGCAGCTGTGGGGCAGCGCCGGGGCCCAGCTGATGTGGGCAGAAGATTCTACAACAGGCTCAGGCGAACTGCTGGGCTTCCTGTCTGCCACCCGCAGCCTGAGGACTGAGGCCATCACTGAGAGGGGCGGAGGCCATCCCCGGGGGAGAACAGTGCTGGGGCAGAAGCAGAGACAAATGCAGCTGTGGAGGGAAGGGCGGGCAGGCAGGGAAGAACTCTGGGCCCCGTGCCCTCGATGCCCCCTGGGCCCATCAAACTGTGCACAGTTCGACAATAGTCACATGAAGACAATAAAAGTGGATATTTTACAAGTCAAAATAAATAGCTATCACGTGGGTTAATGAGCATGTGGAATAAAACTGAAGAGCAGGAGAGTAACCAGGAAGGTGAGGAAAAACTCCCCTGAAAATACCAGGGTCAAGAAAAGGAAAGTACAAAAGAAAAGAAATAAGGGTGTTGGCTGTGGAGGGGTCCTCAGTGTGTGAAGTATGTGCTGCAGGTACAAATAAATGGGAAGAAAATCTGGGGAAATATCCAAGGGTCCGTAACTTGCTGAGCTGAGCAGATAGTGAGAACTTCAACGTTACTGTACAGCTGAAGAGTGTCAAAGATCAAGAGACAATTCCAAAATATGCAAGAGGATAAAGTATGATCTCCAAGTCACGGAAATTAGCTTGACTCCAGGCTTCTTAAAGGACAATAAACACAAGAAGTCCATGGAAAATGCTGTTTTCAAAGTAGGACCTGTAAGTTTATATCCAACTACCCTTTCACTGACCTGTGAGAATGAGTACAGATAATGTCTGATGTAACAGGCCCCAGTATTTTAACACACACGTGCCTCTCTGTAAACACTCTCACAGGGAGTGTTCCAGTGAGAAGAAAAATATATGCAAAAATATGCCACAAGATATGGAAGGTTAAATTTGAGTAACTAAATAGTAAAATGTTGTCATTTATTTCTTTATTTTTACTAATTCAAAGAGCATGTATTAAATTTTTTTGATGTTTATTTATTTTTGAGAGAGAGAGACAGGATGTGAGCAGGGAAGGGGCAGAGAGAGAGGGAGACACAGAATCTGAACCGGACTCCAGGCTCTGAACTGTCAGCACAGAGCCTGACGTGGGGCTCGAACTCACAAGCCATGAGATCATGACCTGAGCCGAAGTTGGAAGCTTAACCGACTGAGCGACCCAGGCACCCCTCAAAGGGCATTTATTAAATGCTTACTGTGGACCAGACCCTAAAAGTACAAAGTTTACTAAGACACAGTTTCTGATCTCAGGTTGAATGAGACAGGTCTTCTGAAGACAGAAGTTTAAAAAAAGTATAAAGCCCACAAGAAAAGAAACACACGTGTTGTGGGAACAAATAGAGGGACTGAGCTCTATCATCCCAAACTAGAAGTAATTTCTCTCCAATAAATTTCTAAGCACTTTCCTTCCTCTCCTTATACTTGTATCAGGGAAGATTCACCTAAAATACTCAAGGTGAGGGCACCTGGGTGGCTCAGTCGGTTAAGCATCCGACTTCGGCTCAGGTCATGATCTCGCGGTTCGTCGTCAGTTTGAGCCCCGCGTTAGGCTCTGTGCTGACAGCTCGGAGCCTGGAGCCTGTTTCAGATTCTGTGTCTCGCTCTCTCTCTGCCCCTCCACTGCTCATGCTCTGTCTCTTTCTGCCTCAAAAAATAAATAGACTATAAAAAAATAGAAATAAAATAAAATACTCAAGGTGAACAAAGGACAATACGGAATTCACAAGCTGAACAAAGTGTAGGTATTTCAGGCAAAGGCAAGTGCAAAGGAACTGGGGCAAGAGAGAACAATTCCAATAAATACATTTTCCCCTAATAGCTAGAGCGTCATATAGGAAAACATCTATAGTAAATGACTGAGAAAACTAGAAGGAACCAGAGTACTATAAACAATCTGTTTTTCAGTAGTAGGTTTTAAGGGCAAGTTCCTTATCCCTAAAACACAGCTGTTTAAGACAGGTTTACAATGTCGAGGACTCAACTTTCCCTGAGCTTGGCCCTAATATGCAACAGGTAGCCTTTTATGTATTTTTAAAATTCTTTTTTCTTAGTGATTCAGAGGGACTATTTTCAAACTACTATAAATACTTTATGAGTAATATCTGGCAGTTTCCTAACCAATTGAGTATATTCTCTTACATAATAAGCCACTTCACATCTTTCAGCAAGAAAAAACCCCCACCAAATTTGAATAAAGACGTCACCCAATGGATTAGGACACAAAGTTCGCTTTAAGTCTTTCTTTGATGGAAGGGACACCACATTTATTCTCAACTAAGAGAAGCAGTTTTCAGTCTTCAGATCTTCTTTTTTTTTTTTTACACTTATTTTACACTTGGATTCCTAGGGAATGGGTTCCCGGCAGCTCAGGCTCCTTTCCCCGAGTTCTCACACAGCATGCTTTCCTGGGAAGAGCAGACTGGCATTTCTGTGGAACCTAAGGAACTTTCTCTTTGGCTTCCTTCTCTCTCACACTTCAGGAAGCTAGCCCAACACTTGGAGTGCTTAATGCACTCAAAACAGACATTAATCCTCTTGGCAAGAAGCTGGCCCTTAACTGGTGTGTTTACAATAGTTCCAACAGCATGTAGGTGACATTCCAGACTGTTCCAGGTTGGCTGTGGGAACATTTGTGGGGCACTCCTGTCTGGGCAACCCCATCATGGTCATAGTGTTATCTTTCTTACAGATTCACGGGTGTGCGGCCAAAGGGATCACCCCACGCTTTCTAAAAGGTCTGGGGAACATGTAGCAGGTTCCCTCTCCTCTTTCCCTTTGTGTTGATTATTTTGGTGATGACTGGAAGACGGCGGTGTTGCTTCAACAAACAATTGCTAAATAATAGAAAGAAAAAAACAAAAAGAATTTTCAAAATTCTATTATGTAAACTCAAGAGTCTCGGAGCATGATTGAAGGGTGGGAGGGAGCTGTTTCAAAAGACAGAAATGAGTGTTGTTAGTCACCTTTGTAAGTGAATAATAAGCACCAGAAAACGGAAACAGAACGTACGACTTTCAGGACAGCCTGCCCCCCCAGGCCACGGCAGCCACGGAGAGGATTGCTGTGCCCCCACGTGTGCTGGACTTGGCAAATCTGCCACGACGTCTTCACCAACGGCTGTAAATAAAAGGACTATTAATAAAATTTGACTTGGAAACGAAGTCTTAGAACGGACTGAAATTTACCAGCCGAGGCTCAGCCAACCGTGAGACCATCACAGCCAGGGGCAACCTAGAAGCTGGTGCGGGGGGACCAAGTGCCCTGATATTTGGAACACGACCCCATGCTGCACACAGAGACTATCGGGAAAAGTGAGGTTGCATGTGTGTGGAAGATGACTTCTGATTCATGTTTCTCCGTTCACACTGGGGAGACCAGGACAGGGCACCAGCGGGAGCACACAAGCCTGGGCTGTGATGAGAGTCTTTACCTTGCTGGTCTCTGGGGTGCTTGGTGCTGAGTTAGGGAGGCTGGTTGGCTGTCTAACAAATGAATTTTGAAACCACAAAGTCCCAAGTGACCCACCCCACTTTACTTGGCTTCAACACTCATGAAGTCCAGACATGGAAGTGAATAGTGGGACAGAGTTCGGTGGCTCCATTTACCAGCAGGTGAAGGTGAACAAGATGTTGAGTCTCCAGGTTAAAGATGCTTCATCTCAGCAGTGTTACTCTTTCAGAGGTACAATTCCAAAAGAGTCCAACCCTCCCCCCGCCCCCCCCCCCCCACACACACAAAGAAAAGGGTTCTTTCAGCTAACTATAGCGATCTGGGATAAAGATCAGAATTCTAAAGATCAGAATGTAAAAACCTTGGGGGCTGTCATGTCCTGTGGCAAAGTGGGGAAGGGGTGGAACGTCTGTGTGAAAATGATGGTAAGGGACTGAGCTGAGACTGAGGTGGCCTCATAAGGCTGGCAAGAAAACTCAAAGTCTAGGGTCTGTGAAGCTCTGGGAACCTGGTAAATGAATTTGCCTTTGAGTTGGGACCTCAAAGGGCCCCACTGCCAGTGTAAGAGGGAATTGGAGGGAAGCTAGCCCTCCTAGGAATGGATGCCTGGCTTCAGGTCATCTGGTTAAACCCATGCTTGGACATGGATTAAGGTGGTCCTGTACTACTAGTGCTTCCAAAAGACCGATTTTTTCCAAAATGAATTTTAGCAGCTAAATATGCTTGGGAAAAAAATCAATTCAACTTAGTCTTCAAATCAATTCTATAAATTATTTTCCAAATGCAATAACCACACAAAGACAGGCCCACAAGGAAATGAGACACTGTAAGTCACACTCAGAAGAAGGAAGGAGAGACAGGTCACACCCCTGGCTGGCTGATCAGGACAAAAATAGAGAGAGGACCCCAATAACCAGTATTTGGAATGAAGAACGTGCCATGATTATATATTCTGAAATAAAATAAACTAAAAATGGATAAAGGGCCTGAACGTGCGACAGGAAACCATCAAAACCCTAGAGGAGAAAGCAGGAAACAAACTCCTTGACCTCAACTGCAGCAATTTCTTACTTGACACATCCCCAAAAGCAAGGGAATCAAGAGCAAAAATGAACTATTGGGACCTCATCAAGATTAAAAGCTTCCGCACAGCAAAGGAAACAATCTATAAAACTAATAGGCAACCGATGGAATGGGAAAAGATAGTTGCAAATGACATATCAGATAAAGGGCTAGTATCCAAAATCCATAAGGAACTTAGCAAACTCCACACACTAAAGACAAACAATCCAGTGAAGAAAGGGGTAGAAGACATGAACAGACACTTCTCCAAATAAGACAACCAGATGGCCAACAGATACATGAAATGATGCTCAACATCCCTCCTCATCAAGGAAATAAAAACCAAAACCACACTGAGAAACCACCTCACGCTGGTCAGAGTGGCTAAAATGAACAAATCAGGAGACTCTAGATGCTGGCGAGGATGTGGAGAAATGAGCACCTTCCTACACTGTTGGTGGGAATGTCAACTGGTGCAGCCCCTCTGGAAAACAATGTGGAGATTCCTCAAAAAATTAACAATAGAACTTCCTTATGACCCAGAAATAGCACTGCTAGGAATTTACCCAAGGGATACAGGAGTGCTGATGTATAGGGGCACATGGACCCCAATGTTCATAGCAGCACTCTCAACAATAGCCAAAACATGGAAAGAGCCTAAGTGTCCATCAACGGACGAATGGACCATGAAGATGTGGTTTATCTATACAATGGAATACTGCATGGCAATGAGACAGAATGAAATCTGGCCATGTGTAGCAACATGGATGGAACTCGAGGGTGTTATCCTGAGCGAAATAAGTCAGGCAGAGAAGGACAGATACCATATGTTTGCACATATAGGAGGATTAGGAGGAACTTAACGGAGGACCATAGGGGAGAAGAAGGGAGAAAATAGTGGGGGAGAGGGAGGGAGGCAAATCATGAGAGACTCTTGAATGCTGAGAACAAACTGAGGGCTGATGGGGGTGGGAGAGAGAGGAAGGGGGTGATGGGCATGGAGGAGGGCACTTGTGGGGATGAGCACTGGGTATTATATGGAAACCAACATGACAATAAACTATTTTAAAAAATTAAAACAAGAGGTGTCTGGGTGGCTCAGTCAGTTAAGCGTCTGACTCTTAGTTTCAACTCAGGTCATGATCTCACAGTTCATAAGTTCAAGCCCCGTTTGGGCTCTATGATGACAGTGTGGAGCCTGTTTGGGATTCTCTCTCCCCCATTCTCTCTCTGCCTCTCCCCTGCTCGTGTTCTCTCTCTATCTCTCAAAATAAATAAATAAATAAACTTTAAAAAATTAACACAAGAAGATGATACACAATTTTAGTAAAAATGAAAAATAGATGAAATGGACAGTTGCCAGAAATTTTTTTCCAGGAAGAACTATAGAAAAACAAATAGCAAAAGAGGCCATCTGAGAAAGAAGGCCTAAATACGGCTGTAAGTTACGAAAGAAATTGAACCAATGGTTTAAAACTTGCGACAGAGAACTCCAGGCCCAGGTGTCGGCAATTCTACCAAGTGTTTTGAAAGAAATAATGGCAACTGACACAAACACCCGCCAATATTTGAAACAGGGAGTAAGCTTCGTGAGAGGGACTGTGTGAAGCAAGAGTAATTTTTATCACTTCTACTGCCCTTTGCTAGAAGAGCTCGTATCGTTTTTTGCAGGTTTTTAGGGATCTCATTTCTCCTGTGCTGCCGATAGCTGCCCTGGGAGTTCCCACACATGGTCCCAGTGTTCACAGCTGCTCCCCCAAGACCAGCCCTGCTCCTGGGAGAACCCTCTGGCCACACCACTGTGCAGGCTGTGCAATTTGCACAATGACTCAGAGAAAAAACATTAAATAAATAACGTCAATGCCATTTGGGCATCCCAGGGCGAAAATTCACTTCTAACTATATTTTCCATCCCAAATTCAGCCCAAGACGCTGTTCGGGGTTTCTGCGGTGAGATACGGTAACCTAAGAGCCTCCAATAGTACAATTACAACATCAAGATGCTGTAAGTTTTCCCGTGCCCTCCTTCCCTTGTCGACATCCCTGGCAAGAAAGTGAGGTTCAAAAATCAGATCCCCCTGTAAGAGAAATTACAGACACATTAAAATCAAAATACGGTGAAACCTTGGACTGTTAGTAACTTGTTCTGCGAGGGTTCCGCAAGACGAGCAAACATTTTTAATACATTTTAACTTGATAAACGAGCGACGTCTTGCAATACGAGTCGTACGTGAGGCCCAACGTCACATGATTGCAACTGAGCCAATGGTTCTTGAAATTTGCTTTGATACACAAGTGCTTTGGATGACAAGCATGTTTCCAGAACAAATTATGCTCCCAACCAAGGTTTCACTGTAAATCAAACCCTGATATCATATGTTTTGTGAGTCAAAAGTCTAAATAAATGAAGGTAAACCCTCACCCCAATTTCTCACTCTGCCCCATCTCAGCTCAGAGGTGGTTCTCCAAGTCCGGATGTAGCTGAGGCCGTGTAGCTGTCCTAGGAAGTTGCATTGACGAGACTCTTGTGAGCCACACAATTTTAATGATTTCAAGGAGTTAATAGAGCATAGATTATCACAGCACAGCCCCCAGGCCCCACACCCACTGGATTTTAAGAGGCCATCCCCCTTCCTTGCATCGAGCACACTTATGCCCCAGCACCCGTGTTTAATGTCTCCAAAGCCCCTAACAGAGACCCAGCCACATATGAGGAAGGAGTGCAAGAAATTCTCTGTTGGCATCAGTAGGATGCCAGTCAGTTGATGTCGGTTAGCCCAGAGGCTTTGAACCTAAATTCAGTAGTGAGAAACCCTCCAGCAAAAGGTTAAGGCCGCTTACTATTTTGGGGACTGGCGGGAACCACCTATTTTGCGCCTTCCCCTAGCTTTCACTTCCCCCTTGAGTAAGGTATGACACTGTGGTTGAGGACCCAGCGGGCTGTGAGCAGCACAGCGGCCGCGCTCTCCGCGAGGCAGGCGGGCTGCTGCCTGTGGGGGTCTGTGAAGCCTGGGGGGAATTGCCGCCTCGTGGCCCACGGTCAGTCCAGGTGGAAGGTACATCTCAGCAGGTTCTGGAAATTAAACTGCTGTGTGTGTTTCTGGAGGCAAGCCCTGCATGCCCGTTTATAATAACTACGTAGTCTTGAACCTTACCCACCAGCTCTTCAAATACACTGGAATACCACGGGAGTTCAAGAGCAACCCTCCAATTTGCATCTTGGGCCTTCACACAGGGTGGAGTTCGGGGTGACTGACGCAGCAGACTTTCCAGGCCTGACATGAGCCGTTTGAAGCTGGACTGTTACTGGTGTTTTGTGGCTCACAAGGATCCTTACAGCTCAATATATCCAGTTACCAGGGCCTTAAAAAGCTTCACAGATTTCTTTTCACTAAACCAGGCTGTAGCGCTGAAGCTGGGAGCACCTTGGAAAGCTCCTCAGGCCACCCTGACCTCTATGGGGTCACCCCTGACCCCCCAAGGCTCTGCTGCCAGGCAGCCCTCCTGGCCATCCCTGTGCTTAGTGCCCATAGTTACAGCCCTGCCTCATTCGTTCCTGCTCACAATGGATTTCCCCAGCTCCCTCCAGGTTTCCAGTGAGGCTACTGACCCCTTTCCTTATTGGTATCCATGGGGTAGTCCTGCCCTGTAGAAACATCCCCTGGTCTATTTCATAAAAACACTGCAAGCCGATGTCACTTAGCAAGGTCACAACACCATACGCCCCGAGGCTGCAGGTTCAGTAAACTTGGAAAGATGGTCCAGTATGAGTCCCTGACATGAGCAAATGCCCTCCTCTCACCGAATCCCAACGCGGAAAGACTACCTTGTGAATATGCGGCTCCTTTGTTTTTGTGTCTCACAATTCCAGATTCCATCCCGTTCGGGGGAAGGTCTGTGCCTGCACAGAGACTAGACCTCCCTACAAGCAGGATTGCATCCAAGGCGGAGCTGGCTTGGCACCCCTCCTTGATCACTCCCCCAAATTTACCAGGTGAATCATTTCCTTTCTCCAGGGTGGGGCAAGCTGAGGAGTGAGCAGGAGTCCCCACAAACCACAGGGAGCCAGTGCCCCCGACACAACACTCATCACATTATTCATGCAAATCGGAAATGATTCTGTCCAGTTAGGTTTGCCATATGCAGCAACTAAAAATACAAAACTTCTAGTTACATTTGAGTTTCAGATACACAAAGACTCTTTTTTAGTGTAAATGTATCCCAAATATTGTATGAGATGTAGTAACAATAAAAAATATGTGTTTTTGTATGAAATTCAAATCTACTGGGGACTCTGTATCTGGCAACACAACACTTAATGGCATGCATTGTGCTAGAAGCTAAGACTATAATATGCACCTGACACGTCCTTGCCTTACAGAGGGGAAGATAGAAAATCCAGTATTCTTGGCCCCACAGGGGCCAGAGCATTCAGAAGGCTGCTTCCTAAACACTTTCCAGACAAAGGAAATAATGGTTCACACGAATCAGCATCATCTCCACCTTCAACCATGGAATGGTTATTCGTTCACGTGTAGAGTATGTTGGTCTTGAACACACTACATCTCAAAGCTGTCCATATTCAATGGACTCTTTCTTCTGATGACAGTTGTGCCAGACACAGAGAAATCAAAACTGAGCCATTTCCCTCCCTAAAGGTGCTGACATTTCTGGGAAATACTGTCAAAGACACAAGAGATTAGGCTGCACTGGGCTGAAAGCTCTGCGGAGGAAATTGGAGTGTTATTAAAGCACAAACGGTGAACACCCAGCTCAAATTCAGCAGGTCGGGAAAGACCTCTTAGAAGAAGTGACGTCCACACTCTGTATAATCAATAGTTTACAATAACCCCACACTTCACAACAAATGGAGTACAGTTTTAATAAACAGTTTAATGTAGTTTAGAGCAACGTAACCCATACTTCATCTCTAGAATATTGCAGAAATCTTTAACCAGGAGTGACTAAGGAAATATCCTTTTAAAAAGTTTTTTAATATTTATTCATTTTTGAGAAAGAGAGAGATGGAGTATGAGTGAGAGAGGGAGACACAGAACCTGAAAGAGTCTCCAGACTCCAAGCTGTCAGCACAGAGCCCGATGTGGGGCTCAAAGTCATGAACGGTGAGATCATGACTTGAGCTGAGTCAGATGCTTAACCGACTGAGCCACCCAGGTGCCCCAGAAACTATCTTAATGTCTGAACTTCTTCAATTGTTATCCTGCTCTTTGTCGTCCATTGGTCTTCCACTCATTCAGCAACTACTTATTGGCAAATTACCAGATAACAAAGCTCTGGAAGTGGGCACTGAAAACACAATGGAATTTGGGATTTGGGTGAGATGGTAGCATGGGAAGCCCTGCACACACCTTCCCACAAACCAACCCAGCAATGGCTTACAGACAAATTCCCTTTGTGAAAGAAATCAGAAACTAATGAAAGACTTCTATGTCCCATGAGAACATGAATTGAGGCCCATCAGAGCCAGGGGACCCTCTCCCTGGGGACTCTGCCTCTGACACAGCATCACAAGACCAGCAAGAGAGTCCCTAGAACCCATCTTCACCCAGAAGACGTAGGGGTCAGTTCCTGAATCTGGGACCCCCTGCTTCCTACAGGACCATCTTCTACCTGGCCTGTCTGGAGCTCCAACAAGTCTAACCACCCAGGGAAGTGTGAAGAGTCTGTAGATGGCCCTGAAAGATATCAGTGATCCTCCCCTGCTCAGCACACAGTAACAAGACAAAAATCCCAGTTTTCAGCTTCCTTCCTGGGAAGCAAAAGAGTTGATTCATGTATGCAGCACCTCAACTTCTCGGAGGCTGTCCGAAAAGCCAACATCCACCTCAATAGTCTTGATACTCTGATGAGGTTGTGTAGTCTAACTGCCAGAGGGAGAGTAGTGATGTACCTTGGGCTGATGGACGCCATAGCTAATCCCCGCCCCACTTCAGCACAGAGTAAGTAGACAGGAATCACAGCTACCTGTTTCTCCCCGAGGAGGGAAAGGGGTATAGATCACCCCAGAATCTCTAGATGAGCTGATTGCAGGGGTTTTCTCCTGCATGGGGCCAGTCTGCCAAGACCTGGAAAGGTGTATTCTTTGTCTAATGAATGGGCACCTACCCAGAAAGTCAAGGAAAATGAAGAAGCAGGCAAAGAAGTACCAAACACAGTAACATTTTACATTTCCCTGGGGTGCCTGGATGGCTCAGTGGGCTAGGCGTCCGACTTTGGCTCAGGTCATGATCTCAGGTTTGCGAGTTTGAGCCCCGCATCAGGCTCTGTTCTGACAGCTCAGAGCATGGAGCCTAGATCGGATTCTGTGTCTCCCTCTCTCTCTGCCCCTCCCCCACTCACACTCAGTCTCTCTCTCAAATAAATAAACATTAAAATTTTTTTTAATTTCCAGAAACAAATTCTAATGAAGTAGAATTATAGGATTTACCTGACAGAGAATTAAAAATAATCCCATAAAGACACTCACTGAGGTCCAGGGAGCCATGCATGGACAAGGAAGAGCTACAACAAAGAGATAGAAACCATGTAAAAGAACCAAACAGAAATCGGAACAGAAGAACACAGCTGACCTGAAACATTTACGGAAGCGATTCAGCAGCAGAGGAGACCCCAGGAAAGCAAGGACCAGACAACTGAAGACAGGTTGGCGGGAATACTTCAGTTAGGGGAGCCAAGAGAAAAAGATGAGAAAGAGTGAAGAAAGGAAAGGGAGAAGCCCCAAGAGGCTGATCAACACACCTTGAGAGTTTCAGGAGGGAGAAAGGCCCAGAAAGATAAGCAAATAATGGCTGCAAACCCTGCAGACCTAGGGAGGGAAATCGACAGTAAGAAACGTAGGCGGGGTTGAAACAGGAAGTAATCAGGAGGGACCCTTGGACCATGAGGCTGGGGAGGGTCTGAGTCAGACATGGGACTTGTGTGTGAGCCCCTGGGGTTGTCCTGTGCAGGGCAGGCACCTGTCTCCAGCCTGCGGTTGATCTTGGTTGATTTTGGTAACTGACCATTTGGACCGCTTGTTCTCATTCTTCACGCATTTAAATTCCTGCCCTTATATTTTAAATTCACTGATAAAGAGTTAAGCCCAGGAATCCTAAGTAGCCCTCCCCACCCCTGGACCCCAGTAAAAGCAGAAGAACCCCAAGCCTGTGATATCGTATTGTGGCCACAGGTGTGTGATATCGTTTCCAGGACATGTAAGTAATAAACCTTTTCTTCCTCCCATGTTTCCTGAAGGTTAATGCTGGAGGCATCTTGCAATGGTAAGAATCACAGTGCGGGGGGAGGGGAGAGGGGAGGGGCCCAGCCAGTGTCACCTGCATTGAACAGCTTCCTGTTTGTGTGCTTGTCCATTCACCACCCTACTGCGCAGGTCAGAGTGGGACTTTGGGAAGCCCTTTTTGCGAATCTGAAGAGGGTTCTGTTTTTGTTTTTGTTTTTGTTGGTTTTTTTTAAAATAGTTTATTGTCGAGTTGGTTTCCATATAACACCCAGTGCTCATCCCCACAAGTGCCCTCCTCCATGCCCATCATTGTTTTTGTTTTTTAAGTAATCTCTACACCCAACATGGAGCTGGAACTCACAACCCCAAGATCAAGAGTCATATACTCTACTGACTGAGCCAAAAGGGCACCCTGCTGCCTCAGAGACAGACAGAGAGAGATCACACGAGTGAATGGAGTAGAGGCAGAGAGAGAGGGAGAGAGAGAGAGAATCCCAAGCAGGCTCCATACTGTCAGTGCTGAGCCAGATGCAGGGCTCACTCTCATGACTTTGAGATTATGACCTGAGCTGAAATCAAGAGTCAGACACTCAACCGACTGAGCCGCCCAGGCGCCCCTGCAAATTTCTACTATTTACCTCTTCAGCAGCTTCAGGACAGCATATGCAAAAGTCAAAAGTGTTTTACATCTGGTTTGGCACCTTGACTTTGTGGGGCTCACACTCTAACATGTACCCACACAGCACACTCCCGACCTCTGTCTATACTGGTACCTCATGTGACACTAAAGTTTGTGTGAATGTAAGATAAGGTAGGGGGTTTCCATCCGAAAAATGAGGAAAATGTTATTTGAATACCAGCAGATCTGCAGCGTGGCATTATCAGAGAAGCCAGGCACAGCCTTGGGCGGCTTTCTTGACAGCTGTGAAGCATTGGAAGGCTGCTGCCAACATCTAAAAGCTCCCATCGGCCATCCCTGAAAGACAGACGACATTTAGGGAGGCAGTCACGTCATGGTCTGAGAACACAGGCAAGATATGATTGCTTTCCTTCCTCTTCTTTGGTTCTTGCTGGCCTTATCTGAGTCCCGCTCTCCGTACTTCCCTCACAGATGAGAGGGAAGCCTGGCTTTTGGTGAGACGGTCTTCCCCTGCCCTCAGCCAGGCCCGAACTCCATGCTTCTGTGGTTGCTGCTGCTGATCCTGGGTGAGTAGAGCCCAGACTGGGCTGGGGCCTACGTTCCTAACGTCAGCCAGGCCAAAACCAGGGTGGGGGGCAAAGTCACGGGGAGGCTTCTGTCTCTGTTTCCTGGGCTTCAGAGACACAGCAAGAGGTAGGAAGTGAGTAGAGCTGGTGCCCAGGAAAACCAAAAGGGTCCAGCGACCCCCAGAGCAAGCCAAGTGTGGTACCCAGGGATTCCCCGCTGTGTCCTCTCTAACCTCCTGGGAAGCCTGGGTTTTCTCTCTGCTGGACCTCACCTCTAAACACTCAGATAAGCAATTTGGGCCCACACAGGCGAGGGAGGGAAGGTGTAGAGGAACATAGCTGAGACATTAAGTCAATGTTTAACCAGAGGTTGAAAGCAGTCGGAGGAACGGGGCCCAAGCAGTGAGGTGGGGTGGGGGAGTAAGCCGTTTCTCCAGGCCCTTCTCTGCCTTGGCCTCAGTGTCCAGTTCAGGCCAGAGAAGAGAGCCCCTGCTGATTCGAGCCCAGCAAGGAGGCCAGGAGTGTGGAGCCGAGCCGTTATCATTTATCCCATAAATCATAGGCTGTGTTTTTGTGGGGGGAGGGGTGAAGGGGGCCATTGGAGGTATGGAATGCGGGCCAAGAAATGGGAGGAAAAGCCGGAGAAACAGCCGTGGCTGTGGCCGGGCCGTGGGAATGTCTCAGAGTCTCACTAAAAACGCTGTCCCAGCACGGCCTGCGCTAACATTTCACCCTTGGCTCTCACACAGCTCCCGGACAACATCCAGCAGGTCAGTCTTCCCTCATCCTTCCTCCTGCTCCCTGGATGTGGGTCCTTCCGGCCAGCCAGCCTGGCCCCGTAAGTGGAGGCTGCGGGGATGTGTCAACACCAGTGGTGACACCTGTGGCCATGGTGGGCGAGCAGAGCTTCCTGTGATCTCTCCAGCCTTCAGTTCTCTCCTCCTTTGCCCAAGTGAAAGAAGCATTTGCAGAGACAGGAGGCTAATGCCCAGAACCTTCCTTGTGTCTCCTCTCTTCCCTAAGGACCCCCTCCCCCCCACCCTGTATGTTCAACCAGAGCCACCTTCAAAGGACAGAGAGATCGCTCCCATTCACAGAGGCTGTGCTGTGGTCATGCTTCAGTTTCTGGTCCCGTTGGTCTGGTGCAGTTCCATCCACAGAGGCGGTTTCTCAGGCAGCCCATGCCTCTCCGTTCCAATTCCTTATAGCCCTCCATTTTTTTATTGTGTCTGGCTTAGCCGGAGAGCAGACACAAGTCTCCTTCCCCATGAAGTCTCAAGTGGAACAATGTTTAAAAGTAACAAAAGTGGAAAAAGTGTTGATTAATTATGAGCAACCAAGTAGGAAGTGGTTTTTCAGAGTCTAGAAAGGGCTTCTGAGGTGCACACAGCCCAGGCCCACCTGTGCCTTGGCGGGAATGTAGAGGGCGAGAGCATTTCAGAATCAGCCTAGCCTCAGAGGCCGGACAGTGTTTGCCCAGCTACACGTCATGGCTCCTGAGCTTTTTGGAGCCCACACCAGGGGCCTGAGACCTCTCCCCTGTGACACCCCCCTGCCCACCTCCAGGCTGAGGAAGAACAGACTCCACCCAAGAGTGTCCGTGGGTGGTGTCGGCTCCCTTCCCTTCCCAGCTGTAGGCTCCCCTGGTGTCCACCCATGTGCTGTTCACCTTCACCTGCCTGAACTCTTCTCTTTCCTGTTCAGGAGCACTTCCAAAAGCTTTACTTCTCCTCAAACCTCCATGGTCCACCGCCTTCAAAGGAGAGACAGTGACTCTCATCTGTAAGGATCACCATCCTCTAGCCCAGGAATCCATATCTTGGTATCACAATGGGCGTCACTTGGAAAACCAATCTGAAAAAATCAAAATAAAAACATCTGGATATTACAGTTGCAAGACCCAAAGATCTTCCCTCAGCAACCCCGTGCATGTGCAGTTTTTAACTGGTGAGGAAAGAAGGGGGTGAGTCTCTGAAATTCAGCCCCTGGGCAGCATGTCTGGAGCCTGACTGAACACAGGGAGCCCAGACAGGGTTGTGAATAGGCCTGAGGCTATTCAGTGAGCTGATCCCAGAGGGGAAATAAGGAGATAGGGCTGCAGAGTACTGTACATTGTCTGTCTCCTCCAGTCAGAGACGAGTCAGTAACCCAGAAGCCACCGGGCAGAAAGGGACTCAGGTCTGAAGAAAGA
Source organism: Hyaena hyaena (assembly GCF_003009895.1). Classification (NCBI taxonomy): domain Eukaryota; kingdom Metazoa; phylum Chordata; class Mammalia; order Carnivora; family Hyaenidae; genus Hyaena; species Hyaena hyaena. The sequence goes on from NW_024081398.1 coordinate 703,514, forward strand.
TAGGGTGTAAAATTCCTCTTTTAACAACACTTATGAGGATTCATAAGGACCTGTCTGAAAATTAGTTCACTGGCTTAGGACAAGGGAGTACAGGGTACTGGGGCCATGTGGAAATGGTGGTGGAGGATGTTCACAGGGGTAGGCAGGGCTCTTTCTCCTCAGGCAGAAATGAGAGTTTGAAGAAAGAAATAGATGGAGTATGTTGATTTGCTCTTTGCAGACTGGCTGATCCTCCAGGCTTCACACCCTGTCTTTGAAGGAGATCCAGTAGTTCTGAGATGCCGAGGGAAAAAGGAAGAAGAAATTATGGAAAAATCTTACTACAAAAATAAAAAAATAATTCGAAGTCATTATAACTCAAACATCACAGTATATCCACCCTTGGATGATGATAGCACATATCATTGTACTGCTTCTAGGGAATCTTTTTGGAATCTGTGGATAGAAACTTCAAATCCTTTAAAGATCCAAGTTCAAGGTAATGGCTACACTCCTATGAGTAATAGGCTTGGCAAGGTATCAGCATGTGGGGATCGAAGAGAGGTGCTTGTCAGTGGGGATTCCATGAGCAACCTCTTCCAAGCAGCCATGGGAGGGAGACAGGAGGTAGCTCGATCCACATGGGTCCCTATCTCTGGATGCTAGTCCTGAGGACACAGGTACACCTTCCCAGAAGCTCAGAGCCTCACTGACCTGGGAACTACATTTGTTCTTCTCTCTAGAGCTGTTTCCGAGTCCTGTGCTGACAGCCAGCCCCTCCCAGCCCATTGAGGGGAGCCCTATGACCCTGAAATGTGAGACCTGGCTCCCTCCACAGAGGACACACATTAGGCTTCAGTTTTGTTTCTTCAAAGAAAATCAGCTTCTGGGGTTGGGCTGGAGCAACTCCCCGGAGTTCCATATCCCCACCATGTGGAGTGAAGACTCTGTGGCCTACTGGTGCTTAGCAAGAACAACGACTTCCAGGATCATGAAAACAAGCCCAAGATCCCAGATACATGTTCAAAGTGAGTGTCTGTGAGGCAATTCTTGCTCCCTGGGATCATGAATGTGCCTGAGCATAACAGCCAGGCATCCTGTCATCCTTTTCTTCTATGCTCGGCACTGGCTTAACTTCCCTGTAACATCCTTTACCCTCTGAGTTAGGTGGTAGTAGTTATTGATTATGTACAGGGTGCCCAGCCCTGTGGGGGCCACAGACACAAACGGGATGTGTTTCCTTGTGGGTCAACAGAGAGCAAGAAGCACTGAGGACCACATGCAGCCCGTAGTGGCCCCTATGATGCATCCGTGTGTTGACTGAAAATTATTCCAAAATAACATGAAAAGAGGAAGAGAAACACAAACTGGAATAGCCAGGGAAGAATGTGGGGAGATGGAGCTGAGACTGGAGAAATCTTAAAGGGTGGAGAGGGGTTTGGATTCTGATCAAGTCACATCAGGATCTGAGCAGCCTTCCCAGTGTTCTCACTTTCTCCGTGGTCTGTCGATGCATCAGAGATAAGGGTCCATAAAATTGACTGTGGTCAACATTAGGTTTAAAAGAAGATCATAGGCTTGGTGCCCACATTACCCAAGGATGAGAATCGGTGTGGGGGGGTGGAGGGGACAGGTTTTGCATTTCTTGCAAAATTCCTGCAATTTCTTACTTCCTCCTTTAAAAGATCCCTGCTGGGGCACCTGGGTGGCTCAGTCAGTTAAGGATCTGATTTCAGCTCAAGTTAAGATCTCACAGTCCAGGGGTTCGAGCCACACATCAGGTTCTGTACCGCCAGCTCAGAGCCTGGAGCCTGCTTTGGATTCTGTGTTTCCCTCTCTCTCTGCCCCTCCCCTGTTCTCACTCTGTCTTTCTCTCTCTCTTTCAAAAATAAGTAAACATTTTTTAATTAAAAATATAAAAGACCCCTGCCCATTGCACCTGCTGCTACTGGCTTATTTAAGGCAACACCAGCCTTCTCTTTGGTCCCGCACCACCTGCCACAGAGACCCTGCCAGGCCCTCCTCTGTCCTCCTAGGGATTCCTGTGTCTGATGTGAATCTAGAGACTGAGCCCCCTGTGGGCCAGCTGATTGAAGGAGAAGATCTGGTCCTTATCTGCTCAGCAGCTGAGGGAACAGGGACTGTCATGTTCTCCTGGCACCGGGAGGGCTTGGAAAGGAGTTTGGGCAGGAAGACCCGGCGCGCCCTGTCTGCCGAGCTGCGGATAGCCTCCATGAGGGAGCAGAATGCCGGGAGGTACTACTGTGCGGCCGACAACATGGACGGCCCCATCCTCAGTAAACGGATCAGAATCACGCTGAGAAGTAAGTTCCTCATTCCTGTCACTTGGCCCTGTTCCCACGCTGAGGTTTAGGTTCTCTGTCAACCACGAGGATCTTCTGAAGGAAGCAAGGAACAGAGGTATGAAGATTTAATGGCCAATTTACTTCTTGGAGAAGACGGAGTAGTAAGGAAAACAAAAAACAAAATTATCCAGGATTCCTCCCCGTGGTTCAAGGAGGATGTCTACTCTTAGGGTCGTTGAGTAGAGCCATTAATCTGTCATAGTGTCACCCTGTCACAAACCTTGTCTGATGGCCCCCTGTCTCCCTCAGTTCCAGTGTCCCGCCCCGTCCTAACTGTCAGGATGCCCTGGGCCCAGGCCGTGGAGGGGCACGTGGTGGAGCTTCTCTGTGAGGCCCAGAGGGGCTCTCCTCCAATTCTGTACCGGTTTTACCATGAGGGGGACGCCCTGGGGAACAGCTTGGCCCCCTCTGGAGGAGGAGCATCATTCAACCTCTCTCTGACCGCAAAACATTCTGGAAACTACTCCTGTGAGGCCAACAACAGCCTAGGAGTTCAGCGCAGTGAGGTGGTGTCACTCAGCGTCATGGGTAAGCACATGCTCTCAACAGTCACAATTGAGAACAGATTATGTCTTCTCACAGAGAGCCCCTTCTGGGCCTTTTGCTGGGGTGACGTCCCAGAAAACTCCCCACTTCTGCCTCCACCTGAGGCCTTCCTGGACTCTTCCTTGTGAATACACATTCCAAAACTCAGCCGACTCCTTTATTTCTTTGTCATTGTCATTAACAGTCACGTATTCCAGTCTTTCTATCAGAGGCTCACAGACTTTCCAAAATACCAGATATGTGATGTCTTAGCAGATAGAAAGCTTTATTTCTCAATTCCTTTGTCTAAGAACAAGTGACGAGACCGGGCCTTGCCCACGTGCTCCACCACTACTCCCATCCAGTCCCCATTACTACACGCCTGCTGGGTTATGAGACAGCATCTCTCCTTGTGGATGCTCCTGGGAGCCAGAGCTACGAAGCTTTCTCATGGCTTTCAGACTCTAATAACCTCTCTGGCCATCTGACTCCTTGAACAATAGGAAATTTATTCTGTTGTTCTCAGCATTCCCAAACAAAATTTTTCCTCACCAGAGGACCCAAGGCATCTTGCATCTCCCACTTCCAGCTCATGTGGACAGCAACGTGCACATCCACTTAGGGAAGACCCATCGTCCAGACCAGGATTATTCCAAAGTGCATGGCACTTGGGGGCTGGAGTGGAGCACTGGGGCATAGGGAAAATGTTAGGATAAAAGAGATATGGCAATGACTTCCAGTGATTCAAACCTTTACATTCTCTGGATTTTGTCATGATCCCACACCACTGGCAAAAGTGTTGGACACTCACCCCAAATGTTTGTTTTTTAACTATATACATGTACAACGTTACCAGCTTTAAATGTGTGTTATAAAAATGAGACTCAGAAATATTGAAACTTTCAAGACATCAACATAATAGAACTGATAAAGGACAGAGACAGGACTCAAAGTTACTTAGTTCTCCTGATCCCAGGTCCAGGTTCCTACCACTAAATCATGCTGAATATTTCCTTTATTATCTGGTGTACATACTCAGTTAAAACTTCCAATGAAATGTTTCCTTCTTCAGTTCCAGTGTCTCGCCCTGTCTTCACCCTCAACCCTGCTGTGGCCCAGATCATGGTGGGAGATGTGTTAGAACTTCGCTGCGAGGTCCAGAGGGGTTCTCCCCCAATCTTATACTGGTTTTATCATGAGGATGTCATCCTGGGGAACACCTCAGCCCCCTTTGGAGGAGGAGCATCTTTTAACCTCTCTCTGACCACAGAACATTCTGGAAACTACTCCTGTGGGGCTGACAATGGCCTGGGGGCCCAGCGCAGTGAGGCGGTGTCACTCAACGTCACAGGTGGGTTGGGTATAGCTGGCCTACAGGTTAGTCAAGATCAATAAAATATTTTCCCTACAGACTGTACACAGTCTACCAGCATCAAAGAGTTTTCGAAAATGCACCCCCAAGGCTTGGGACTTCTAGAGATTGGTGCTGGCTTCATGGGGGAAGGAAAGGGAATCTATTTCAATCTTAGATACTAACAATCATGTGCTATTATTTTGAAAAGTACAAATTATCATGGAGATAATCATTCAAATGGAGAATTCAGAATCCAGGAGAAACCTGCCCCGATAGACCTCTAGCCCCCACTGACATGTTGTCTGGATAAAAAACATTTGCTACTGGAACTCAAACATAGCTCTTCCCATGTAGGGCTTTCCATGAACAAGGTAACCCATATCACTGTGGGAGTCTTCGGGTGGTTGCTAAGCATGCTTGGCCTAGCTGCTACTGCTGCTCTGGTTGGTCGCTTCAGGTCCCAAAGGAAATCAGGTGGGTGTCTCTGTCTTGCCCTTCGGTTTTGTGACTCTTGCCATTGTTATAACAATTTGGATTTATGTGATGCATTCCGGTAAGGTCATTATTCCCTCCCAGATACTAGACCCTCTGTAGGCAAGTGGCAACATAAATTTCTCAATAAGGTTGTTACTCCATATGTTTAATTTGAGATCTAAATCAAGTCGCAGAGTTTGCTTCCAATTAAAAATCAGAAAGGTAACGGGGCGCCTGGGTGGCTTAGTCGGTTGAGCGTCCGACTTTCGCTTAGGTCATGATCTCGCGGTTCATGAGTTCGAGCCCCGCGTCGGGCTCTGTGCTGACTGCCAGCTCAGAGCCTGGAGCCTATTTCAGAGTCTGTCACTCCCTCTCTCTCTGACCCTCCCCTGCTCGCGCTGTCTCTCTCTCTCCTTGAAATAAAAATAAAAAAATTATTAAAAAAAAAAAAAAAAAAAAAACTAGTGATGATTATGATTAGAAAAAAAAATCAGAAAAGTAAGTATTTACCATTCCACCCCTGGCTCAAAGCTTACTGAGAACAAAGGAATAAAAAAAGAAAACTCCTTCCATTTGTAACAAAAAATAGACAACAGCCATAGATATCAACCATAAACTGAGATATATTTGAATGCCAGTCACGTAATGTGAAATTTGGGTAAAACTAATAAAGGCTCTGAGAACGAAATAAATAAATTTCAGTTTCTTATCATTGCTACTGTATAGAAACACAACTGATTTTTGTGTATTGGTCTTGTATCCTGCAACCTTGCTATAAACAAATTTATATGTTCCAGTCTCTGTTTTATAGATTCCATCAGATTTTCTACATAGGTAATTCTGTCATCTGCAAATAAAGGTAGTTCTACTCCTTCCTTTCCAATCTGGGTTCTTTTTATTTCTTTTTCTGCCTTAATGCACTAATGTGCTGGCTAGAACCTCCTGTACAATGTTGAATAGAAGTGGTAGGTGACAGCAAACATATTTGTCTTGTTTCTAATCTTAGGGGAAAGTATTTAGTCTCATCATTAAGCATCGTTAAGTATGATAATGTTAGCTGTGGATTCTTTATAGATTCTCTTTATTAGGCTAAGAAAGTCCCTACCATTTGTAATTTGCTGAGGGCTTTTAAAGAAAACAGGCTTGTCAAATTATTTTTCTACATTGACTGAGATGATCATATGATTTTCTTTTCCAGTCAAGTGATATGGATTTTAAGTTTTGAATGTTAAGCCAGTCTTGCATTTCTGAAGTCAGCTTCACTTGGTCATGTTTGTTGAATTCGATTTGGTAAAATTTTGTTAAGAATGTTTGCATCTGGGTTCATGAAAGATATTGCTTGATAGCTTTATTTTCTTATCCTGCCTTTGACTTGATGTCAAGGTAATACCCACAGAGTTACCACTTCTAGTATTTTTTATTTTTTTGTATTTCCATATGGTATCATTTTCTTCCTGCCTGAAGTACTTCTTTCTTTTTCCTTGTTAATTTATTCATTTTGAGAGATGGAGAGACAGAGAGAGAGAGACCAAGAGAGGGAGAGGCAGAATCCCAAGCAGGTTCTATGCTGTCAGCACAGAGCCCAATGAGGGGCTCAAACTCACAAACCTTGAGATCATGACCTGAGCCAAGATCAAGAGTCAAACGCTCAACCAGCTGAGCCACCCAGGCACCCCCACTGCCTGAAGTACTTCTTTTTGCATTTATTATAGTAGGGGTCTGTTGGTGAATTTGACTGATACTGTTGCTAAAGTCTACTACGTCCTTACTGCTTTTCTACTTGATATATCAACTACTGAGAGAGGAGTATTGAAATTGCCAAATATAATTGTGGATTATCCACTTCTTCTTACATTCTATTAGGCTTTGCTTCAGGTATTTGGAACGTCTTTTATTAGGTGCATTAGTGTTTCTATTATTTGTATTTTTGATGAAATGACCACTTTATCCTTATGAAATAATATCTTTATCCCTGTTGGTGTCATTTACTCTGAAATAGTCTTTGATATTAATGTAAGTAGTATTAACATGGTATTTCTCCAGTCATCTTTTTACTTTTAACCTATATGTGTCCTTATATTTAAAGCATTTTTTGTAGATAACATAATTAATTCTTGCCATTTAATCCAATATTTCAATCTATACCTATTAACTAAAGTGTTTAGACCATTTACATTAATGTGATTGTTGATAAGGTTAGATCTAAGTCTGTTATTTTGCTGTTTGTTTTCTATTTGTCCCACCTGTTCTTTGTTTCCTTTTCCCTTTTTTCTACCTTCTTTTAGAACAACTAAATATTTTTTATGATTCCATTTTTTCCTTTGTTGCCTTATTAACTTTATAATTCTTTGTTTCATTTACATTAGTGGTAGTTTTAGGGTTTATAGTATAGATATCTAACTTATCACAGCCTATCTTCAAGTGACCTTGGATCATTTCATATATAGTATAAGAATATTACCATTGTATACTCCATTTCTTCTTTCCTAGCTACACTGCTGTTATTTTTGTAAACAATCACTTACCTGTTAAGGAGACTTAAGTATAATTTAAGAATCTTACATATTTAATCAGGTAGTTACCACTTCTGATGCCCTTCATTCCTTTTTGTACCTCCATATTTCCATCTGGTATCATTTTCTTTCTGCCTAAGAGATTTCCTTTGACATTTCTAATAGTATGGGTCTGCTGCTGCTGAATTATTTCAGTTTTTATATGTCTGTAAAAGACTTTGTTTTGTATTCCTTGTGAAAGACATTTTTGCTGGCATAGAGTTATAGGTTGAGATTTTTTATTCTTTCAGTATTTTAAAGATGTTGCTTTACTGTCTTCTTGTGTGCATTGTTTATGACAAGAAATTTGCCACCCTTCTTTGTTCTCCTGTGGCTGCATTTTTCCTCTCTACATGATTTATCATGGATCAAGGATTTTTGAATTAATGGACTCTTTTTTTCAATGCCTTGGGTGCCTATAAGGTTTACTTTATATTTTGGAATTACTAAAATTTTACTTTCTGTCTGCGCTTCTGCCTGGCACAACATGGCATTTCCTTTTCTGTCAGGGCAAATGTTTCTGTTCTCCCTTTCTTAGGGCTCATATGGAGTATCAAGCAAGCAAACAAATAAAACGTTTGGATCTCAGTTTAAAGAACAAGTTTACATGTTTTCTTAATGATGCTGGTCAAGCATTGTCTTTTTACCCATCTTTTCATGTCAATCAATGAGCTTCTATCCAGTTCTTTGCATGAAAATGGCACCAAAATTTTATGACTGATGTTTAAATTTTTTAACATTTATTTATTTTGGAGAGACAGAGAGATAGAATGAGCAGGGGAGGGGCAGAGAGAGGGAAATATAGAATTTGAGTCAGGATCCAGGCTCTAATCTGTCAGCACAGAGCCTGACATAGGGCTCAAACCTACAAACTGTGAGACCATGACCTGAGCCAAAGTTGGACGCTTAACCAACTGAGTCACCCAGACACCCCTTATGATTGATATTTTAAAGCTACCTAGTATTTTCTTGAATAACACAACCTATGAAATTATGTGCATGTATCATTTTTTTAAATATATAAAGAGAATAAAAGCACTAATGCCAATAGTGCTCATCATAAAATGTGTCATTCATTTAGAGCCCATTATATGAAACTTTATAGTTTGTCTACTTCTCCCAACTGTTCAATAACTACATTCAATTCAATCAATATTATTATCACCATATTAGAGATGAAAAATGAGGATATTTCATAAGTGAAGTCAACTTTTCAATTCATATATCTATTAAGCATCAAAGTTAAGGCTCATCTGGGGATCTTCCTAGCTCTTGACTCCAAATTCTCTCCACTGCACCATGGTGACTTAGGAAAGGCTGGTTACACATCCTACTTTCAAAACTACCTTTTCTATCTCATCACCTATGTGGGTGGCACTTATTAATTAGTAACAAACTACAAGTGCAGACACTGAAACCTTACTGTTGAAGTTGAAAATGTTAAAAAAAAAAAAAAACAGATTGCTTGGTCAATACAACAGCAAACAACACAGGGAAGGCAATATTAGCACCCATCATTTTATGTGTTCCGTGAGGACAGGAGCCCAAGAGTTTCTAACTTCCAGGTCTAGAGGAAGTGTTTTGTTTTTTTTTTAATGTTTATGTACTTTTGAAGGAGAGAGAGAGAGAGCATAAGTAGGAGAAGGACAGAGAGAAAGGGAGACATAGAATCTGAAGCAGGCTCCAGGCTCTGAGCTGTTAGCACAGAGCCCGACATGGTGATTGAACTCAAGGAGTGCAAGATCATGACCTGAGCTAAAGTCAGGTGCCCAACTGACTGAGTCATGCAATAGCTCTTAGAAGAAGTGTTATTTTCAATAGCAAGCTCAGTAAGAAATTCTGACAGTCCACCAGTCAGAGGGTATCTGCCTTTCTCATCTTAAAATCTTGCTGACTGGCTGTGCTTCCCTCATAGCAAAGTCTTCCTTCTCCTTATTGATCAGTCTTCTCAGGGAGGAGCTCAGCCCTTTAAATTTTTCCAAAAGAGAAGAGCCTTGCCCCTTAAGCCTGAGTTTACCCAACCTGTTACCAAAGGCAATGATAAATGTAAAGACTAGGATTGAGCTGCCTGGATGAAAATTCCAGTGTTAACTTGCCAAATACTTGCTATATGGCAGGTGAATTAAACTCTCCAAACCCCACTTTCTTTGTGGTCAGTATAATAGTAGCTACCATTTTGGTACTATCTACACAAACTGCTTAGTACTGCGCCTGCCCCATATATCTTCAGTGATATTAACTTGTGTTAATGTAAATAGCCACCTTCTGGGTCTGTTCTCTGTGTTACAAACTAAGAGATAAACTGACTTGCAGATGCATCCTGGGACTTAGCTAACCTACCCGCAAGGGAGGACATGGGCTGTTGACTGATGTGAATTGCAAATGCTCTAAGGAGGGAGACTAGAGCCAGGATCACACACCTCCAGTTTAACTGAGGGTTTTCAGACATCAATCAGTTTTCATGAGTATGTTTACCTGGGGCAATAACTCTTGTTCTCTGAGCCCAGTGAGACAGATAGAGAGCCACAGATAAATAGGCAAATGTCAGGGATGGGAAATTAGGAGTCTTGCGTTGGGGCAGGCCAAACAGATTTCAGTATTTCAGTGATGATGGAAAACTGCTGTATTTTCAAGGCTGATGCAGTCACCTTACAGATTACGTTTACATGTAATCACCCGCTATAAAATTGTCAACTTGTCATTTTTTTCTAGTCCTCAAAATACATACTTCAACTTGTTTAGTTGTTTAACAAATCTTTATTGAATATTTTCAACATTCTAGCCACTGAGAATACAAAAATAATTAAGATGAGTTGTAGCCTCAAGTAACACACTCTTTCATGGTGGAGAGAGTTAGAGGGAAACATACAAATGGGTAATCGCCATTCAATACAGTGATTCTAATATTGCAGGGTTCTACATGCATGGAGCTAGGTCACTTCATACAGCTTGCTGGGGACAGGGAAAGTCCTGGAGGAGAAAAGATAAGTTGGAATCAGCCAAGTGAAAGAGAAGGAAAGATGGGGTGTGGAGAAAACATTATGTGCCCACAGTGGTTAAGTTTGCAAGGGCCACAGTTACAGAGTTCTGAGTTTGTTGTGGTAGCCCCATTGATTCATATTGTGGGGACTCTGTCTCCTGCGCTCTGTCTCCCAGGGCCACAGATAGGATAGAGAAGAAGTGAGGAACCATTAGACCTGGAGTTAAATACTAAGCTATCTCCCTTGTGCTACGTGGCCATCCCTCCTTAGAGTGCATGCTGTTTTCACTCACTATGATGCTGGGCAAATACCTTTCAAGATCCCATCTTCCCCATCTGTGACGTGACATGGGCGGGGGTGGAGCCGGACATTCCCTAAGATCTGCCATAGCTGAGATTTAGAATGGATCTGATTTCTGGGAAAGGACATTCTAAAGTAGGGCACATTACCTACAGCTCACCCGCCATCAGTGATCCTTTGTTTGTTTTTCAGGAGGAGCTGCTGCCCCTGGGGCACACAGGTGAGATCTCGGCTTCTTGTGACAACAACATCTGCGCAATTTGTTTATACCCACAAGACAGGGGCACAGAATTATGCACATTAAAAAATATTTGACTGGACCACTCATTAACCTTTTCAAATTCTCATGAAATCCATAAATGGGATTGGTGAAAGCCACTTTCAGTCGTATTTGTGGATACAGCTCACTTAGACCTACATATACTCAGAACTCAATGTCATTTGCTATCCATGTTAATCTTCTATTTCCTTAATGGCACCCTCTTTCACATCTGCCCCTCGCTCTTTCCCCTGCTCATTCCTCCACTACACACTCATTCAGAAAATCCTTTTTGAGTGCGATCAGTGTCCAATTCACAATATTATTTACAGAAGGAAATAAAATTGGGAAAAAAATACCTCAACTTTTTCTTGTAGAGCCTTCGAGGTACCTTATAGGAAAGGTATATTATTGTAATATGAGCTGGAACATTGAAAGGGACCTTTTAAAAAAGGCTGGCCATGTGTAGCAACATGGATGGAACTCGAGGGTGTTATCCTGAGCGAAATAAGTCAGGCAGAGAAGGACAGATACCATATGTTTGCATGTATAGAAGGATTAGGAGGAACTTAATGGAGGACCATGGGGGAGAAGAATGGGAAAAATATTGGGGGAGAGGGAGGGAGGCAAACCATGAGAGACTCTTGAATACTGAGAACAAACTGAGGGCTGATGGAGGTGGGGAGGAGGAGAAGGAGAGTGATGGGCACAGAGGAGAGCACCTGTGGGGATGAGCACTGGCTGTTATATGGAAACCAACTTGACAATAAACTATTTTTTAAAAAAGGCCAAGGTCAAGTTCTGTGGGAATGCGAAAGTCTTTGTGTATCAGTGTTTAAGCATTTAAAATTTTGAAAACAATAAAGAATTAGGCAATTACAAGTGTTTACTGTATCAAAAAGACCTTGAGACAGTGCACTTTTGCCCTCTGACCTTGCCTCTGTCTACCTTTTCTGTAAGGCTGCTGTGGGCTGCATCTGGCATCACATGCCTTCTGGGTTTTCTTGAGAGCCACGCAGACTGGGGGCAGGCAGCCACGATACTATTACGTGAAACACACTGGGCTCCTCTTAGCCACTGGCTTCCCTGAGACTCGGTATGATCCACAAATACTTCTCTCTCTCTCCCCATCTGTCACAGGAGCAATCCCAATGAGCATCAGAAGTCTTCCTGGTCCGGACCCTCCCGAACAGGCCCCCAGTGGCCCACCCACTCTGAGCCGTCATCCCTAATGGAGCTGCAGCCCGTGTACAGCAACGGTGAGGATTTCCTAATGCTCTCAGGGCTCCAGGGACACGCCAGGCTGGGAGGAAGACTGAGCAACAGCCCATGACCGAGTCATATTCCATTTGTTTTAAGTTAATGTATTAATTTTGAGAGAAAGAAAGGGAGATAATATGAGGGAAGACACAGAGAGAGAGAGGGAGAAAGAGAATTCCAAGCAGGCTCCACACTGTCAGCCCAGAGCCTGACATGGGGGCTCAACCTCATGAGCCATGAGATCACAACCTGAGCTGAAATCAAGAGTTGGACACTTAACCAACGGAGTCACCCAGACACCTCAGAGTCACATTCAATTTTAAAATGACATTCCTGGCACACTGTGTCTGAGAAAGAAGGTGGTTATGAACTTGGTGGCTGAGAGGAATCTAGAATGTGGGCTCTTGACTACAACTAGCTGTGGTCTATTCTCTCACAGTGAGTCCTGGCGATGACAACCTGGTTTATTCCAAGATTCAGAGTGGCCAGCACAGAGAAAGATGTCCAGGTGAGGCCCTTCCCGACAAGTAGAGGTGAGGCGGCAGTGTGTGAGGGGATCGACGGGGGGCCTCTGGTCAGACCTCCCAAATATGACTGTGACACGGAAGGAAGGCATCTTCTGGTCCTCTCGCGCTGCTGTTGTGTGACTGAATCCTTTCCCACCTACCCTTATGCACTGTCACCAGGGCCCCAAAAAGTCTCTGAGGACAGACACCATCATTTTTCACTAACATACCAGTAGTATCTAGTTCAATGCTTAGAAAACTATGGGCCTCTTCAAATATTTTTTGAAAGGACGCATGGCCATTAACTACTGGTGTAAGCAGCTCATAACCTAAGGTGTAGACAATCATAATTCTTCTAACTGGTCTCTTTATTCCTAATCTCCTCCAGCTGCCCAATATTCTGTTTCTAGCATGATTCCTCTGAGATTCCCATGACTGATCACACCCTTGCCTAGATTAACTGCCTCAGCAACTCTTTATTCCAAAGCGAGACCCCTGCCTCCCCCCTCCTTGAAGCTCTGTTCTTACTCTAACCCTGCAGACCCTTCCCATTTTTCCTGACCAAACCGGGCTATTGTGTGCTTTGGTGCTCATGTATCTTATTTGTCCTGGAATGTTCTTGCCCCCACCTAGTTTACCTTGTGATTCCTGCTCACATGTCAAGATGTAGTTCAGTTATGTCTGAGAAACTTGTGGTGGCTCCTGCCAGCCTTCCTGTGTCCAACCTTTGGGACAAGAACAGAGTCATGTCTGTACCTCGGTCTTGGTGCCCATAATACTTATTGCATTTGCTTCCATGCCCATTTCCCCCCTAAAAAGTGTAGGATCTCTGAGTATATGGACTGAACTTGTAGTCATTTCTCTGCCTTTGTAACTTACCAGTGCTTAATAGAAGGTCATTGTTGGGGTACCTGAGTGGCTCAGTCGGTTGAGCGTCCGACTTTGGCTCACGTCATGATCTCACAGTTAGTGAGTTCAAGCCTCATGCCTGGCTCTGTGCTGATAGCTCAGAGCCTGGCACCTGCTTCAGATTCTATGTCTCTCTCTCTCTCTCCCCCCTCCTCTGCTCTCTCTCTCTCTCTCTCAAAAATAAACAAACATTAAAAAAATTTAAAAAGGTTATTGTCCACTGATGGCTGAATAAATACACTAAAGAGATCCAGAGGACCTCTCAGAAGGATAGAAGAAATGCATAAACTGAGTTTTACTAATGCTTCACTAAAAATCTTCACCAGGAATTTGCCGTGTGGTCTTAGCATGCCAACCCTCTCTCCTGCCTCCTCCACTTTCCCTGCACAGACTGAACCACACATGCTGCCTTCCCCTAATCAGTGTGACCACAGAGGCCCTGAGTGGGGTTGGAATGGGGGCAGGGACCCACTTCGCCAGAGCAATGAGCCATGGAGAAAGAAGGAAATCACCCGGAAAGTCACTCTGGACATTTGGGGGGCAGAGGAAGACTTTATCATGTGTGGGGAAGGGATGTCCTGTCTGAGGCTGAGGAGAGTCCAGCAAGCGAGTGGCAGCTCAAGCAGCAGAGGAAAGACTGAAGTGTGTTGTGAGTGGGTTGTAAGTTGTCACCCACAGTCTAATACTTCTCTTTCCACTTCCCATCCAACAGCACATTCAGCAAGGACACAGCAGAAGGCTGAGGTAGGTCTCCTTTTCTGGCTCTCTCTCCCTTCTGTTCATCTTCACCTGTCCTTAGGTACTTATGGTTGTGGGATTTCCACCAGGAACCTGTAGTCATCTACTCCGAGGTGAAGAAGGCACACCCAGATGGCCCTGCAGGGGAGAACCAGGAGGCTGCTGAAGACGGCTATGAGAATGTCCCATGCATGTCGTTGGCTTTGGTCTACTAGCCCCATACCCTGAGCGGCCAACAGATACTTTCTCCTCATTCTCTGCAGCCACTCACCTTCCATCTGGGAGGTTGGATGAGAGGTCCATCCCACTCCTGCATTTCTGAGTTTGGGTGTCATATGGGAACAGAATGAGCACCATTTCAGTAAATGCTGCACGTTTTCACAGTAGAGACACATGTGAAGGCAGGACACCTGAGCTTTCACCTCCTGGGCCCGTGGAGCAGAGGAGGAAGGATGAGTCTAGCCAGGATCCTGAGGGCACAATCATGGCCATGTGCTCTGAGCGTGATTGAGAGCTCTCAATACACCATCTCTGCATAGACAATTTGCTCCAAACATTCTGTTCCTTTTTTTAGATAGACAGATGGTAAGTGATGATGGTGATGATAGTGATGGTGATGATGGTGATAATGATGGTAATGGTGATGATGGTGATGATGATGGTAATGGTGATGATGGTGATAATGGTGGTAATGGTGATGATGGTGATGGTGATGGTGATGATGGTGGTGATGATGGTGATGATGGTAATGGTGATGATGGTGATGATGGTGATGATAGTGATGATGGTGATGGTGATGATGGTGATGATACTAGTGAATAAAATAGATGCAGGTATAGGACACACATCCCAACCCACACAGAGTCTGTGGTCTTCAAGATTCTTCCTCTCTCAGGACATCAAAAGTCCCCCCACACACACATGTAGCAGCTGAATTCCACTGTTTAATTGTTCAACATCCACTCTTTGGAGGCTCTGCAGGCATGACCACCAACCCTGGAAGGCCAGTGGAGACAGCGACTCTCACGACTGAGTGGGTGAGGCCTGGTGCCGCTCCAGTGCCCACACGGCCTGAGCCGGCAGAGGAGGGAGGGATGCACAGCCATCACGGGCCCACGGGAGACACCCTCACACTGCCCACCAGCTCCAACCAATTCCTCCAGGGCCTAACAAGCACTGACTGTCCACCACTGAAGAAAACATTGAAAACGTGTGGGGGATACATTTAAGAATTCTCTGAGCTTGCACCAATCGCTTAACAAGGCTTAGGGCAGAATGCCGCTTCCACAGGATGAAAGCGTCTGAGAAGAGGTAGAGGCAGAAGGCCACCACTGCAGGGTGAAAGCGCCCCACGTCAGCCCGCAAGAAAGATGGCTTGTTAACCCTGAGGTGCCATGCCCCATTCATCTGAGTCCCTAGAAAAGTTAAGATGAACAGATACAGTGCCTGCAGCAAAAGGCCGCCTGCTTGGCGCCTCGATGTTGATTTGTCTTGACCCTAACCCCTAACACCACTTACCTTCGAAACCCCTTTTCTCTCATACATGTGAATTAATAATTACTGTTTAATGTTTCTTTCTGCACGTCCATCACAGATGTAAGCCTCCTGACCTTAATAAATACGGAGCAAGGACCCTTACTCAGGGCTCTTGTTTCCACCCGGACATTAGCCTCTCTCATTATCATTTCTTTGTCTGCTCTCTTGCTGGACCAGAGAGACCTCTGGACCAAAGTCGACAACAAAAATGCATTCCATTTGTGCTTAAGTGTCCGGAAAAGGGGCAGAGTCACTTGGAGTCACTTGTATTCGTAAGGACTAGCTGGAGATGTTAGCCTGTATCACCCGGGGTGACACTGAACTGTTCACAGCCGTGAAACTTGTAGGCCTTTGCAAGCTGGCGCATTCACTGATGACTGAGGTATTTGAACTGACACAAGTAATGGACAGCATTGATTTTACACCCACCTTGTTTATAACTTTAAGTAAAAAACAGTGATGCTTTGCAAGCCTTTAAAATTAACTCAAGAATAAAAAATTTTAAGTGTATCTCAGATGTTATTATTTTCACTGTAGTGTGAGAAGCTTATAGACAACAGGAAGTGTAACAGATAGCAAAATGCAATCCGATCTGGGGTTTCAACCTCAGCCTTATGAAATTGCTAGCCAGCTAATATCCTGAGGGACAAAAGTGGTGTCCTTCGTAAAGAGGAAATACACATTTAAAAAAATTTTTTAATGTTTATTTATTTTTGAGAGAGAAGGAGAAGGAGTGTGAGTGGGGAAGGGACAGAGAGAGAGAGAGACACAGAATCTGAAGCAGGCTCCAGGCTGTGAGCTGTCAGCACAGAGCCTGATACAGGGCTCAAATTCACGGACTGCAAGATTATGACCTGAGTGTAAATTAGACGCTTAACCAAATGAGTCACCCAAGTGCTGGGAAATATGTATTTTTATTATGAAAGGGGAACTTGGATGTCTTATTTCCATATCATCAAGTACAAAATGCTATCCACAATGTATGCCTGGCCTTTAAAGAAAACAAGAAATCCAGGTGAAATCTGTGTCTGTGCTTAAATCTTGCTCTGAATACCTCCCAAATTTGGGCTCCAGGAAGAGTAAAGCCGTATAGGGAGAGCAGGGCATGCCATTAGGTGCTGGCTGTGGGAACCCATCTAAAAGAGTGGTGACAAAAGGGAACATCAAGGCAGCATCCTGGGGCGGGTAAGAGTCACTCTCTGGGAAGGCACGTCCGCCATGTAAGTAGCCACCAAGGTGAACAGGATCAGTGATACCAGCGAGACCTGGGGACCACAGGGGAACAAAACAATTCTGAAGAGATGCAAACCCTGCTTCCAGAACTCCCTATCCCAGGTCATCAAACTGAGGACAAACAGTACCTGTGAGCAGTCAGGGAGACTCTCAGGAATATTTGGGAGAACATCCAAGAGGAAGCCATGTGTCCAACTAGTAAAGAAGGTAACGTTTGAGGCATCAAGATTTAAGACATTATTTTCTTTCTTGCATTATATTGATTTTATTTATTTACAAATGTCTTGAAGAGTAATTTATACACAATAAATCACACATATCTAAAATACAATTCGAGGGGCACCTGGGTGGCTCAGTTGGTTAAGCATCTGACTTTGGCTCAGGTCATGATCTCACGATTTGTGGGCTTGAGCCCTGCATCAGGCTCTGTCCCGTCAGCCTGCTTCGGATTCTGTGACTCATTCTCTCTCTGCCTCTCCCTGAGTTGTGCTCTGTCTCTCAAAAATAAATAAATGTAAAAAATTTTTTAAAATAAAGTATACAGTTCAGTGTTTCGACAGATACCTACATCCACGAACCACCACCACCACCATGATCCCAAGCATCTCCATCACTGCCCAGTTTTCTCCTGCCCTAAGGAATACTTCTTTCCCTTCACTCTGTCTCATGCCATCACGAGATGCTTCTGAACACTGTCGATCAAAGTGTATTTTCTTAAGTTTTGCATAAATAGGATCATATGATATACACTCTTTTGTGCCTCGCTTCATTCACCAAGCAAAATAATTTTTTCAATGTTTTTTATTTATTTCTGAGAGAGAAAGAAAGACAACATGAGCAGGGAAAGGTCAGAGAGAGAGAGAGGGAAATGCAGAATCTGAAGCAGGCTCCAGGCTCTGAGCTGGCTGTCAGCATAGAGCCCGACGCGGGGCTTGAATCCACGAACCTCGAGATCATGATCTGAGCTGAAGTTGGCTGCTTAACCTACTGAGCCACCCAGGCACCCCCACCAAGCAAAAGAATTTTGAGATTCATTCACCTTGTTTCAAATCACCACAACACACTCCTTTTTACTGCTGAATAATATTCCATTGTGTGGCTATACCATGCTTTTGTTATCCATTCATCTGTAAATGGACATTTGGACTGTTTTGTTTTTCATTATGAAAAATAAAACTAGGATGACAAGTCACGTACAAGTGTTTGTGTGGACATGTTTCCACTGCTATTTTGTATATACCTGGGAGTCTAATAATTGCTGAGTCACATAGATTTATGCTTAACATTTTAAGAGGCTTGAATACTGTTTTCTAAAACAGCTACATCATGTCATGCCCCCACGAGTGCTGATAGTTAAAGTTGTTCTGCACCCTTGCCAATACTTGGTGTTTGCAATCTTTCACTTTAGCCATTGCAAGGAGTGTGTGCTATAGCATCATGTGAAGTCATTGTGGTTTTTGTTTCCTTGTTGATCCATGAAGCCGTTATCTTCCCAAGTCCTTACTAGCTCTCCGCAGATCTTCTTCTCTGAAGGGTGTGTCCACATCTTTCACCTCTTTCTTGGGTTCTTTGTCTTTTTATCAATGAATTGCAAGAGTTGCTTTTTTTAAGTCTGGTCTGATTTATATGTTGCAAATATCTCCTATATGTCTGTAGCTTGCTGTTCATTTTCTTAATGGCATTATTTTTTTCGAGGAGCCAAAGTTTTTAGTTTTGATAAAGTCCAATTTATCAACTTTTTAATGTTAGAAGTCTACTTTGTGTTTCCTACCTGAGAAGGTATACCCCAAAGTCAAAAGATTCTCTTCTATTTATTACTAGAAGTTTTATAGTTTTTTCATCTACATTCAGGCCTATGCACCATTTAAAGTTCATTTTTGGTGTATGTATAGCCTGGGGAAAATGTTCTCTTTCTCTCCTGCAAATATGTACTTGTTTCAGCCCTATTTGCTGAGTAAGCGTTCTTCTCTCTCTCCCTCTCTCTCTCTCTCTCCCTCTCTCATGCTTTATTTTATTTATTTTTGAGAAAGAAAAAGAGGGGGGGAGGGCTGAGAAAGAGAGAGAGAGACAAAGAATCTGAGCCAGATGCGGGGCCCAATCTCACAAACTGAGATCATGACCTGAGCTAAAGCTGGACGCTTAACCAACTGAGCCACCCAGGTGCCCCTCTTTTGCCTCTTTTTAATTGAGTTGTTCATCTTCTTCTTCTCCAGTTGCTGCAGTTATTTACGTATTTGGGATACACATCCCTGTATCAGATAAATGCTTAGCAAATACTCCCTCCTGATTTGTGACCTGCCTTCATATTCTCTTTACTGTGTCTTTCAAAGAGCAAGGATTTTTAATTTAGTGCAAGTTATTTACCTTTTTTCTTCTTACAGTTCATGTTTTGTGTAGTCTGTTTAAAAACTACTTGCCCTCTCTCCCAAATAAATACATAAGTAAATACTATTTGGCTAACAGAATATCAAAAGTTTCTTGGTCCACATTTTCTTTTGGAAATGGAATCATTTAACTCTTACATTTATGTATGTGGTTCCTATCAAGTTAACTTTTGCATACAGCAGGAGGTGGGAGCTAACATGAATTTTTCCCGTATAGTCAATGTAAGCCTACCTCTGCATTATCAGTAGATGATCTTAAGCCCAAAACCACACTTTCCTGATTACTGCTCCTTTGTGATCTGAGATCTTGAGATCTGTCAGTATGAGCTCATCAACTTTGTTGTTTCTTTCCAAAATCATTTTAACTAATCTTGCCTTTCCAGATGAATCTTTCCATTGATTTTTAAATTTATTAAAAAATGCCTGTTAGAATCTAAGCATTGCCATGAATGTGAAGAGAACTGCCCTCTTAACAACAAAGTCTTCCAATCCGTGAATTTCATTCAACTTTCCATTTTGCACACTTTTTATTAAATGTATTCCTAATTGTTTTATATGGTATGCCAATATAAGTGGAGTTTTTATTTCATTTTTATTTTTATATTTTATTATCTTTTTTAATGTTTATTTATTTTTGAGAGAGAGAGACAGAAAGCAAGCAGGGGAGGTGTAGAGAGAGAGGGAGACACAGAATCCAAAGTAGGCTCCGGGCTCCAAGCTGTCAGCACAGAGCTCGACACAGAGCTTGAACCCACAAACCGTGAGATCATGACCTGAGTGGAAGTCAGGTGCTTAACCAACTGAGCCACCCAGGCGCCCCTTTACTACATTTTTAAATTATTACTAGTACTTTTTGGTAAACTCTTCAATTTTCTGAAAGCATTTGTGTAGAACTGAACCTTCTTTCGCCTTAGATATTTGATAGAATATACCAGTGAGGCTGTTTGGACCTGGATTTTTCTTCATGGGGAAGTTTTCTGATAAGGAATTTAAACTCTTACTTGATAGAGGACAGTTCATACATTTTTTTCTTTTTGTGTCCAATTTTGGCAAGTTGTATTTTCCAAGGAATTTGTCCATTTCATCTAGATGTCAATTTCCTTAACATAAAATTTGACATCATATCTTCATGTTCAGTGCTGACTTCTCTTTCATTCCTAGCACTGCTGATGCTTTTGTTCCCTTTCTCTTATTGATCACTATAGCCAAGTTTCTCAATTTTGTCAAAGAACTGACTTTGGTCTTTTTAATCAATTCTATTTATTCCTGTTTCTTATGTTATTGGTTTCTGCTGTTACCTTTATGGTTTTATTTCTTCTACTTACCTCATGTGTGATAGGCAGAACTCTTAGATGGGTCCTAAGATTCCTGCCCCCAATGACCCTCATTTTTGTCTTCTCCTCTCTTCTTAAGTATGATCAGGACTTGTCATTGTGATGAGATATCACTCAATAATTAGGTCACCAATCATTGATCTTTGGATAATCAAAAGGGAGCCCTTCCTAAGCTATCTAATAGGGTAGGCCTTGTAAAAGAAGTCAGGCATCAGAGAGAGATTTTCCTTCGGGGCTCAGGGAAGAAGCCAGCGGCACATTGTGGAGGGCCCATGAGGGGATGGGCCATGTGGAGGGGCTAAGTTTGGTCCTCAGCCCACAGCCAGCAAGAACAAGAGGACCTGAGTCACACAGTACAAAGGAAATGGAGGGAACTCAGATCTTGCCCTTCTTAAGCCTCCTTATAAGGTTGCAGTCGGCTGACATCTGGATTTCAGCCTCATGAGACCTTGAGCAAAAGACCCAAGGGAAGTGCACCAACCCCTGACCTGCCTGAACTGGGAACAATACATATTTGCTGATTTCAGCTGCTCTATTTGTGTAATTTGTTCCACACAATAGAAATTAATAGGTAGTCTGCTCTGCTCCTCTTTTTCTTGCTTCTTAAAATGGTACATCGAGTCATTCCATTTCAACCTTTCTTCTGTTCTATTAAAAGGATTAAAAGCTATGAGGTTTTGATCCTAATACTGATGAGGCAAAATCCCAGAGCTTGCTCATCATTGATACAATTAGATTTAGACCTTCCTTTTTTTTCCCCTCTGATTTGTATTTCTTTACTCACCCTTTCTGCTTTCTTCTAGATTATTTTTAGTACGGTATAATTTTTAGTATTCAGTTCTAAATACTCTATAATAGCCATCATGATCTTTCTTTGACTCAATAATTGTATAAAAGTATATTGTTAATTTCCAAGTATTTGGGATTTTCCCCAATATTTCATTCATACTGATTTCTTATTTGGACATTTTTCATACTTAAATATTCTAAAGCTTCAATTTAATAATCTGATAATATTACATCATATAGATGTATACTCACTTGCCATTCCAACAACTTTGAATTTTCTTTCTTTTTCTATTTTTATAAAAACTTTGAGATGAAACTTTTTTTAGAAAAAAGGAGCATGTGCTTGCATGGGCAGGGGTGGGAGGTAGAGGAAGAGAGAGAGAGACTCTTAAGCAGGCTCCACACCCAGAGTGGAGCCCCATGTGGGGCTCGATCTCAGGACCCTGGGATCATGACCTGAGTCAAAATCAAGAGTCAGATGCTCAACCGACTGAACCATCCAGGTGCCTCTGAGATGAAACTTTTGTCTGTATCTCTGAGTTTTTCCTCCCAATTTTTAAAAAATGTCTTATTTTATTTCTGAGAGGGAGAGAGAGAAAGAGAGAGAGACAGCGTGAGCAGGGGAGGGTCAGAGAGAGACGGAGACATAGAATCCGAAGCAGTCTCCAGGCTCTGAGCAAGCTGCCAACAAAGAGCCCGACGTGGGCTCGAACCCACAAACCATGAGATCATGACCTGAGCCAAAGTCTGACGCTTAACTGAGTGAGCCACCCAGGAGCCCCCTCCTCCCAACCAATTTTATTAGAAAAAGGGTTATAGGGGCACCTGGGTGGCTCAGTCGGTTAAGCGTTTGACTTCAGCTCAGGTCATGATCTTGCAGTTCGTGGGTTCAAGCCCCGCATCAGGCTCTGTGCTGACAGCTAGCTCAGAGCCTGGAGCCTGCTTCAGATTCTGTGTCTCCCTCTTTCTCTGACCCTCCCCTGCTCACACTGTCTGTCTCTGTCCCTCAGAAATAAATAAAACATTTAAAAAATTTTTAAAAAGGGTTATAAAGAACTCTCTAGCTCATAATACAGAGAAGATTTACATTATATGGTCCTAGAAGCATTGTACACAAGTTTCAACACTAGGTGGTTTACTTTTTTTTTTTACACACATGATAGAAATTGGGGCAGGGGAGGAGCACCTCGGTGTCTCAGCTGATTAAGCGACTGACTTTGGCACAAGTCATGATCTCTCGGTTCCTGGGTTCACATCCCACATCAGTCTCTGTGCTGAGAGCTCGGAGCCTGCTTGGGACGACCTCACTCCCCTTCTCTCTCTGCCCTAGCTCACTTGCACACTCCCTCTCTCTCTCTCAAAAATAAATAAACATTTAAAAAAATAAAAAAGAAGAAGAAATGAAAATGATAGAAATTATATTTAATTTTTAAGGTTTGCTTTATTTGGTTATTGTGGAGCTGAATATCAGTTTATGTGGTTTTGGCAATGTTCTTTTTTTTGCAATTAGTAGCTTAGGATCAAAACTTTACTGATTTTCTAGAAATTGGAATAGTATTTTTTCTAATGTATTCTACGGATACTTTATGAACTAGGGGTACTAATTCTTTATCCGTTATGTGTGATGTAGATATTCATGATGTGTCATTTGCCTGACACTTTTGTCTGTGTTATTCTAATATGCCAAAGTCCTCTCATAGATTATGAAGATGCATTCTTTACTGAGGTGCTCCCTTCTCGCCGTGGGTTGTGAGCCATAAGGACAGTTGTTGAGACTTCTCTAAATTTCTCTAAACATGAAATCCAAACTTGGTTCTAAGAGAGGAAATACTCGTGTGAATGTGGGAAAGAAACCACTTCTCCAATTATGTTCTCCAAAGCAGAACGTCTTGATGATCTTACTCCTAATATGCAAGCCGAAAGCAATGGCTCATTGGTGAATAAAGAGACGGGCATGTAAGAATTTAACCAATAATGTGGTAGCCTCTGAAAGACCCTTCTGATATCTGGGTCCCCCTGAGAATGACCTTTCTGTAGATGAAATCATATTCACAAACTATCTCTCCTTGTAGCTGTACCTTCTCTCTCTCTTCCTTGGATGGAAGGGGGCTGAATGGATCTATCTACGCATGCCACTCCCACATCAACCTCTTCCCTATTCCTTCATGTGGAGAGCTCCTGTGATTCTGCTCCCAAGGTGGTATTCTTTGTGCCCCTGAGCTGGGACAGATCTGCTTTACACGTGGTGTGAGGGGTGAATATAAAACAGAGGGAAGTAGGCACAAAAGGAAGAAGTAGTGGTTAGTTCTCAGTGGGCTGCAAGTCAAAAAGATTGTAAAATGAACAATTCTGTGCAATTCTGGCTTCTCTTTGGCAGTTCCGGGCAGAAGGAAAAAAAAAATCTGTGCCTTCTTCTATTCTTTATTCATGACTTCCAGGCAAGCCTGGCTTCCTGGTCAGTGCCCAGAGGCTCCTAAGTATCTACCTAAGTCCCTTCTAACAGCACACAAGAGAGTGGTCCCCCATCACTGGAGGTCACGGGAACTCTGTGGTCACAGCCACCTGCCTGTCATTCTGTGTGAGCACAGCCTGCCCTGCAGGGTAACCCTATCTAGTGAAGAAAGGCTATGAGGGGTGGATAAAAGCTGCAAAGAGAAGGGCAGGCTTTACAGGTGGCTATTGATGGAAGAATGTCTGAGCTATAAATCTCCTCATGGCTCCGCAGCTGACAGACTCCTGTGAGATGGATCTGGAAACAAACATGCACCACGGGAGTCTTCCCAAGAAGCCCCTGCTTCCTACCAGAATCAAGTAGTATCACTGCGATTAGTCTGTGTGTGCATATCCAGCCCCCCGCCACTTAGCTTCAGCTCCAGAGTAACAAGGTGCCTGCAGAACTTCTTGCCACAAACTCCTTTCGGCCTCAGTACCTGACAGGAAGAAAGTTCCTGACAGTAATCTGAAAAAAAGAAGACACTTGCTCTCCACACAGGCTGAAATCTACTGAACGTGGGGTTTGTTCTTTTATTCATAAAATATCAACAGTCTTCTTTTAGAATCGAGAACGTGGACCAATTTATGTGACCTTAAATAGAAATGGGAATTTATTCTTTTTTTTTTTTTTCTTAAGGATGTCTTTTAGAATACTGATCAGGAAGGTCAAGAGCATACTGGAATCAGAAGGCAGCACGCCATGGAAACCTGGCGGGAACTTGCTCCCACAGCCAGATGGACCCACACCTGCTGTCTGTGTCCTCAGACAAGCTGCTAAGGCTCCCTGTGCCTCCCTCCGCCTTCTGTCCTTGTGAGGATTACATGAGTTAGTGCAGGTGAAGGGCTAGGAACTATCTGGAAAGTATCAAACAGTCAAATTTATTAGCAATTACTCATCAATCTGCCTACACATCTCGGTTCCTCTATTTTTTTTTTTTTCACAGAACTTCCCACCATCTGAAATTCTCCTGTTTGTGTAACTGTCCATTTGTGAGACCTCACCTCTTCTTCGTGGGCTCTGCAGAGGGGGACAGGCTGCCGCGGACCGTGTGCTGGTGCTGCAGACTTGGGCTCTCTCCCGGTCCAGGGGGGCAGTGCAGGGAACCTCGGCTGTAGGATGGATTCACCGGAATTCACTTGGGTGGGAGCCATACTGCTAGAGAAGGTGAGCACACAAGACACTTGAAGCACTGCCCCCACCCCCACCCCAGAAGGGTCCTGGCTGGCTTGTTGCACACAGCAGACCCCCTGCCATTAGCACCAGCTCCGTGTGCAAGAGCACCTGTGAATCCAGCCTGATGTCTCTTCTCCAGCTCACCGCTTACACGGGTTCCACACAAGGCCATAGGTGTGGGCGGCAGGAGGAGAGGAAAGACAGCAAACGTGGAGCTACCCACGCATAAAACACACAGGCTAGCATGAACCCAGAGCCCAGGTTTTTGTCTGTATCACCTCCCCCTGTGGAGGGGCCTGTGCTGTGCGAGCCCAGCCTCATGGTTACGGGACACTTTGCTCATGATGATGAGCAGTTCAGATTCCCTCGTCTACACTGTAGTAAGACCCAGTGGCAAACTGGGTACTTTTTCTCGGAAGGGAATATGGTTTGTGTCAGACTCCGAGGAGCCCGTGCCCTCACTCTCCTGTCCCGGCTCCTGGGCCCATGTGGGGCCCACACTTGCTACAGTCACCTGGGGGACATGAGATCTGCCGTTTCCGTGTGTGTCAAGGGGTTGAGCAGCTTTGTGGCCATCGGTGCCTCTGCAGCAACTTCTCTTGCCCTGGGCCTTGCTCAATACTGATGGCCTTACGGGCTACTTGCAAATTGGGTAAGAGCAACACACTTAAACGAGGACTATGTTGCCCCCAAAGTCCAAAGAGCCCACCAAGGGTCACGCATCTTCTTTAGTGACAGAGGGGTGCAAGCGGTGGCAACTTGATGTAACTTTGAAGATGTTCGGAAACGGGGACCATAATATCATCTGACATAATAGGGATTCCGAGGATAGAAAACGGGACACTTGGCCCAGGACATGGTATTGAGCGTGCTGAGGATGACGATGATGGTGGTGATTACACTTATTATGGCTGCCGTCTTTGAAATCTAAGCTCGATCGCACAGACAAGGCCTTTCCAGCTCTTCCCCGTGCCCCCCAACCCTGCCCCGACTGCTGCATGCCGCCGTCAGCAGAGCCAGAAGGGACAGAGGTAATGTGGCGATGACAGGCACCACCTCTCTTCATGAAAAGCCGCTATCAAATTCAAGAAGCCGGTTTATACTTGCTCAGCAAGTCCTCAGGTGTCAGAATCGGTCCACACGGAGCGATAGAGTCTGCAGAGGCCCTACGCTGTTTTACGGTTTTCTGCAAGAATATGGCAGGAAGTGTCATCAGTCCTCACCTCCTGTGCATGTCTGTCTGGATATGTGTGTGAGGCAGGGCTGTGGAGAGGCAGGGGAGCAGTAGCAGGAAAGCCCGTGGGTGCTCCTGTCTGGAAACAGAGCCAGAGATGCCAAGTTCACGTGGGGAGCGAGTTTGCTGGAAAGGGATCACAGGGTGCAAAGCGGAGGGTAGAACGGGACATCACTGGGAACTCAGCTCCCTCTTTCCCATCAGGTGGGAACAGGGGTCCATCCCGAGAGGTCCTGATGCCATCCTGAGCCCCTCTCGTGTCTGCTGGGGCATCAGGACCGGGGTGGTGACCCAGAGACCAGGCGTCACGGAACTTCAGAGCGGCCACCACTTGCTCTTACTTGTACCTGTTCTATACCAGGTGCCCGTGGTGACACTCTAGTGGCCGTGCAGGCAGAGGCCCGGGAGGAACCGTCTGCGTTCCCGGGGAGCAGAGGGGAGCTCGCTGCTGCTGGGGGCCTTTGGAGTCCCTCCTGCACAGCTTGCTCGGGGAGGGCCGTGACTGTCACACGCTTCAGCCAGAGCTTCTCAAATGGGGCTCGGGAACCCCCAAGTCGTGAGAACATTTCAAGGTGCTCACGGGGACCAGAGCTACGAAGAACTCACCCTTCCAAAAAAGACAGGGTTTCCAGAACGAACAGCTGCTTTCAGGGGCTCAAGGTCAGGTTACAGCAGAGAAAGTGAAGAAAGGGTCCAGTGACCAGGAGGGCCCCACAGCAGACAGTCGCCTGGGCTGGCCACCCTAACTTACTCAAGATGTACAAGCTCACCCCTTCATTCACACTTACCACATTCCTGCTCCCAAAAGCCACGCGTGGCCAGGGCTACCACACTAGACAGCACAGGCATGGAAACTTGCAGTAAATGTCCCTGGACAGGCCTGCCAGGGGACCAGTCTATGTGTGGACAGTGAGCTCGGGGGTTGGGTGGCTGTGGGGTTCTGCCCAGCACTGGGGACCCCTCCACCAGACCAGGCTCCCTCAGCCCCAGAGTCCACTCCATCCTCCCCCTTGGGGCACCCGGAACCCAGGCTGAGGAGGGGGATGTGGGAGAGATTCGCTGAGGCCCAGAGGGGCTCTCCCCTATCTTGTACCAGTTTTATCACGAGTACGTCCTCTTGGGGAGCAACTCGGCTCACACTGGAGGAGGAGCGTCCTTCAACCTCTCTCTGACCACAGAACATTCTGGAAACTACTCCTGTGAGGCCAACAATGGCCTGGGGGCCCGGTGCAGCGAGGCGGGGCCCTCAGTGCTGTAGGTGGGCTACCTGAGCCCAGGCTCTCCTTCCAGAAGACAGACCCGAGGTGCCAGCCTGTGAGAAGGAGCATATGGCTGTGGTTGGCTTGATGCTGGGTTTTCTCCATGACTTGTGCTGACTTGGAGACAGGAGCCTGTGCAGGGTGCCAGGCAGTGGTTTCTCTGCCCAGGGCTGTCTTGAAAGAAGCATGCTACATTCCAGTCACAGGACAAATGAGCGACTGTCCAAACAACCACCCCAAACCAGGGCAAGACCCCCTGGGACCCTTCCCGCAGCCTCTGGGGCTTCTGCCGGGTCCCAGCCCCCAGAGCCTCCACAAGAGAACAAGAGCCACACTCTGGCTGCAGTCATGGGGATGCTGATTGGGGTCCTGGCCACTCCACTCTCCCATCTACACTTAAGTCCCCTGAGTAACTCGGATGCACAGCCAGTTTGGGCCAATTAGCAAAACTGACAATAACGACAGCAAATACTGAGTGCTTGCCATTGGCCAGATCCTGTCACCATCACTTAGCACACACAGAACTAATTTAATCTTCATTTGGGAAGTATTATTACTCTTTTCCTCACTTCATAGACACAGAAACCAAGGCACAGGGACGTTGAGCAACTTCCCTAAAACAACCCAGCCAGTAGCTGGCCGAGTAAGCCTGGCCCCAGAGCTCGTGCTCTGATGCACCACAGGCTCCGCGTAAAGAGGACCCTGCAGCCCCCAGAAGCTAAGCGACTCACTTGGAGAAACCAGCCAGTAGCCAAATCATTCAGTTCTCCAGGTGGAAAGCCCCTGCTGGCCGTCCCGGGAAGATAGGTGTCTCGGACATTTTTTATTCATTCTGCTAACATGCACGAGGGACAAGCTCTCTGCCGGGTGCTGGGCCAGGAGTGAGAGACACAGCAGGATGGACTGGGGCACCTACGGCCAAGAAGAGCGTCGGCCGGTGGTCCCACGACGTGTGGACGCCCGTCCTGACCACACACTCCTGGGCAAGAAGCCCGCCTGACCATCTCCTCAGGTGCTTGAAATGAGTGCACCCCTTTGGTGCACTCCGTCCCGGAGACCCAGCTCGCCCATGGCCAACACTGACGCTCTGCATGCCCACAGCTGAGCCTCTGTGTCTGCTCCACAGGCTGGGCTGGCTCATTTCTTCCATGTTTGCTATGCACGTACCACGGGCTAAGGGTGCCGGGATTCTCCCGCTCGAACAGTCAAAACAGGAAACGTGGGAATGTCTGCAACATAGGAATCTGAACATGCCGTGTTCTCTATCCCTTACCTTTTCTGGCACTAAGCAGGTGCTGTACCTCCTAGAGCAACCCCTTCTGCCCCCTCTTCCCTCCATCCCTGTCTAAGTCTTACCTCTTCGTATTCCAGCCCAGTGTCACCATCTCTGAGGAGTCTTGTTGACTGTCCTCCCCTCCCGACTTTTGGAAATAATGATGAAACATTGTAATTCTTTTTTTTTTTTTAATTTTTTTAATGTTTTATTTATTTCTAGGAGAGAGAGAGAGAGACAGCATGAGCAGGGGAGGGTCAGAGAGAGAGGGAGACACAGAATCTGAAACAGGCTCCAGGCTCTGAGCTGGCAGTCAGCACAGAGCCCGACGCGGGGCTCGAACCCACGAACCGCGAGATCATGACCCAAGCGAAAGTCGGACGCTCAACCGACTAAGCCACCCAGGCGCCCCAAAACATTGTAATTCTTGATGATCATAACAGCTAATCCTTACAGCACTTACCATGTGCCTTGTACGATTCTAACTGCTGGTTGTATGTTAACTGATTGTATGCAGTATTGCTTACATATGAGGACTGTAGGCACAGAGAGGGTAAGTAAGTTAGTCAAGGTCACACAGCTAGTAAGTGATAAAACCTAGTTTTGTTTTGTTTTTTTAATTTTTAATTTTTTTACAAATAGTTTATTTAAATTTTTAAATATTTTAAAATGTTTTTTTAAATTTATTTCTGAGAGAGAGAGAGAGAGAGACAGCATGAGCAGGGGAGGATCAGAGAGAGAGGAAGACACGGAATCTGAAACAGGCTCCAGGCTCTGAGCTAGCTGTCAACACAGAGCCTGATGCGGGGCTCAAACCCACAAACCGTGAAATCATGACCTGAGCTGAAGTTAGATGCTTAACCGACTGAGCCACCCAGGTACCCCTAAAACCTAATTTGAACCCAGAAATCTGACTCCATAATCAGTACAAAGATGCTGCAGATTTAAGACAATTATTTTATGACATATTTCAGAATACAAGAAGGAAACACTGCATGAAATGTATACTAAAGCCCCGCGTTGATAATAATTGATATATATGCACATAATTGCATCTCATTTTCTTCCTGGACATTACATTTGACTTTTGTGTCCAAAACTCCCTCTCACTCAGAGTGCGAATCTTCTTCTGAACCACTTTGGCCAACAGCAGTATACACTGGTACTTTTAGATGTGATGAACAGTTTCCAGCATATCAGAGAACACCAAGCTTTGTCTAAGGTCAAAGTTGCATTTCTTAGCTTGGTTAGACCATGTGTTCCTGAAAGTTAAGTATCTTTTCTGGGACATGAGCTTGATAGGTTAGAAAGATACTTACACTATCTATATCTTTGAAGGAAATGACCATGAACAATGCTATTGAGAAAAGTTTCCAACTGGGTGATTATTTTTCTCAGAACTTGACTCAGACCTTTCCAGCTTAGGTTAGTCTTGATCATATGAGGCATGGGGGTTCCTCCTGACAGACTCACTGCATTACCCGTGCACACGTGGATCAACCAGCAGCCTACCTGCCTTGCAGGACACTGGGTCTTTCTCATTACTGGATCCCCGACACCGTCTACCTTTTAGCCCCTTGCCAGCCTTTCTCATGTCCCTCATTCACTGTCCTGGGGACTGTCCCACGTCTCTGTGCTTTCAGGAACCTTCCCAGGAGGACCAGGAGCCCGTGTAGAGCCAGGGGGAGTGCCGCCGTTAGGAAGGGCCTCCCCTCTGTGAGGTGAGGCTTGGAGGGATGCCTTCGACAGCCCAGATCCTGCCGAGACTCACTGGGTATCGAGGTGGGTAGGCAGCCAGCACCCTGGCCATGCCCTCAGATGGCTTGTGACCATTTCTGGAACATCCGTCAGGGACAGGAGGTGTGAGTGAGCTTCGGAGTGAAGCCTCTATCTTCGCAGAGCTGGGGGAGGTAGCTGCAGCCTTGGCCCAGGCGGAGAGTGTGGGTCTCCGCTGGTGGTTTCCTCCAGAGCCATTGCTGTGGGGCCTCTTTCCTGTCTTGGGAGAGAGGCAGGCCCTCTGGGGGATGCAGGCTGTGAGAGGCTCATTGCTATCAGGGCTCATTCACGGCCTCCCGGGTGGAGGCCCCGAGGGGGGGACAGCTCAGAAGGAAGCTCTCTGTTCCTAGCTTTTCTCTCCCAGGGACTCAGTCTCCAAATGACATATGTGTCTCAGTGCACCTGACACAGTGGGGCCTCAACAGTCACTACCTTCCTTTCTCTTCGTGACTCTTTCCCTCCTCAGGATCCCCTGTGGCTTAATCCGAGGGCAGACTCAACGGAGCCACAGAAGTGAGACATGTCCTGCAGGCGTGTCTGACTGTGGCCAGTCAGGACACCCACACACTTTCTCCCTGGAGTCTTTAGCCGCGGCTTCAAGGAAAAGGACAAATACTCACTAGGAAGCTGACGAGGTGGTTGGTGTCTCAGGGAAGGTTCTGAGTCTGCCCAGTCCATGATCCACTCATGACCCAGACCCAAACACTCAGGGACCAGGGCTTGCCTGGACGACCTGCCCTTCCTGGTTCCTTTGTTCCCTCGTCCCCTCACCCAAGACCAGCCCTCCTGCACCCTGAGGTGAAGCCAGCCCAGCCAGGACACAGAGGGGACACAAGCCGAGGGGAGCCGGGTGAGTAGGAGCCACCCATGAGCATCCAATCAATCCTGAGTTCTAGAAATTTCCAATAGTTATGAAATAAGGCTTTCATATCAAGAAATACAAAAATAATTGAGACAAATGTGAATCCGTCCTTACAGAATGGTTCACTGCAACTCTTCCTAAAAGCAGACACCTGCCTCTTTCTTTTATGCCAAATATTGCAGTCCCTGGTCCCCCAAATACCACAGACTGTCTCTCCCCCTGCCCATCATCTCTATGCCCCTAGAGGCTCCTGGATTACAATCAAAATGAAAATTCTTGGAATGTTCCCAGAAACTCGTTTGGGCAAAGTACACAAGACACAGATTTCTGAGTTAAAAGAGGGAATGAGGGGAATAAATCTTAAGAAAGAGGTATGATGTGACCCATCAGCTCCTGGTGGTTGCAGAAATAATAAAAACGTCACAAACAGACAAGATGGGGAAAAAACCAAAAAGAAGGAAGGAGAGCCTGACAAAGTACGTGGGTGAAATCAAGATGCGATGGTGAATTTTACGTGTCAACATGACTGGGCTCGGGTTGCCCAGAGAGCTGAGAAACATTGATTTCAGGTGTGTCTGGAGACGTCGCAACTGAATCAGTAGGTGGAGTAAAGATGGCCGCCCTCACAGGTGAGAGCAGGCTCCACCCACTCTGCGGAGGGCAGATCAGAACAAGGTGAGGAAGGGGATTGAGGGGCACATCTGCACTGCCGGGTCTTGGGTTTTGGAATTGGACCAGGACTCATACCATTTGCTCACGTGGTTCTCAGACCTCAGGCTTGCGGATGGAAGATTGTGAGGCTTGTCCGCACAGAGAAACCCACAGTATGGATTACGCTTCCATAATGGCAGGAGGCAATGCCTCAAAGCAAACCTCCTTCCTCTGGAGAACCCTGATGGATATAAGCCACAAAGAATAATCTAGAACAATGAAAAAGATGACATGTTTGGAACAAGAGCATCTGGACTCCACCCAGCAGCATGGAGTCTGTGCTTTGGGGCTGGTAACCCTGCCGGGCATTCACCAGTAGGTTACAAACCTGTAAAGATCCCAACACGAGGTGAGGGTGTGAGAATCTGTGGTTGACACGTGGTTAGGAGAGATCAGTGCAGAGACTCAACATTAACAGCAGCGGTTCACGGGGTGTATTTGGGGACAGACTCTTCCCCTCTCTGTTTTTGGAAGACAAATGCCCACTTTTTTGCATCTTCTTCAGTTTCTTTCAAAAGGTTTCTCTAGTTTTTGGTGTATAGATTTTTCACCTCTGGGGTTAGGTTTATCCCTAGGTATTTTATGGGTTTCGGTGCAATTGTAAATGGGATCGATTCCTTGATTTCTCTTTCTGCTGCTTCATTATTGGCATGTAGAAATGGAACCGATTTCTGTGCATTGATTTTATATCTTGTGACTTTGCTGAATTCATGGATCAGTTTTAGCAGTTTTTTGGCAGAATCTTTTGGGTTTTCCATATGGAGTGTCATGTCGTATGCGAAGAGGGAAAGGAAGAACAGTGAGTCGGCACAAGAAAAGGACAATACCTGGGCAGGAGTGCTGACCGCCACGCACGCTCTCTGGGCCACAAGCCTCTTACCTGCAACGGCAGCAGTCACCCCATCAAGGAGGGTTGTTGGAGGATTGAATGAGACCTTCTAAGAAATGCCTGTTGCAAAGAAGGTATATGATCAATGGTAAGTTTAATCCTGGATCATTGTTACCATTTTCATAATGGGAAGTATTGTCTCTCGTAGCCATCCCCAAACCAACCCATCAGGAAGTCTCCAGTGAAGGTACCCGGGTTGCTCCCGCTACATTCTCCGTGCTGGGTGCCCAAACCCAGGCACACACAGGACCCTGCGTGCCTTCATCTACACTCATCCAGTCTTCAGAGAGAATTTCAGTCAGTACTCTTGGGTCTAACAACAGATACTGACTCTGGATCCCTTCTCAAAAGGGGGATGCTTCACTGGAAGTATATTAGGGACTCGGAAACTGGGGGAATGAGACTTAGAAGATGAGTAGGAACAAATGGGGGCCAGCATCCCAAACATCGGGAGCCACAGCAAGTGTCCTGTGACACAAATGTGTCCCAGCACGCTGCCCCGTCCACGTTCCTGGCCCCACAGCCACCAGCAAATTCCTGGGCTAGAGGTCTAACTGGCCGAGCCCAAGTGGCAAGCCCACCACAGGCTCAGGAACAGGGGATGAAGAGTCTCCTTCCTGGGGCTTTTAAAATGAGAGGCTGCGCCACACCCACCAAGCACGTATGTATGTCAGGTGAGTCCAAATGCCTATGGGAAATGTGTGGTACCCGAGACATCACATAAGTAAGTAAACAAGAATGTGCTGAAGACAGTAACTGAGAATCTGACCAACTGGCCCACAGCCCAGCTTCCCCTCTTAAATTTCAGAGATTGCCCTTGCAGATAAAATTCTTTAAACTTCTACTTTTTAAAATTTCTTCATCTTAACCTCATGGGAACCCCCATTACCACAACTCTGACATCACTTTCTGGGCACTAAGCTTCTCCAAATCAGTGAGTGGTACCATGTGTATTCCCATCTCTACCCCTGGACATTTGCATGAAAGGGCCATGGTCGGGCTGATTCCAGCTCCACAAGTAAGTGAGATGATTTGCCAACAGCCTGCCCTAGCACCACACCCTCTCACCCTCTACAAGCACACAGCTGCATGCACTGCATTCCTTTCCTGCCTGTGAAACTTGGACATTAAAAGAACTTGAGTCTCAGAAGTTCTGGGTTCTATATGTTCTAATTACAGACATATTTCATTAACCAGTTCAAATATTTCATTGACTTTGTACTTTTTACTCTGAAGTGGGAGATTTTTTTCTTTAATTAAAAGTGTTTTGTGGTTTGTAAAATCAATACACTTGCTGGGGTGACTCACTCTAACATAGGAGAATCAATTTCTTCTTGTTTCTTTCTTAATTTACGCTATTATTAACTTCCATAGACCAATAATGACCCCAATCCAGCTCTTGCTCAACACACATGGTGAGATACATTTTGTTTTTAATTCTTGAGTTCTTCAAGGTAGGAACTCTACCCCATTGCCAAAGACTGGACAAGAGGACCAGCTTAGGAAATCCTCCAACTACCTGACCCTGAGAAGTGTCTCTGGGGACGTGCAAGAGCCCTGCATTCAGATGTCACTGGATGGATGGCAAGGGAGACGAGAAAGAGCCCTTGGACCCTGTCCTTCCCCCTCAAGCAGAGCACTGCCTTGGAGAATAGATGGTTTATTGTTCTTTGTCTCTTTGGTGTGACATTTTTTCCCCAACCATAACCCACTCCACAATGGAGAGAATATGCAGAAGGGGTTAGCACAGAAGGAGTTCAGAACCATTGAGCTCTGTAGACAAAGAGATTCTCTGTCAAAGAGATGAGGGCTCATCATGTCAAGGATGAGGACGCTGTAGGACAAGGGGCTTCTTTTCTTTCTTCTTCAGACCAAGTCTCCTTCAGGAAGCTTCCCTCATTGGCCTCCGACCACGTCTCTCTTTTTTCCTCCCCTGCTTACTCCACCACATGCTGACACAGAGCCAAGGGCAAGGCAGTGACAGAGTTGTCCTTTCCTATTTTGTGCCCTTTTGAAGAATACTGTCCTCTCATCCACTCATTCATTCACTTACCTGATCTGTGTTTAAGCCACTTCACTCAATACTATGTGTGGACCCTGGGGTGGGGGTGGGGGGCAGGGATATAAAAATCCTACTGCATACATATTCTTTTGGTTCACATTGTTTGCCCACATGGGGTTTATTGTTTAAATTAGTTGCAGTTAGGAAGTCAGGGGATTTCACACAAAAATCTATTTTTGAGGCTTCTCTTAAAAAATTGGAAAATCAGATAACAACAGATCTTCAGACTTGGTAACGATACCATAGTTGAATATCTGGCTGCTTTCAAATGCAGCGTGTATAATCCAATTGACCACAGTCTCTAACATTCCCCATTGTCTCCCCGAATCTGAAGCTGGGTGACAAGCTGCCATATATTCTTTCAAATAGTCAATTATTTTACTTATAGTAGATTTGAATAAAGAGTGACTTTTTACCCACGTCTCTACCAAAAGTGGGAAAACAAAAGATAGAATGAGAACTTGTAGTTTCAAGAAAGAGATAATTTCTTCCTGAAAGTAAAAAGTAGTCCTAAATAAATATGCAAATAATGTGTACTTTTGTCAGTGAAATACAAGTAAAGATACTATTGTGAAATTAATTATAGTAAGAATGATGGTTCGAGAAAGATGGGTACTAAAGTACTTGAACTAAAAACACAACTGAACTTGAAACAGGGCTTTTTTGTGTGTGTTCCTAAATTAAATATTGGCCACTGGAGAATGCAGCTGTGTGTTTCATAAAAATCAAGAAGTCTTCCAAGTGCTAACACTCTCATAGATGGCAAATCTATAAAAGAATGTCTCCTGAGGCTAAAAATATTGTGTTTCCTGAAGAGAACCAAGCACAGGCTGATGTTCAGGAAGTTGAAAAGTATGGTTAGAACTGAAAGGCTAAGTATACGAAAATTTCAATTAAGTCATGGAATTTTTCTATGGCAACTTATGAGATTATAAGCTTAAATAATACTATGTGGAGTAACTGCATTCATTTCAACATCATTAAGAATTAAGATGGGACTTTGGTTATGGTGCCTACAGTGTATTGAGGTAAATCATGTCAGACACTAATCCCATATAACAAACCACCCTGAAACTTAATGAGCTAAGTCAACAACCAGTTATTTATCTCAGGATCCTGCAGTTGGGCAGCGGTGAGCTGATTTGTCTGGACTCTCTGATGTCAGCGGAAGGATGGGTTTGGGCTGTCTGGCTTGTGATGGACTCACTTGGGGTGGCTCAGATGGTGGGGTCCTCTCCCATGGTTTTTTATCCCCAGCCAAATTAGTCTGGGCTTGGTCACATGGCACCTATTGTTCGCCAAACAGTGAAGGCAGATGTGTACAAACATCTGGAACTTGCACAGCATTGCTCCTGCCCCTTCTATTGGCCAAAACAAGTCACAATGCAAGACCACATTCAAGATGTACAGAAGCAGATTCCCTCTTTGTGAGAGGAGCTACCAAGTCACATTATAAGGTCATTCGTGCAGGGAAGGGAAGCATGTATGGCCATCTTTGCAATTTGCTGTAAGTCTTGCAAAGTGGAATACAGCCCGGGCAAACATAGCCAACAGAATGTAGATATGTTCCTACATTGGTCAGTGCTGACACTGCACTTATTAGAAACTGAAACTCAAGATGGCAATGTTTCACAGCGATAGGGAACTTAAATCCCGCATTATATCACTCACCAGAGATCAGTCTGTGCTAAAAAGTTAGCAAAGGAACACATCTCACACTCAGCAATTAAAACCATCAACTAGACGTGACTGTGAGATTAAAATATCAAAGAGATTAGCTCGTTACCTGAGACTAAGACACAGGGCACCTCTTCATGAAGTTCAAGAGCCGTGCTTGTCACATGGCACCAAAGGGACTAGAAAGAAAGTAACTTGCTCTCATCAGCTGAGGAGCAGTCTGGCCTTCGCTCCCCGCCAGAGATTAGGTCAAATACGTGACCCTTTTAGCAGATGATACGATCCATTTAAACACTAACCATTCCTCAGAGAAGCATTCATTAGGAATTGCCCCAAATTAGGATTCTACTCACTGAAATCAGTTTCTAAAAACATGTGGGAGCTCCCGCGTGACTCAGTCAGTTGGGCATCTCATTCTTGATTTTGGCTCAGGTCATGATCCCAGGGTAGTTGGATCGAACCCCACCTTGGGGGCTCCACGCTCAGTGCAGAGCCTGCTTAAGATTCTCTCTCTCTCTCTCTCTCTCTCTCTCTCCCTCCCTCTCTACAATAAAATTTTTAAAAAGAAATAAAAAGGGTGGATTGAACTGCATAATCCAAAATCGTGAAACTGAAAAGCTAATTTGGAAAATGAAAATCTGAAAATAAACCAGCATGGTTAAATTGGCCTTTGCCAATTAATATGATGGTGGGTCCCAAAAGCCATAAATAGAAACGATTGAAGAGTCAGGTGATATGGAACCAAACGGCACATATGGCAGCATGGGAATGCCAGAATTATATGCATCTCAGACACAGCTCTCCTAAATATAAAACCTGCCATTCAAAGTTTCTACCCATGATCAGAAGCACTTATAAACTTGTAAAACAACAAAACTAAACATTGCAAAACCATGAAACTGAATATTGTGACTGTTTAAAGTTTATAAAACTCAATTCTATGCTGCATATACACTATGAAATGTCCATTCTGATACTGATTTCTTGCTGTAATGAACAATAAAGGAAAAATTAATAATTACATCTGCATTCCAATCTATTTTTTGAACTTGGATTTAAAATATAATCTCCAGTCTCATGTTTATGTTATGCAGCCCACATCTCCAATAGTTCAGTAAAAACAGTAGAACTTTGTTGCATTCTGGCAGTTGGTTTTTCTCACACCTCCCTTTCTTTACTCCACCTCGCCTGCCAACAGCCCTCAGGCTTTGATTTCACACCCCTCAAAATAGGCTGAGTCAGAATGAAAGAGATGCCAGGGGTACCAATCTATGAGAAACAATTAAACTAGAGTAAATTGGTAAAATGTAAACTTGCCCCATTCCCATAAAGTAGAGAACACCCTATAGTGTAATTTTTTTAATGTTTATTTATTTGAGGGAGAGAGAGAGAGAGTGCATGCATGCATGAGGAGGGGAGGGGTGGGGGAGCAGAACCTCCAAAGCAGGCTCTGTGCTGACACCCAAGAACCCAGTGTGGGGCTCAAACTCATGAACAGTGAGTTCATGACCTGGGCTGAAGTCAAATGCTTAACCAACTGAGCCACCCAGGCGCCCCTCCAGTATAATTTTTTATATGATGCCTCTCCAAATCCTTCTCTCTGTTGAGGTTTTTGTGGTGTGCGTTTCCAGCTAAAAATGAGTAGTCACAGGGGCGCCAGGGGGGCTCAGTCGGTTAAGCATCCGACTTCAGCTCAGGTCATGATCTCGTGGTTCGTGGGTTCTAGCCCCGCGTTGGGCTCTGTGCTGACAGCCAGCTCAGAGCCTGGAGACTGTTCAGATTCTGTATCCCCCTCTCTCTCTCTGACCCTTCCCTGCTCTCTCTCTCTCTCAGAAATAAATAAAACATATTTTTTTTTATATTTTTACTTATTTCTAGGAGAGAGAGACAGAGGACAGCATGAGCAGGGGAGGGTCAGAGAGAGGGAGACACAGACTCCAAAACAGGCTCCAGGCTCTGAGCTGGCAGTCAGCACAGAGCCCGACGCGGAGCTCGAACCCACGAACCGCGAGATCATGACCTAAGCAAAAGCTGGACGCTTAACCAACTAAGCCACCCAGGCGCCCCAACATAAAATTTTTTTAAAAGTGGTTAGTCACAGATGAAATTTGGAAGCCAAATGCAGTTTAATGTTGTTGGCCAGTGGTTGGGTGATTTTACTTTGGTGCTATCAGGGAGCAAGAAGTCCTGTCCCCTTCGTGTAAGACTAAGGTCCTTCTACCCGGACTAAGAGTCCAACTGATGTGAGACAGATGCACAGGAGAATATAAAATTTAATAGCGTTTATAGGGGGAATCCACACAGACACAGAAATTCCTACGACAGTTGGTCAAAATGAGGGCCGTACGTCACCCTGAACTAAGAAGGGGACAGGGGCCTGGGACTTCCGAGGGAAGGAAAGTAGTTAACAGGGCGACAGGGAGAACAGATGTCTGGTGATTAGATGTTTGCCCTGCCAGACTGATGGGTCCCTCAGATCGAATTTATCTCTGCTCAGAACTCTCATTCTGGGAAAGACCCCAATTTTGAGTCTTCTGGGTGGTTAAGGGAGGAAAAAGTTTCTTTGGAACGTCTAGGGTATTGATTCCCTTCCTCTCAGAAAACAACCTTTACACTAGAGCAGCCCCACCTTGGAACAGCCTGCCTTCAGCCCCTACAGTATTATTTTTATTTTATTCATTCATTCATTCGAGTATAGTTGACATTCAATGTTACAATAGTTTTAGATGTACAACATAAGTATCGAAATTTTAAATTATTTAATATATTAACCTCCAGTGAATTTTCAGATTTGGGAAATCACAACGTTGAACTAAAAGTTATAGCTTAAAACAATTTTTATTTTGCTGATTCTTTTTTTTTGAAATGTATTAGCCAACGGAAGAGAAATAGTAAAAAAAAAATCGATTTCTGCTGTTGGAGAGGAAAATTTCTTTTTTTTTTATTTTTTTTATGTTTTATTTTTATTTCTAGGAGAGAGAGAGACAGCGTGAGCAGGGGAGGGTCAGAGAGAGAGGGAGTCACAGACAGAAAGAGGTTCCAGGCTCTGAGCTGGCAGTCAGCACAGAGCCCGACCCGGGGCTCGAACCCACGAACTGCGAGATCATGACCTAAGCGAAAGTCGGACGCTTAACCGACTAAGCCACCCAGGCACCCCAATTTCTTATCTACCCTTCAAGATTCTTCTGACTGGTCTAAGAATTGAAAGGATATGAGCCAGATTAACGGGAGAAAATAAACTTTAATGACATGCATAGGGGAAATCTACATAAATGAGACTCCAAAGACGTTGGACAAAATGAGGTATTTATGTCATTCTGAACTAAGGTGAACTAAGGGCTGGGTTTTGGAGGGAAGGAAAACAATGAACAGGAAGATGGGAAAGTAAATGTTGGGTAAACAAATGTCTGTGGGGCCGCCAGCAGCCATGGGACACAGAGGGGAATTCTAACACAGGCTTCACTCAGCTGCTCCCTGCCTACCAGCCTGGTTTGTATTATTCTATGGTTCTCAGTGGTAATGGTTCTCTTCTTGGGCAGGTCCTCCTTCTAAATTCTTAGGGAGGGGGGTGTCAAAGTTTCTTTCTGAGTCTTTTGGGTTTTGACAGTTTTCAATTCGAAAAACTCTGCACGCCAAAGTGGCACATCTTGGGGCTACTCATTCTAACCCCCGCGCCGCCTATAAACAAAATCAGCGAAAAGCAGTATCTCCCTTTCCCTCCCAAATAAGTGTTAGGTACCCCCCCCCCACAACACCTGGCCTGGACAGTGGTGCAAATGGAGGCTCCGTAGTGTACATCTGGAGATAATTTATAACTCAACCTAGTGAACTAGTAAAGTGGGCTTTATCTTCTTGCCTTGACAAATAAAGCTGTGTTATGACCTGCTAGTCTAGGCTCAAATATAAAATTCTTGGGTGCTTTTGATTCCCTACAGAACCAGACAATTTAAGGAAAGTAGGCTCCTGGCCGCTGGCCCTGAGCCCACAGTGTCCTCCTTGTCTCCCCACCCGCAGCTCCACCTCACAGCCCAATACTTGTGGACGAGCCAGCCCTGCACTCAGTGCTGCCTTGGCCATCCTTCCCAGATGCCTGACCAACGCTCCTCAGTACTGGTAAGGTCACAAAAATCATAGAGAGGGTGAGAAACTGTTACAGACCAGAGGAGACCAAGAAGAGGTAAATGAAAGTCATGTGATATGTTGGATGGGATGATGGAAAAGTATATTAATGGAAAAATTGGTGAAATCTGAATAGAGAATGGAGCTAATACTAATGTACCGATCTTGGTTTCTGAGTTTTGACAAATGAATCACTACAATGTGAGGTGACAACATTCAGAGAAATGGAAACAGAGAAAAGGACACACAGGTACTTTCTCTACTGTCTTTGCAACTTTTCCTGAGTCTAAACTTATTCTGCCATTTAAAGTTCATTTTTAAAAGGTAGAGTTTAGGGGCACCTGGATGGCTTAGTCGGTTAAGCGTCCGACTTTCGCTTAGGTCATGATCTCACGGTTCGTGGGTTCGAGTCCCGTGTCGGGCTCTGTGCTGACTGCCAGCTCAGAGCCTGGAGCCTCTTTCGGTCTGTGACTCCCTCTCTCTCTGACCCTCCCCTGCTCACGCTGTCTCTCTCTCTCCTAGAAATAAATAAAAATAAATAAATAAAAAATAAAAGGTAGAGTTTAGGGGCACCTGGGAGGCTCAGTCGGTTAAGCGTCAGACTTCGGCTCAGGTCATGATCTCATGGTTCGTGGGTTCGGGCCCCACATCGGGCTCTGTGCTGACAGCTCAGAGCCTGGAGCCTGTCTTCAGATTCTGTGTCTCCCTCTCTCTCTGACCCTCCCCTGCTCTCTCTCTCTCTCTCTCAGAAATAAAAAAAAATAAAAAAATAGAAGGTAGAGTTTTGAACATTGTATATGAAAAAGATCAGAATTTTCAGTTTCTTACATCATCACTGAATACAAGTATTACTGTATCTGTTAATATAAAATCTGAACGCTGCCCCTGATTAATCAAGTCATTGCCTAGTAAATTGTGGAAGGTGCAAGTCATAGCCGATGGTGGAAAATGAAACCACAATTTTGGCACAAATAACTGAAGCATTCATGAACACAACAATAAAAAATAGCCCTTGACTTATTTTAACTCTTTAAACTTTTATTTATTTATTTATTTATTTATTTTAATGTTTACTTTTGAGAGACAGGCAGACTTCAAGTGGGGCAGAGGAGAAAGACAGGGAGACACAGAATCAGAAGCAGGCTCTAGGCTCTGAGCTGTCAGCACAGAGCCCAATGTGGGGATCAAACTCACAAAAACTGTGATATCATGACCTGAGCCAAAGTAGGATACTTAATGGACTGAGCCACCCAGGCACCTCAAAAGTTTTGATATTTTTAGACGGTGGTTATAAACATGACTCACTTGTTTCCACAACTTCTATAATGTCATAAATGTAAATTTTAATTTGCTCATTGAAATTCACTCAATTGACAGAACTGATCCAGAAACATGGGAACAGAAGACAGGAATTCAACTTCCCCTCAATTCTTAGTCAATCAACAATAATTGAATTTTCAACTTAGGTAAACTATTGTTGGTCGAATACCACTTGGATCATGAAGTGCTTTCCAGTTCACGGTCCTAAAATAGTGACAGTGACATTGAGCATTTGCACAGTGACCAGCACTGGCTCACAAGCTCTATGTCATTATTGCATTCATGCATATATCAATAGTAACACCACCCCCAAAGTGGATATTATTTTCACCCCCTTTGTAGCAATGCTGAGATGTAGGCCTGAGGAGGCTAACTCAGTACCTGACCAAGGTCACATAATGAATAAGACGCACAGCTAGAATTCGAAATGAAGGCAACTGAGACAGAGTACAAAGTCAGGGGCTAAGTGATGAAGGACTGAATGCCACCTTGACATCCAGTGTGTCCCCATAGTGTCCCCTATGGCTGCTGTGGCTCTTACAACATTTTGTATGTCTTTAAAATAAACGTATTTAGGGGCACCTGGGTGGCTCAGTCGGTTAAGCATCCAACTTTGGCTCAGGTCATGATCTCACAGTTCATGGGTTCGAGCCCTGCGTCCAGCTCTCTGCTGACAGCTCAGAGCCTGGAGCCTGCTTTGGATTCTGTGTCTCCCTCTCTCTCTCTGACCCTCCCCTGCTCAAGCTGTCTCTCTCTCAGAAATAAATAAAACATTAAAAAAATTTTTAAATAAAATAAATGTCTTTAATTCATCTTATACTTCTAAGGTCATGGACATTGCCTGGAACACAAGTATTGTTCAGTACAAGCCCAAGTTAGAGAAAGAAGCTGTTATAGGCTCATAGAAAAATGTTATATTAGAGCAATACAGACCAGTCATATTTCATTCTCTGTCTGATGTCTTCCGCTCACAGGAGGATCAAGGGTCACTGAATCACAGATTCTTAGGATGGAGATGATGGTGGTGGTGAGCGCCGTCCACCTTTGTCCATGGTCATCGCTCAGTCCCGGAAAGACACCTTCCCAATTTGTGTGTTACTTCTCCTGAATGTCCTCTCCTGGTTCCCCAGAACTGGGTTAGATTTCCCTCCTACTGGACTATCAGGGCACTTTTCACTCTGTGTTGAACTCCCGTTTGGCTCTTCTTGCCCCACTGCCACGAAAGCGTGCTGAGTCTTGCTCACACTGGACTTCCAGCAACCGGCCTCCTGTATAACATACAGCCAGAGAATCAAGATGCATTCGTCAGGATATTCCTGTAACAGGTTTTAGACTCCAGAACCCTAAGTTGAAAATTTGGCAGCCCGTTCTCGGGGAAGAGCGAGATGGGGCTATAATTTATTCTGCAGTCCACCTGCTGATCGGATCAAAGTTTGTAGCTTCCTCAGAGATAAATGAGTCAGGCTATTTTCATATGCATCAGACAGAGCACGAGTTGTCTTCTGATTCAGATGCTTCAGCATATGTGGATGGTCAGCCGGAGGTGGTCCAGCCAAGGCCTCTGAGGTCAGGCGAGTGCATTTCTGCATTGAAAGAGAACTTCTCCAGCTCTGGACCCCAATTCAGGGATATCCCTGGATTATGTGAATCACAACAGGTCTGCCATCTTGCCCGGCATCTGGCAGCAGAGAGAGAATGTGTTGCATTTTCCTTGGAAGACAGCAGCTGGAAGGTTCTGAAAACATGACAACTAAAGCTTTGAGGAACCTTTCATACCATGATGTCAGAGCGGTACCCACGGTGTTCGGCTAGATAGTGACTTTCATCATTGGGATTCTCTCGCCCTCAGTAATGTGCTGCTGGTATTTTAAGAAACATCCCTGTACTTCCTCTTTTCACTTTGCTACCACAGCCGGCTACACTCAGAGGTTGCACTCACTCCCCAGCGCCAGGACCACCAGTCCATCTGTCCGCAAGCTGCCGTTCGTCAGCATCCCAGGGCACACCTCCATGCTCCTGTGGGCATCTCTGCTGCTCCTCGGTAAGTGGTGGAGAAGCCTCTGCTCTAGGAGGAGGTCGAGCCTCTCCCCAAGCAAAAGGCCTCCCCTCTGGGCTGCTGAACAAATGGATTTTACTCCTATTTCAGAATAGCAGGAAATCAACAAAAGGGGAAGATATTGATTGAATGGTATTGGGTGGGGGGGTGGGCGGGGAGATGGTTTCCAAAAGTGTGTTCGTCACTTGGTTTTAATTGCCTGCAAAAAATCCCTCCTACTCCAGAAGCAGGCCTATTTTGCCATGTAAAATATCTAGTTAGATTCAGTTACCTCCCTGATCACATAAGCCCTGAATCGGTGTGAAGGGAACATGTCCTAATCGTGAGCTGATGTAGAAATGAGTTTCTGCAGGGGCGCCTGGGGGCTCAGTCGGTTAAGCCTCTGAATTCGGCTCAGGTCATGATCTTGCAGTTCCTGGGTTCAAGCCCTGCATTGGACTCTGTGCCGACAGTTCAGAGACTGGAGCCTGCTTCGGATTCTGTGTCTCCCTCCCTCTCTGCCTCTCCCCTGCTCATGCTCTCTCTCTCTCTCTCAAAAATATTTAAAAATTAAATAAAAAAAAGAAATTAGTTTCTGCTGA
Source organism: Hyaena hyaena (assembly GCF_003009895.1). NCBI lineage: Eukaryota > Metazoa > Chordata > Mammalia > Carnivora > Hyaenidae > Hyaena > Hyaena hyaena. The sequence continues at coordinate 748,479 of NW_024081398.1, forward strand.
GAATAGTTTTTTCCCTCTCTGAATCCTACAATCATGTCCTGCTCTGAAATTTGCAAAAAAGCATGAGAGGAGAGGAAATAGATGGTTTTCCTTGGGTTCCCGCCCCCAACTCCACCTCTGTACTATTTTTCAATATTTGTGCAAGTGAGGTAGCAATGTCCTAGAAACGGGAGCCAAGGAGCTAAAGCCCAGTAAGTCATTTGTGCACTAAGTATTTATTAAGCTAGTTTCTTGCTCCCAGCTGCATCTCCAGACCCTAACTAGGGGAAGAGTTATTAGTGCAGCTGGCACATCACGGGAACTTGGTAAATAGTGAATAAGGGGTATATTGGGCTGGGCACTGGGGAGAACACAGGACACGGAAGACACAGTCTCTGTCCCCAAAGCCTGACACTCTGATGAGGAAATCAAGGTACACATGCAAAAGCATTTGGCTTGAAAACAGACACAAAAATATTACACGATGAATCACAAGAGAATGTGTGGTGATAGTTGTTAATTCTTGCTGATAGTAATTCACAATTGATCGCTGAGCCCTGACCATGCCAGACACTTTTCTAAGAATATCCCTTGTGTGAATCTACCCAAGCGTCTAACAGTCCGTGAGCTGGAGCTGCTATAAATCCCATTTTGCAGATAAGGGAGCCAAGGCGCAGAGACGGTCTCTTGACCTTAACCTCCACACGGTGGCAGTCAAGGGTCAAGTCCACACTCACAGGAACCACAGGGCTGGCGGCTGTTAGCCCCACTGCGTATCTGATTTCCAGTCTCAGCGAGCTGTGATGACTCACTAGAGCCTAGAGCAGAGTGAGGGCCTGCAGCCCCGAGGTTTCTGAGAAGGCTTCATGGAGGAGGTGGATTTCATCAGGGTGTCAGTGCACGGTGTGACCGCCTCTTCTTGGTACTGAAGGAAAAACCCTTCCGGGCAAGGAGATGGTGAAGCCAAGTCTGAGCAGCAGCCACACCAGGCTCACGTTTATTTGTGTTTTTTTAATGTTTATTTATTTTTTATAGAGAGAGCACGAGCAGGGGAGGGGCAGAGAGAGACGGGGAGCCAGGGGATCTGAAGCAGGCTCTGCGCTGACAGCAGAGAGCCCCATGCGGGGCTCAAACTCACAAACCCTGAGATGATGACCTGAGCCAAAGTTGGACACTCAACCAACTGAGCCTCCAGGCGCCCCACCAGGCTCATGTTTAACAGATGGTGGCAGCAGCCAGTGACGGAAGATTTGCTAATTTAACCCACTGAAACAAGACTCTGAGGTCACTAGAAGGGTCCCCACGTTGCAGATGAGGAAGGGGATGTATGGGCTTCCATAGCCTGCCCAGCGCGGCACCCCTAAAGTCCAGACCTTCTTCCGCCCACTCTCCAGCCGCCACGGTGTCCCCTGGCTTCTCTGGGTGGCGGAGCTGGCGTGCCTCTTCTGCCCCCGGCTGGAGTGGGGCCCTGGAGGGGGGCTCTGTGGGTGGGAGGGCTCCGCCCATGCCTCGTGCTGACCTTCACCCTCACCTCTCTTTGCAGCTCCAGTCGGCGGACAGCTTGGTAAGTCAGTCTCCTTTTTCTTGTCTCTTTTCCATGTCTAAATGTTCTAGTGACTGGGCTCCTCGTGGGATGCTCATTAGAGGAGGCCTGACCCCTGCACTCCCGTCCTGAGGGCTACAGGCAGGGAAGCACCACTCTGTGCAACGACTGACCCCCTGAGCTGAGGAGTCATGCCCCCAGGTCAGACCTGCCATCGTGTCAGATGAACAGGGCAGGGTCTGGGATGCACGTCACAGAGGTCAAGGAGGGGCATGCCCCACCTGGTGTCCGGTGCTGGCCAGCCTGACAGGGTGCACAGAAGCCTGGGAGGGAAGGCTAGACATGGGCCGAGACCTCAGTGAGGGGTGGCCGGGATGCAAACAGCTCTGCGTTTCCACCTTTCCTAGCCCAGCACAGCACTGCCCCAACCATGAGCGAGCACGCCACCCCAAAGCCCAGCAGGCTTGTGTAGACGTCTTCCCGGAAATAGCTCAGATCATGACGCTTTTGAGCGCCCGCCCTGCTGGTCAGCAGGAAGACCAGCCTTCTGGGGAGCTGTGTCTAGGTGTCCCGGTAATCCCTGAAAATCCCTGAGTTCATCCAGACCACTGAGTTCATGGGGGGGGGGGGGGGAGGATCGCTGTCATCCAGCCCCCACCAGCAGGAGCCAGGGCCCCCTGATGTACACTGTCCCTTGCAGTTCCTGGGCCTGTGGCCGTCCCCCTTGTTCAGGGGACACAGACCGTCTCCCACAAACCCCTGCCTAACTGAGAAGAGCTTGTCACTTGACTAGACTTTGCTAAACCCTCTGGGATGGAGAAAAAAAAATACAGAAAGTGTCTCAGATCAGCTACTAGATGTGGTTAAGCTCATTAACTCAGTCCAAACCTCATGAGGCCCTGACAAGGTACGGCTTCTCTGAGCATGTAGCGGGGGCAGGCACCTTCTGAGGACCAGTGAGGGACCTGGCTGCACACACAGTAGGTTTCCCTTCCTCGGGTACAAGACTTCCTACCCCAGATACTTCCCAGGATCACAGTCAGAGGGACTTCTATCCACGGTCACTGCAAACATGGAAGATTCTGTTCCGTCCTCTAAAGAGAGACAGAAAATGTCTGCGGAAACACAAGAATGTTCGCATTACCAAATACAACATTCAGCTTCTCCATCTAAAACAAATGTTCCAGTTACTGTATAATTTTTGGCCCCCAACACGGGGAGAATATTTCCTTTACATTTGGGTGTAACTAAAAGATCTATTTGGGCATTCTCGCAGACAAAGGTAAGAATATTTAAAGTCTTAAAGCCTTAAAAAAGCAACCATCTGTATTTCCTTAAATATAGACAGTCCTTATCGGAGCATAAAGGCATTAAACACACACACACACACACACATACACACACACATCTGAAGTGATTCCACTTAAAATTTTATGGTAAATTGCATGCCCCCATCACTGAGACTTTCCTTTTGAAAAATGAAATAATGCCAATGGAAATAATCTGGTTTATTTTCTACTTCACCGAATTTAGATGACCTCAGGCAATTATGCAGAACAAACCTCGAATCTAATATCGATTTTTTAAGTGTGGTCAGGGCCCCAGCTTCGGGCATCACGACAGGAAGTTGGGGAAGGAGGAAGGTAACTCCAACTGCAAGAGGGCTCCCCCCACCTCCCACCCCCACCACACTCAGCTCCTTCCCCGTAGAGCCAAAACCACTCCCAGGGCCCCCACTCTCCTGGCTCTACTCCCCTGACCTCTCCTCACCCAGAACTGCACGGACCCTGCAGTAACCATTCCCAAAGTCATGAGTTCCCGCATCTCAGGCAGAATGTGAGAGGTCACTTTGCGATCACATCTCCTTCTGTAACACTCCGAGCTTAGCCCAACTGAACACCCATCTTGCAGCTGGGCAGGCAGCAGTGACAAAGGGGAAGAGAGTGCGAGTGAAGGTTTTCCATGGTGAGTGACACCTCAGGGAAGAAGAACATCTCTTTCCCCTTCGGTATATCATTGGGAGCCGCCAATTGAACAGACAAAAGACAGATTCACAGGAGAAAGATCTGTATTCCGCTCTTATGAGGGCGCACAGAAACTGCGAGCCAGGGAGGGGATTAAGACTTGGGGCTCAGATGCCATCTGAACAGGGAAAGGGCCGGGGAGGAGGGCACTTACTGGAAAACAAAGGGCTTTCAGGGAGGATACAGCGGCCCGTTGGAGAACAGAGGGCACATACAGTAGTTTCCTGACAATGTCTGTTTAGTCCTTGGTGATAAGGGTCCGTCACTCCCAGGAGGCGATTTATAATGGAGTCCTTCTGGGAGGCAGGAAAGTGTGTTCAGAATAGAAAGTATGTATAAAACCTATTCTGGAAAGCCTTCAGCTCAGCCTAAGTTTTCAGGCCACGGGGGTGCATGCTGGATCAACTTCAGTGACCAAACCACCCAACCTCAAAGCTACAAAACTCAAAAAATAAACACTCAGAAAGGAAGTGTGCCCATGGCAGTTTGTTATTGGGGAAATGTAAATAAAAGCCAAATTTTCTCCCAACCCAGAAATCTCCGCAGAGGGAGTAGGGACAAAAAACACTTGTTGTTGAAGTGTCAAGTCAGAGTGTGATGTGCATCTCAGGCCATCCACTAAGACATCACAAGGGCAGAGAGGAATCTCCACCCCTGACTCAGCTGAGCAGACCCACCGCCCCCCCAGACAGGTCCCAGGTCAAATAGTCCCTGGTCAGGAGCAAGATCCTGACAGCGCCTTCTGTCCACACAGCTCCTCTGAGCTCTATCTCAGTAACTGGGAAGACCACTGTGCGGGCTGAGTGGCTGTTGTCCACACCAGGGAAGAATGTGTCCACAGTCTGAGGTTGGGGCTGCTGAGGGTGTCGGAGCAAGGAGACACCTCTGCCCCTCTGCATTCCAAAAGCCGATGGCTCCCTCCTGAGCAGGACACTCCTCAGTTGTAACCCTGGCAAGTGTACAAAGATTCATATATACTAGGAAGAAATTTTTGGGGCGCCCAGGGGACTCATTCAGTTGAGCATCCAACTTTGGCTCAGGTCATGATCTAGCGGTTCGTGGGTTCGAGCCCCGCGTCGGGCTCTGTGCTGACAGCTCAGAGCCTGGAGCTTGCTTCAGATTCTGTGTCTCCGTCTCTCTCTGACCCTCCCCTGCTTGCGCTCTGTCTCTCATTCTTTCAAAAATAAATAAACATTAAAAAAAAAGAAAAGAAAAGAAAGAAATTCTTGGGGCGCCTGGGGGGCTTAGTCGGTTAAGCATCCGACTTTCACCCTCACCTGCTCCCGCTGTCTCTCTCTCCTAGAAATAAATTAAAAAAAAAAAACATTTAAAAAAAACAAAGAAATTCTTAAAGAAAAGGAAGGCAGAGAGAAGTCTTTTCCCTCATCTTCAACAGGGAGAATTCAACTCTTACTGTACCGTTTTCTTCACCACACTCTCCAGCTCCTGTGTGTCCACTGGGGTTCCAAAGATGCTAGGGCCTGATTTCATGCAAGGCTCGTATTCTGCTGTCATGAAAGCAGACCCTTGACTTTGGGGAGTGAGACTGGCTCCTGGCACTCACCTTCCGTGTGCTTCTGAGTATCACTTTCCCACACCTGCTTTGTGTCGGTAAAAATACAACTTCTCCATAACTGCATAATCAACCCCCAAATTCCTACAGTCCCTCCATCAACAGTACCCCCTCATGCCACACAGACATGCCACACAAATGCTCATCTCAGACAGGCGGCTGTCATAGGAGCCGGGGAGGGAGAGTCAGGAGGGACTGACCAAGGGCCCGGCCCGCATCACCGACCTTCACGGAGAGCCAGGCCTACTGGGGTCACCCTCTGGAAGGCCGGCCTGCCCCTACAGGCCACAGAGCAGCCACTGCACCCCTGGGAAAGGCGGACACGGCCGGGGGGCTTTCCTGGGGATCCCCCAGGCCGGGGCCTCGTGTCTGTCCCACACAGATGACCGCGGCGGGGACCACAGGTGTCTCCATCTCAGGCTCTGTCTCTTCCTTCCTCAGAAGCTGCATCCAAACCCGTGATCTCCCTCCACCCTCCATGGACCATCGTCTTCAAAGGAGAGACAGTGACTCTGACCTGCAATGTGTTTCACTTTCATGCACCAGAAAAAATAAGATGGTTCCTCTGGTACCTCGGGAGGAGAAAACTAAGTGAAACCCCAGAAAACAGCCTGGAGGTCCGTGATTCTGGACAGTACAGATGCCAGACCCAGGACTCGCTCCCGAGTGACCACGTGAGCTTGACCTTTTCTTCAGGTGAGCAAGAGGGTGAGCCAGTTAAAAGTCTACAAGCAGTTTCTGTGCGTCCTCACCCCCTGGAGTGAAGACCTGGGGCCTTCACTCCGCTCCAACCCTTGACCTCCGCGAACTCATTCCCCAGGGCCCCTCATTGTCCACAGGTGTTTTCCAAAGGACTGTTGATGTTGGACTTTTGTTGTCTAACCTCAAAAAGCAGACATCCCTATGCATTTACACAGCGGAGCAAGGAGTTCATTTCAGGGCATTTGAAACTGAGGGTGCCTTAGCCCCTGCCCTCAGGGCCGACCAGCCTCCTGAAGGACAAACAACAGGGACACGGATGCACTGAGCATGAAGGGGCCTCAGATGAGCTGGGGAGACTGTGTCCTCCCCTGTCCTGGCACCTGTCGCTTCTCTACTCCTACTGTCCTGCCTCGGGGGCACCCACTCTCTCCCTATCCTGCTTTGCCCACTCCACAGACAACGGTCTGGACCACCAGACAGGGACAGCACTGGGGGACAGGCAGTGGGTCCCTGATTCACCTTAGACAGAGGGGACAGAACTGACCTGTCATGTGCATCTGAAGAACGGGAGAAGGTCTGCCCAGGACCCCGTTCTCCGTCCCTCATCCCCCGGGGTTTGTGTCTGACGACAAGCCTGCTACAGAGTGAACCCCAGTGTGTGGTGACACTTTCTAGTCTGTTCTTCGGAATCTCCCCCAGCCCCAGTGACTCCCGCTCGGGGCCCCGGTGAGCAGGTGGTCTTTAAACATGTTTGGCAATGTCGGGGTCCAGCTCACAGTCACGTTAGACTCTTCATACTGCCGTTCTGCCCCCAAGTGTTGGGGGTGTGTCAGGGCGATGTGTCTGGGGTTCATTTACGAATTGTAGCTGAAGCAGGTCTTACGGATTTGGAAGGAAATAGTGCACCAGGGGCAGGAGACTAAGTCCTGAGAGAAAAGAAAGACTTGTGATTGAGCTGCACACAGAGGAGGGGGGTGTCCCTCAGTGCCAACTCCTGTCCCTGTGTGGTTTCCAGGCTTGCTCATTCTCCAGGCTCCACATAGCGTGTTTGAAGGTGACACATTGGTCCTGAGGTGCCGGACAAAGAAGGGAGAGACACTGACCTCTGTGAAGTACAGTTGGAATAGGAAAGTCATTTCCACGTCCAATCAAAGCCAGGATCTGTTGATACCACATGCAAGTTCAAACAACAGTGGCCATTACCACTGCACTGGATATGTGGGCAAAAGCTACATGCTTAGGTCAAACATCAAGGTTGTTCACATTCAAGGTAAACTTTCATTTCATACAGATTATAGATTTGCTCAGTAATGTCCAGGTGGGGAACCGGGCGTGACAGGGCACCCACACATGGTTGTCCCAACGCTGGATAAGGAGGGACGCGTGAGCTCCCTCTGGTAGGCAGAGCCCATGGGGCCCTTGCACTTGAGCTGGGGTGCGGAGGGGAAGACAGGGTCCACAAGTGTCTTGCCTCGTGTCTGAAGTTCCCCAGGACCCAGAAACCAAACCCGCCTGCCCCGGGGCTCCCAGGGCCACCCTCTGAGACCTTGGTTTGTCTCTTCTCTCTAGAACTATTTCCAGAACCAAAGCTGAAAGTCACCCCATCCCAGCCCACAGAGGGCAAGTCCGTAAACCTGAGCTGCGAAACTCAGCGGGTTCTGGAGCGGCCGGACACTGTGCTTCATTTCATCTTCTTCAGGGAGCACGGGGTCGTGCTGTCAGACTGGAGCCAGTCCCCGGAACTCCAGATCACAGCTCTCTGGAGACAAGACTCAGGAGTTTACGGGTGCGGTGCTGCTTCCGCCCAGGGCGTCCGCAAGTACAGCCTCCCGCTGCAGGTCTCTGTGCAGGGTGAGTGTGGGAGAGCCACGGGGTGGGGCTGGGGGAGATGCAGGGCTGTGGCTTCCCCCACCCCCACAAATGCTCCCTTCACACGTGCAGATGGGGACTGCCTCCCGATGGGGGCGGCTGACACTGAGAAGTGAGGTCCTGCAATAAAAGAACCACAGGGCTTCCTTTCCACCACCATTTTTCTAAAAACGCAGACTTCCTTCGGAACTCCAGCACCTTGATGTGATAGAGGTGGAGTTCGATGCAAGAGTTAGGGAAGACGAACATGAACAGACAACAAGGCACCCCGCTACTTTACTGAGCTGACATGATCTTGGGGTGAACTAAGGAGGGGATAAATATCAGCTTCCTCCTAATCAGTAGCAACAAAGAACGTGAGTGCCCGCGATGGGCAAAACACAAGAGAAGGGCACACACACGTACAAAGATAAATACAATAAGTGCCATCTCATCTTAGGCACCAAAGCAGAACTCCCAGACACAGGTGTGGTCCAGCCCAGTGCCCTGGCAGCCACCACCACTGTCACCTGTCACGGCAGACAATTCAGACTGCCGCCGGGACCTCAGACAAAACTCAAACGCTGCTTCGGGGAGAGCCAGGTTTTCTCTCTCCTGGGACCTCATGCATCAGGATAGATATAGGACATTTAGTGGGGTCCTCGGTCCAAACTGCACTGTCTGTGCACTACAATACCAGCACCTGCTGACAAGTGTATTTTTTTTTTTTAGTGTTTATTTATTTTTTTTTAAATTTTTTTTTTAATTTATTTCTAGGAGAGAGAGAGAGAGAGAGAGACAGCGTGAGCAGGGGAGGGTCAGAGAGAGAGGGAGTCACAGACCGAAACAGGCTCCAGGCTCCGAGCTGGCAGTCAGCACAGAGCCCGACGCGGGGCTCGAACCCACGAACCGCGAGATCATGACCTAAGCGAAAGTCGGACGCTCAACCGACTAAGCAACCCAGGAGCCCCAGTGTTTATTTATTTTTGACAGAGAGAGACACACAGAGCACGAGCAAGGGAGGGGCAGAGAGAGAGGGAGACACAGACTCAGAAGCAGGCTCCAGGCTCTGAGCTGGCAGCACAGAGCCCGATGCGGGGCTTGAACTCACAAGCTGTGAGATCATGACCTGAAGTCAGACGCTTAACTGACTGAGCCCTCCAGGCGCCCCATCCTAAACTCACATAAAAAGTGACCCCTTCCAACATGCCAGCTCCCCCACAGGCCCTCATCAGCCGTCTTGTGTCCACGCAGGGGTCCCCGTGTCCGGAGTGCTCCTGGAGACCCAGCCCCCGGAGGGCCGGGCGCTTGCCGGGGAGCCCCTGGTCCTGGTCTGCTCCGCGGCGGAAGGCACAGGGGACACCACGTTCTCCTGGTACCGGGAGGACACGGGGGAGAGTCTGGGGCGGAAACGCCGGCGCTCCCAGAGAGCGCAGCTGGAGATCCCTGCGGTGGGCGGCAGCCACGCGGGGGGCTACTTCTGCACGGCCGACAATGGCCTCGGCCTCGACCTCAGCGCGGTCCTGAACGTCACTGTCACAGGTGAGATTTCATCTCCTTTGTCCTTATTTATTGTCAGCTTCCTCTGGTTAGAGGTGGGCGTGGCCAGCACTCCAGGTGCAGGTTAGAGGTGGGCGTGGCCAGCACTGCTGCTGATTTTCCTTCCCCTGGTTTCACTTTGCCATCTTCCATTGCGATATAATTTCTTCGTGGGAATGTTAATAGTCAGGTTATGTGGGGGTATTGCTGGCAGGAGCCATTTCTCACCTGGAAACGACCTTACATGCTCGCACTGTGACTCACAGTGTGTTGATGTCAAAGAGCCGGGTTAGCTGGTTAACCGCGTTGCAAGATCGTCAGTGTCAAGGGCATGCGTTTCTCAGGGAGTCATCAGGGCACATCCGCGGTCCCGACAGGACCAGCCATCGGCCCTGCTCCATCCTTCCTGCAGGCTTGACCGTCTCCGGGCCCAGAATCAGCTCCCTGAAGCTAGCAGTCACGGGGGGGACTCAGGCCCAGTTACGTGCACTCAGGGGACTAGCCTGTCGGGCCCCACCATCTGGCCTCTGTCTCTCTCCCTTTGTCCCCAAGAAGCCACAGCGGCCAGGCCCCCACGCAGCCCCGTTGGCTCTGCCGAGCTTGGCTGTGTCCTTGGCACCCGAGGACGCCAGCCATTACCTACCAGGGGGGAGCAGGCTGCCTGCTGATATTTGCCAGATTCCTCCGCAGAGTTCCTTCCGGCAGCCAAATTGCTCTGACGAGGATGTACTGCCCTCCATGTTGCTGAAGTCATTCTGTCCCCATGTCACTCGACCCATCACCAGCTCTTGACCCAACTAGCCCTGCCTTCCATCTTGCACCACGTTCCTCTTTGACTCCCCAGACAGCCTGTTGTCCGTCCTCTGCCCGTTCGCCTGACACCCAGACTAGGTTTCCCTCACCGGGTCCTCCCGTATCTCCAGCTCTGAATGTCAGGCACAGAGTCTCTGTCCTTAGTCTCCAACGTCCCCTTCAGCCGAGACCTGTAGCCTGAGCTCAGAACCCATGCATCCAAGCACACGAACCAGCTGCTGCACCGGAATGGCTACTTGGCACCTTCGAACTGAATTCATCCAAAACCAGAGTTTCAGTTTTCATCCCAAACAAACTGTTCCTGCTTGGCATCGCGGGGGTAAACATAAAGCCCCACCTTCCTACTTGCTTAGGCCAAAACTCAGGCCCAACTTTTCTTTGTGGTTCGTCTTCCACATCTAATCCACCTGAGCATCTAATCCAGCTGGCTTTTCAGGATATGCTGAGACCTGGCCCGTTCCTAGCACCCCTGCGGCCACTACCGCTCAGAGCTGCCAATGCTCCATCCCTGGGCTGTGGCAGTAACACCCCCCACTGGCCTCCAGCTTCTGCATTGCTCTCCACAGCCCCTTCCCTGCACAGCATCAGAAGGAGACTCTACCTCATGCTGCTCTTCTGTACAAGGTCTCCCCAGGCTTCCCATCTCCTTCAGAGTGACAGCCATCGTCCACCAGGTCCCGCGGCTCTACAGGACTTGATTTCCCTCTTCCCTCCCCTCACTTCCTCTACTCCAGCCACCATGGCCCCCTGTCTCTTCCTCAAGCCTTCCAGTCACACTCCTGCCTCAGGTCCTTTGCACTGCTCTTCGAGATACCCTCATGCTCACCCCCATCTCCCTCAGTGAGACCTATCCAGTGAGACGTGCCCAAACCATGCTGGCCCTTCTTCTCTTGGGCCCCTGTGTCCTTCCTCGAAGTACTTACCCCCACCAGCCGTCTCCATGTCTGTCCCTTTCACTGCTCCTGTATTACCCTCATGAAGGCAGGTCTGTTTTCTCACCACTCTTGTATCCCAGTTAGCCCACAGTAGGCATTCGATAAACTCCTACGGAATGAATGGGTTCTACACACATCGTTGTAGGGACCACAGTAACGATCCCAGAAGATAAAGATAATATTGGCCTCTCCATTCTACAGAAAAGGACTATGAGGCTCAGAAAGGTTTGGTAATTTGTGTGAGGCCACAAAGTTCACACCTGCACACAATCATAAAGCTCCGCGAGCGGAGGGGCAGCCAGAGTCCTCTGCGGAAGTCCCCGCCGTCAGCCACCTGAACGGGGGAGGCGGTCAGCCCTGACAGAGCCGCGACCCCCAGCAGGCGGCTTAGCAGCTGTGGGAAGGGGGCACAGCCGGGGCCGTCCGGCTGCCGTGCAGTTTCCCCTCAGCTCCCTCGGGGCGCGCCCCGTGATCACAGGGGCCCTCCCAGGTCAGGGCTTCCCACCAACACATGCGCCGGGAGCATCTGCCTCCCACTCCGGAAATGTCTCCGTGAACAGCGCGAGTGGGTCTGGTCTGGCCCCCACGCAGACGGGCAGACACTGAGCCTGTGTCACGCTCATGGCATTTCTAGAGGGAGACGGGGCTAGCACGGCCGGAAGCCGCCGAGGGGCACCCCCCGAAGATGCGCCGGCCCTGATCCCCCAAGAGGCTCTGCAGGCAGGGCTCCTGTCCGAAGCAGGTGAACTTGGGGAGCCCAGAGGCCGCACTCCCTGAAGTGGGCAGGAGCGAGGCTGCTGGAAGCTCGGAGCTAAGTGTGGAGCCGCTCCTCTTCCTCTGGAGGAAAAGGTCAGTAGGAGGAGCCTGTGTCCTGCCCACGCGTGCCCGCACTGGCTTGCACGACTCTACAGGTGCCATCCTCTGCCAGGGAGACACACGCTCTCCCGAGTAAGCAGATGTCCAGGGTTCTGTTGACAAATGACTGAGCGGGAGCTTCTTACAAAATCTTTTGTATTCCCGGACCTTATGCAAAACCCCTGTGCTCAGAAATGGGAGAACTTTTGGCAGCAGAGAAATTCTGAAAGTAGCGGAGCACCGGGCTAAGGTGGGCGGTCTGTGCTCATGAGGTTTTCACCACAGAAATGCATTTCTCAAGGCCTGGAGGCCACAGTCTCAGCTCCGGCTCCGGATGCCTGCGTGGTTGGGTTCCAGGGAAAGCCCCGCCCCGCCTTGCAGACATCTGCCTTCCTGGAGCACCTGCTTCCTCACATGGCACAGGGGGTGACAGAGGGGGGTCTCGAGTCTCTTCTTCTAAGGCGCTAATCCCATCATGGGGCCCCCCTCCAGACCTCATCTAAACCTGATGACCCCCCCAAAGGTTCTATCCCCAAAACTGTCACACTGGGGCTCCAGGCTTCTTCACCATGTGAATCTTGGGGGAGGCACAAATCAGTCTGTAAAATGGGCTGAAGGTGGCCAGGGTGGTGCTGTGTGGGAGCATACTTAACGTGTGGGGACGTCCCCTGAACAGATCAGAGGGTAGCATGAAGTTCCCGAGGGCCTCAGGCTTATTGCGAGGGCGCCAGACGGGGAGCTAATACTTGCATAGACGCTGCATGCCGCATCAGGAAGTGTTCAGAGCGTTTCACATACATTAACAATACAATTCGCCAACAATAGCACAATTCCCACCATCCCTGTTTCCCAGATAAGGAAACTGAGGCACGGGGAGATTAAATAATTTTCTGTGCCCACACAGCTAGTAAGTGGAGGAGCTGGGATCTTAACCCACCGATCCAGTTGTGGAGTCTACACTTCCTCTTTTCTCTCCCACCTGTACTGAGAATGTAACTGACGTAATTCAAGGTTACAGCATGATGGTCTGCTCCATCACGTGGATGATTACCACAGTAGGTTTCGTTAATGCCTCTGCACTTCACACAGTCGTTGTGTGCACACATGTGGGGGGCACATGTGTGTGCATGTGCATACGTGTGTGCATGGTGAGGACCTTTAGGATGTATTCTCAGCGACTCTCAGGTGTGCAGCGCAGGGTTGTTAACTGTGGTCACCAAGCGGTGCGTTCCAAGCCCAGCACTAACTCCTCTCCTGACTGGAAGTTTGTGACCCTGTCTTGGTCACCCCCCAAAGCCCCTGGAAACCACCATTGTTCTGTTTCTATGACTAGATTCCACATCTAAGAGCTCTTAACAGTATTCCTCTTTCCGTCTGACTTGTTTCACTTAGCATAATACTCTCAAGTTTCATTCACATTGCTGCAAATGCAGGATATCTTTTTATGACTGAGTAATAGTGCATCTATATATGATGGAATGTTATATACATTATATATGATGGAACGTTATATATGATAGAACATTATATATGATGGATTATTATATATGATGGAATGTTATACATATTACATATAATGGAACATTATATATATTATATATGATGGACTATTGTATATATAATAGGATTTTATATATAATATGTATGATAGAATATTACACATAATATATAAGATGGATTATACATCATATACATATGACGATGATGTATACCCTATTTCCTTTGTCCATTTGTTTGTTAATGGACACTGAGGTATTTCCCTGTATGGCTACCATGAATAATGCTGTCATGAACATGGGGAGACCGATGGTGTCCTCCAGACAGTAATTTCATTTTCTTCAAATGCATACCTAGAAGTGAGATCGCTGGATCATATAGCAGTTCTGTTTTCAATTTTCCGAGGAACCTCTATACTGTTTTCCAGAGTGGCTGCACCAACTCACATTCCCACCGACAGTGCCCATGGGCTCCCTTTTCTCCACATCCTTGTCAACACTTGTTACTTCTGGCATTTTTGATAAAAGCCATTCTGACAGGTGTGAGGTGGTATCTCCTTGTCGTTTTCATTCGCATCTCCCTGCTGATGAGCGATGCTGAGCCCCTTTTCATGTACCTGTGGACCAGTGAGGTAGCTTCTTTAGAAATCTTTACATCTACACGCATCGGGGGTATTGCTGTGTACTTTCTCGTGGCATCCTTACCTGACTTCGGGGTCAGAGTGTTGCTGACCTCTTAAAATGGGTTTGGAAGTGCTCACTCCTCTTCAGTTTCGGGGAAGACTTTGAACAGATTAGAGCTACAATTCTTCTTTAAATGCTTGCTAGAATTCACCAGTGTTACCATCTGGCCCTGGGCTTTCTTCATTGGGTGGGCTTCATTACTGAGTCAATCTCCTCACTCATTACTGGTCAGTCCAATCTTCATGATTCAGTCCTGATAGATTGTATATTTTTAGAAATTAATCCATTTCTTCTAGACTGTCTGAGTTGATGGTGCATAATTGTTCTGCGCCTTTCAAACTAAGACATATTTCAGCTCCTTTTCCCAGAGCAGTCATTTCTTCTAGGGGATGAGGTTACCGGGGATGGGGAAGACTTGCTCTCTGCTCGTTGCAGTTGGAATCCTGGGCATGGCTGTCTCCAATTTTGCACAGGTGGATGCCCAGGTGAGAGATGGGGAGACACAGCAGCCAAGGTGCTCTGTCCCTGGATTTCTCCCTGGCACTCCTCTCCTCTGGTCAGGCTGTCATGGTAGGGAGGCTGAGAGGGCAGCTCTCCACGAATGCTGTTTGCAGGCAGAATGACTCATAGGGCTGTTGATTTTGTCAGGAAGGGAAAGCATAGAGACAGAAATGTTGCCAATGGCCAGTGGCCTTGGGTACTGTGTGCCTGCCAGAGCACTGTGGAATAGGCGGGAATCATCATTAGCTTTGCTGTGGTTCTGATACAAATGTCCTCTGTGTAATTTTGTGGCATCTGAGATCTGAATCTGATTTACATGGGGAGCAGGAATCTGCATGCAAACACCTCCATCCACCTGCCTCTTCACCCCTCTAGTCAGTGTTTGCTTTTTAGCCCTTACCGCCACCAGGCGTGTTGTAAATGCATATATGTGTTTCCTGTCTGCCTCCCCTCCCTGGACTATCAGTTCCATGTGTGCAGGGACTTCACAGTCCTGTTCAGTGCTTTGTCCTCAAGACCTGGCACCTGGCAGGACTTTGTGTGTGGCTACTGAGTTAATGAATGAATGAATGAATGAATGAATCAGCCAAATGAAATCTCTTGAATGAGAAGATGGGAGAATGGATCCAATGGAAGAATCAGAAACCCTTGACAACTGACTATTGCTTCCACCGGCTTCTCTCTTCCCCCTCGGTGCTTCTAGAAGGAAGGAGGCAGTGCTGCTTCCCTGTGGCGTCCCAGCATGGTCTTAATAGCGACACATTGGACCTGCTGCTGGCTCCCTGAGTGCCCATCAGCAGTGACATTTGCTCTCTTTCTCAGGCAGGCCGCTGAACCAGCCTCATGTTGCATCTTCCTCGGTGGCCTGCACTAATTCCCAAAAGGCCAGATCACAAGGATACGGACTATACAGAGAGAGAGAGTCCCCTCAAATGATAACTTTGGAAGTGATGTCTGTGGGTCGTGGAGGGAGCTGGCTGCAATCTCCCACCTGTCCGGAAGGCAGCTATGCTCACCACTATACCACCAATGCCATTCTCCCCCCTGTCCTGGCCCCCTGACCCTCAGCCTGGCACCTCCTAAGGGAGCACAGGGTCCTGTCCGGCCACTCAGGCTGCCTCCTGTGCCACCAGCCCTGGTCCCCTAGGTTCCTCCCTCCCCAGGGCAGAGGAAAGTGCCAGGATGTCCCAGCCCTCTCTCCGGGGGGCTCACGTAGGCTCTCCCTCTCCCCAACCCCCCACCCCCCACCAGGCACTCAGAGGAACAGAAGCGGCCTCACTGCTGCCAGAGCCATCGGGGGACTGCTCAGCATTCTTCTCCTGGCTGCGGGCTTGCTGATTTACCACCGGCACCGGAGGAAGTCAGGTCTGCGTGCTCTTTTACCCACTGCTAGAGGCCATGCCCAGTCCTTGTGAGAGCCCTGCTTACTGGGGCGCCCACATTCTCCCCCTCGACACCCACAAATGCACACCCTCCGCCCAAGCTGTGCCGAACAGGTGCTGTGGTTGAGCGTTGCTCGAAACTAGTCGGGTTCACTAAGTCTCCAGTGAAAGGCAGGAAGGAAGTAGACTTTTCACTGTAGAGTCTCAAAAAGTTGATACAGACAGTCTCCCCGGGCAGTTTTTTGGCTCAGACTGGACAGCTGCACCCCACAGCCTGTCTAAATCTGCCACAGACAGACGCTCTCGAGAAATCAAAGGGCTCTGAGAAGGGAGCTGGCTAGTTTCTCTCCTCCTTTCTCCCTGGAGGCTTCCCCATGTCAAAGCCTGAACTCACCATCCTGTGCTCCCAGGGCTAGCCCGACCCCTCATCCCCTACCTTGGGCAGAGCCACACACTTCCAGAGGCTTCTTGCCTTAGTCCAGTTACACTAGTTCATTTTTTTTGTTTTTTCTTTTTTTTTTTTTGCTTTTATAGTTTATTGTCAAGTTGGTTTCCATATAACACCCATAACACCCAGTGCTCATCCCCACAAGTGCCCTCCTCCATGCCCATCACCCCGCTTCCCCTGCCCCCCCACCCCCGTTAGCCTTCAGTTTGTTCTCAGTATTTAAGAGTCTTTCATGGTTTGCCTACCTCCCTCTC
Organism: Hyaena hyaena; assembly: GCF_003009895.1. NCBI lineage: Eukaryota > Metazoa > Chordata > Mammalia > Carnivora > Hyaenidae > Hyaena > Hyaena hyaena. The sequence continues at coordinate 765,055 of NW_024081398.1, forward strand.
CTTAACTATTTTTCCCTTCCCCTCCCCCCAACCCTCTGTTAAGTTTCTCCTGTTCCACATATGAGTGAAAGCATATGGTATCTGTCCTTCTCTGCCTGACTTATTTTGTTCAACATAACACCCTCAAGTTCCATCCATGTTGCTACACATGGCCAGATTTCATTCTTTCTCATTGCCATGTAGTATTCCATTGAATAGATAAACCACATTTTCTTGATCCATTTGTCCGTTGATGGACACTTAGGCTCTTCCCATGTTTTGGCTATTGTTGAGAGTGCTGCTATGAACATTGGGGTACATGTGCCCCTATGCATCAGCACTCCTGTATCCCTTAGGTAAATTCCTAGCAGTGCTATTGCTGGGTCATAGGGGAGTTCTATTGTTACTTTTTTGAGGAACCCCCATACTGTTTTCCAGAGGGGTTGCACTAGCTTACATTCCCACCAACAGTGTAGGAGGGTGCTTATTTCTCCACATCCTCACCAGCAGCTAGAGTCTCCTGATCTGTTCATTTTAGCCACTCTGACTGGCGTGAGGTGGTATCTCAGTGTGGTTTTGATTTGTATTTCCAGCTAGAGAGCCTGGTGTGGAAGATGGGCCCAGGAGCTATTTCAGCTCAAGAACAACCACCCTCCAACTCGGTCTCTTGGTTTAATTCCGCTCAGTCCAGCCCACCATGTTGTTCTCAGCACCATCTGTGTGCGCTACAGGTGCCGCTTTGGATCCCGGACCATGAGCCTCCTCAGCAAGCCTGAGTCGAGGCAGTGGCCCCTCTGGGCTCCTCACGGAGCATCCCCTCACTGCTCTGCAAGAAAGACCATTTGGTCCCCTGCAGGTGCGCCATCACAGCCCTGAACCATCCTCGAGTCTCAGACGATTGCATATTCGACCCAGGAACGTAAAGCCCTAACCCCAGCAAGCTACGCACTTCGTTCAGTTCTTTTCCGGATCAGTTTCTTAAAACTCTAGGATGGGGTGCATGTTTCAATGGACTTTTTCTGATGGCCTCCCTAAGCCAGTTTCCCTTCAAGAAGTTTCTGAGAATGAGCGCCCTCTGCTGACACACAGTGTCTCTGCTTTATTTTGTAGGAGATGGTTCTCCGGGAAACACAACCAGGTGAGGCCTCAGGGCTTGCGGTCTTCCCAGAATACACTCTGTAGGTCTGTGGGTCTGCAAAATTGCGCCACGTCTTGTCTTTCCATCCCTGTGGCTAGATGACCACATTTTCACATCTGTTGAAATGAGCAAAATCATAACTTCTAGAATCTTCTAATGGTTCAGATTATGGATTTTGCTTGCATTTAGATTCGTTTCTTATTTGAAATGTATCCACTCAGCCAAACAGGTGATACCAAAGATCATAGGTTTTCTAGGTGGGTGCAAAATATTTCTGGAGCAGACATTACTCTAGTCAATGTGCTGCTGTAAACACGTTACAATGACTGCTTCAGACTTTTCAGGGAAGTCTCACATGTGCACATGTACTAATCAGACTTTGTATCTTTAACTTTGTTTTGGAAAATCTGGTTCTCTTCTACCTTCGTGTCTCAGTCTTGGGTTATGGCCAGTGACTGGGAGCACGAACTGTGTCTAGTTCCTTCTGGAATTGTCCAGGTAGGACTGTGTGAAGATACCTCCTGTTGATGAGGGACACAGCCTGCCCCTACTGTGGTCCTAGGGTTTCTTTCAAAAGAACAAGCTGGCTCTATATGGACCTGCTGAAGGTCCAGTTAAATCATTCCCAGCCTCCAGTCTCCTGGCATCTGCTGATTCCCCTCTCTTCTTCCCCCGCCCCACCACACCCCTTCTTCTCTGTCTGGGTCCCTGGTCCCCTGCTGTCCATTGACATCCCCTGTACCCCTTCCTCTCTGGCCATCCCACTATTGTGCATCTTATGATGTTCCAGGGATGATTCTGTGTTTCCATGTCTCACAGGAGCCCTCCCGCCACAGGCCCAGGAGAAACGCCCCATGGCAGGTGCCAGGAACAGAAAGACAGCCCAGTAGAGCTCCAGCATTTGCATGGCAATGGTGAGGAATCCCCATAGGGAAACCTCTCCCTCCCGAGCCAGGGAAAGATAATGTGCTGGATGCCTGGCGAAAGCCCTGGTCTCCTTATGGTATCCCAAACCCAGACACCCCAAGAAATCACTGCCTCATTCTGTGTCCAAGAAGTGTGGGGAGGAGGCTTAAGAAGAAACCTGTAGCACATACCACTGAAGGCAGCAGCCTAGAAATTTGCCATTTCTCCTTTCCAGTGAGTCTCAGAGAGGGAGACTTGGTATACTCTGAGATCCAGATTATTCAGCTGGGACAAGAAGGGGAAGGTAAGTCACTGGGGAAGATTCTGGTTGCAAACTATATCCCTTTGCTCAACATGTGTTTACTGAGTCGTCCTACATGCTAGGTCCCGTGGTGAGTACATGGAGTCCACCGGCAGACAAGGCAGGTGGGAATCCCTGTTGGTGGATTCCAAAGAGAGAAGACAGACTCCAAAAAATGCATCATGTATCTCCTGACAATCAGATCCTTATGATTGATGCTGTGAATGTGAAAGCAGATGTATGAAAATTTCCCTTAAGTAATGAATTAAGTATTTAAGTAATGAGGTTTACAAGCCACCTGCCATGTGGTGAGAACATGTGTAGAAACGTGATCACATAATGTATATAAATATAGAGACATGTTCAGTTCATCTATAGAAACAGCCCCATGTAACCCATATACTGAACAAGCAAGACTCGGGACTTAATCACAAAAATGTGGTGTCCCCACTGTTCCTTGAAATTTTACTCCGTGGGAGATCTTCCCAGGCACTCAGGATGAACATTTTGGCAACAAAAGCTTCTCAGTGCATTCTTCCTTCTCTTAAGTAATAGACAGCAGGTGGACACGGTATGTTACAATTTCAGGTCAGCAACTAGAATATCCAGTTCAAGATGTTCATCAAAAATTAGCCCTCCACCAGTTCAGGCAAACTTCAGAACAGGAGCTGGTGGGGGTGAGAGGGAAGGATGGAGTTGGCTTGTCTGTTTCTGTGTCTGATCTCCCCTCACTAGCCTGGGGGGTGCTGGGGACCAGGGCGGAACCTGGCGTCCACCTGTCTGGCTGATAGGTGCAGAAGACGGCTCTTCCTTGAGAGGCGAGTGAGTGCTGTCTTCTAACTTCCTGCCTGACACTTCTTCCTACAGCTCCTTGGGCACAGCTGGCCATCTCTAATCCAGCAGTTGTGTGTATCCAGTCACCCTTCAATGGCCTCATCCCCACCCCTGCTCACATCCAGCTTCCCGCTACTGGAGTGCTTTGGTAGCCGTGGGTCCCCTTGGGCAGGCCCCCACAGCAGGGTCCCCACAGCCCCGCTCTTCTGTCCGAGCTGGGACATCCAAGGGGACACCTAGGGATAGGCGATGTATAGTTCAATTAATTTTAACAAATGTATGCAGTCCCAGACCCATCAAGATGCAGAACATTCCCCACACCCCAGAAAGTCCCTCGCTGCCCCTTTGCAGATAACTTTTCCAGCTCTACCCCAGCCACCACCGACCCACTTTCTGTCCCTAGAGTCTTGCTTTTCTACAACTTCATGTAAATGGAATCATATGTAATGTAGTCTCTTTGTCTGGCTTCTTTCCCATAACATAATGTTTTGCAAATCATCCATATTGTAGCATATTATAAGTAGTTCACTACTACTTTTTTGACTTGGAAAAAGCTGTACATGTTTAACGTATACAACTGGATGATTTGAGGATAAGTATATGCCAGTGAGATCATCCCCATCCTCAAGGCCACAAGCATGGGTATCATCTCCTAAAACTTTTTTCTGCCCATTATTATTTTTTATCAATATCCTTATTATTATTGTGTGTGTGTATGGTTAGGACACTTAACATAGGATCTACCCCCTTAACAAATTTTAAGTATGCAATCCAGTATCATTAGCTATAGACACAGAACTCTCTAGAGGGCCCACAGAACTTACTCATCCTGCGTAACTTCAATTTTGTACCTTTTGTCCATTACTTCTGTTCCCCCTCTGGCAGCCTCTGGTTACCACTATTCTACTGTCTATTTCTATGAGCTTGACAGTTTTACATTCCACACATAAAGTGAGAACATACAGTATTTTTCTTCCTGTGTCTGCTTTGTTTTATTTAGCACAGCAACTTCCAGGCCTATCCATGTTGTCAAAAATGTCAGGGTTTCCTTTTTTAAGGATGCATTCTATTTCAGTGTGTGTGTGTGTGTGTGTGTGTGTGTGTGTGTGTGTGTGTGTGACATATTCTTTACCTGTTCACCTGTTCATGGACACTTAGGTTGTTCCTATGTCTTGACTACTGTGAATAATGCTGCAGCAAACGTGAGTTGCAGCTATCTCTTCTGGATCCTGATTTCAATTCTTTTGGGTGCATAGCCAGAAATGGGATTGCTGGATCATATGGTAGTTCTATCTGTAATTTTTTGAGGACCCTCCAGACCATTTTCCACAGTGGCTGCACCAACTTACATCTCCACCAACAGTTCAAAAGGGCATCCTTTTCTCCTCTTCCTTCCCAACACTTATTATCTCTTGACCTTTTAATGATAGCCATCCTAACAGGTTTGAGGTGATATCTCATGGTGGTTTTTATTTGTATTTCTCTAATGATTAGTGATGTTGAATACCTTTCCAACATCTGCTGGCCATTTGTATGTCTTTGGGGAAATGTATATTCAAGACTTCTGCCCATTTTTAGTTGAGTTAGTAGTAGTAGTAGTAGTAGTAGTAGTAGTATTCTGGCTATTGAGTTCCATGTGTTCTTCATATACTTTGGATATTAACCCCTTATCAGATGCATAGTGTGCAAACATTTTCTCCCATTTCATAGGTGGCTTTTCCAAACATGGCACCTCACTTGGAAATTAAAATCCCCAATACTTTTGTAGTAGAACTCTCCGTTGTGGTCTGATCTTGAACTTGTTTTACAAATGATGTCGGGGCCTTCCCAAGATCACTAAGCGAGCAAAAATTGAACTTCAGACCAAGTCTTCCATCTTGCTATAAGATCTGCTGATTATCAAGCCTATCACTATACTTGACAAACACCGACCACCTGCCTTGTCTGCCACTTGGCTTTCTCAGCCCGTCCTGACAAGTCAGCATCCTTTGAATGGCAGAATTAGAACTGCCTCCAAGTTGTTTGGGTTAATTGAATGTGTCTTCTAGAATTACCTTGATCATGTACTGTTCTTCACATTCTTTGATATGTTTATCAGAACACTGAGCACTCTGTTGGACTGCTTCTATTTCAGCCACTTTATATATATTAATGATCTGTAGCAAGATTTCTTCCCCATTTCCTTGAGGTTTGGATGAGGCCCCTAAAATTGTATCCAGGGTTCAACACATATAACTATAATTCTGGTAAGAGAGAACCTAGCTTCTCTTACATCATTAAAAAGATCTGTGACTCTGAAAGGTTGATGGTAAGAGCACAGTGATAGAGAGAAGCCTCAATTGTCCCAGAGACATCTTGTTTTTAAGGCTCTGTCTCCATACATCTGTGTAGGTCTGATGCTTCCATCCAGTTCTCTGAGACTCTTAATTCCTAACACAGGATCTGGCAAAACCCATCAGCTATACCTCCCTCTCACTGCAGTTCCATTTCTGGAGAACCGTAGAAATAAAACTAAGAATGAGAACATGCTAACATGACAGAGTGTTTTCCTGCGGGCACACACGAGAAGCACTCTCATGGGAACCTGCCAAGCAATCACGGGGTACTCTGAAGCTGGAGTGAGGCGGAGGTGCTGTTAGTTAAGAGAGGCAAAAATTAAAGCAGAGAGAAATTCTGTGTTGACATGTGGTAAAGGCAGGGAGCAAGGTTTCTTGGCGTGGGAGCAATGAAGGACCTTCCAGATCAACAGAGCTTGTAAAGAGCTTGCAGAGGGCTTGGCTAAGGAATGGTGAAACAGAAAACCACCTGTGCTGTGGGACACATTGGCGGTCAGGGTGGGGAAAGCAGAAGCACCGGTGCAGAGGGTTCAATGGCTCCCAGCCTCGGGGGGGAACGCTTGAAACCTGGGTTGTGAGTGGTCATGATGCCCATCGTTCAGTGAGTGCCTTTCCCTCCACAGCCAGTGCCTCCAGAGCATGTCTAGGGGACAAGGTGAGTGTCCATCCCCAACTGTTTTCTCTCACACCAGCCCCTACAGCCCCATCCTCTCTCCCTGTTCCCGGTTCTTCTTCATCTTCTTTCCGCTCCAGTGTACCACAGTTGTCTACTCCTCGGTGAAGACACAGCTCCAAGGGGACTCAGCCGGAGACGTCAGGTCCCAGGATGAAGATGAAGATGGTTACGAGAATGTCCCACCTGCATGACTTGTCCCTGATCCGAAGCTCCAGCTCAGGGCAGCCCTCAGGGCCCCAGGAGTGACCAGCTAGTTCCAACTACCCACGTGCTTTCACATCCACGACTCCTGACTCACCTTCTCTGAGTTGGTGATGGGGCCGCCACTGAAAGACTTGCTCAGGTGACCAGGATCTGCAGATCCTGTACCCCTGCTCTGAGTCTAATGTAATGTGCTCCCCACGGTCTGATTTAGGGAAAAGGAAGAAGTGGGGGGAGAAGTACTCTTGTTGAAAAACAGAATCACAAGTTTTGGTGATTTGGGATTTGTACAAGGCAGGACTGAGTGACCCAGGTGTCTGCTCCATGCGTCTCCAACAGCTGTCTCACTTGGGACCATCCTCATTGGTTGGTTTACCTGTGCGCGGTGCCCAGGTCCTTCCCACGCCAAGCCCAGTGCCGCCTCTCCCACCTACACTGCTTACAGTCAGGATTGCATGGTAGACAAAAGAATCCACGTCACTGGTCTACAGAAAAAAGAATTTTAAGAAGCAGGCTCTAGGCCAAGCTTTCAAAACCAAAATGTAATTATTCTAATGTTATTTAAGACAAAGATCTTTAACATTAGAGAAAAAAATACAAAAACAAAATTAAGTAATAATCCTACAAATTTGAATTGGAAATATCCATAGAGGTTCACATCAAACTCTGCTTTTTAAAGAAGATATTTATTTCCTAGGTTTGTCCACTGAAAAGGCCTAGAAATAATTAGCAACCCAACAGCAGTGAGCATCCCTTCCATAGGCTGTGTTCTCCAAATACGATTTCCTACCCAGAGGCTACTGGGCTCTTTCTTGCAGGAGGTGTGTCTTTAGTTACCAAATAGTTGATGTGGGAATGAGTAATTCTTTCAATAAATGAAGAAGAAATGAAAGACACAGAAAACCACTCTTTTGATGGGATACTTCATGGGTCACCCACTGATTAGGTTAAAATAAAAAACCAGACAGCCTAACCATTTGTGCCTTCTGATGGAAGTATTCAGTGTCACCTACACACTACTCATGCCCAAAATAGCAAAATTGAATCCAACCAAGTTTCTAGATCCAACCACCAGCTGACAGGAAATACTTGGGACTACAGCAATCAACAAAATCCACGCTGTGGAAAATCTACAGGACAAATGACCTGGTTTCTTCAACACATAAACGACAAGAAAGAAGGGAAAGGGAGGGGAGGGGAGAGGAGGGAAGGGGACCGGGGAGGAGAAGGAAGGGGAGAGGAAGGAGAGGGAAGGGGAGGGAAGAGAAGGGGAGGGAAGGGGAAAGGAAATGAAAGAAAGAGAAAACATACAAGTGAAGTGAGACTTAACATCCATCAACCAAAGGCACCTTGTTTGGATCCCACCTCAGACCAAGTTAGGAAAAATACCAGCTAGGAAACTCTAAAGGAAATGTGTGCACTGCTGTTAAGAAATTATTGTATGTTTTCGAGATAAATGATAATGTTATAGTGATGTTTTATTTTACAAATAGAACATTCATCTTTAAGAGCTCACACTGGCCTATGTGTAGGTTAAATGCTACAGTCTTGTTTGAAATAACCCAGTAAAAGAAGGGCAACCGGGGTGTGAGGGCGCCGGCTGTGGGTTGTTTCTGAAGCCTGGTGACAGGCACATCGTGGGAGGAAGAGGGCTTACACTAGCCTCTGTAGGCTTTTAATCTTCCACAATGAAATATCCACACTCGAGGCGATCCCATTCGATGACCTCCAGCCCGCCCACCCTGGTGGAGCCCCCCGTCAGCCCCCATCACAGCGGTGGGTTTGTGGCCCCTTCCTGGTGTCTTTCCCTTGCACCTCCATTCCTGGCGCTGCGGTTGTGACTCACACCCTTGCAGGGAATTCTCATCTCCCATCAGCAGACTCGGCGCCCTGGCCTGCCCACAGCGCTCCCCCTCCCTGCCTCCCGTGGCTTCATCTCCTACCTCTCTCCTTCTCGTCACTTAGCTACAGGCACTGCCCACACCAGGCAAATGCCCCCCTAAAGCCTGCATGGGATGCCCTCCCCCCACCCCCCGCTCCCGTCCCTCAAAGTCTTGAGCCCCGCCCTGAGACACGTGTATTTTGGAAACTCTCACCCCATTTCTGCACTGCCCATCGCCCTTATGTCCTCTCCTCTTAGCACGTCATTGTAAACACCCTACCAATTTACTTACGACGCTTCTGGTATGTCAGTCCTCCAGAAAGTATGATTCAGAAGGACAACACCCTCTGTCCTTTTTGCTCACTGATAGATCCCAAGCACTTAGAACTGTGCCAGATCCCTGGCACATAGTACGTGCTTAATAAATACTTCTTATTCAAAACACTGGGGTCAGGGGTGTACCGTTCATTCTATGGTGCACAGTACAGGGGAGAGCTGCTGTCAGAAGACTCTCCAGTTTAATCCAGTTTAAAAGCATGTGGGTTTTTTTTTTTTCATTTTGTTTTAAAAACACATACTTAGTACTTCCTCCAGGGTCAGGCCACCCCTTTCTTTTCTTTGCCTTTTTTTTTTTTTGGTACAAATTATGTAAGACATTTGTGCTAAAAGATATGTACACACAGCCTGCACTTCTCCAAGACTATGCCAGTAAAACACTCCGTACACACAGCATTTTTACAGTGAACTGGAAAAAATACAGTAAATAAAGTGTATGTGGATTAAGACCAACATGTATAGAACATTCTAGTTTATGAAAAAACTCAATTCTGCTACAAATTGGTGGTATGAAAGCTCCCTTTATTTGAGATTACCTGTGTAAGCTTTAAGATTTCAGTGAAAAAGGGGCGCCTGGGTGGCTTAGTCGGTTAAGCGTCCGACTTTCGCTTAGGTCATGTACTCGCGGTTCGTGGGTTCGAGCCCCGCGTCGGGCTCTGTGCTGACTGCCAGCTCAGAGCCTGGAGCCTGTTTCAGTCTGTGACTCCCTCTCTCTCTGACCCTCCCCTGCTCACGCTCTCTCTCTCTCTCTCTCCTAGAAATAAAATAAAACAAAAACAAAAAAATAAAATAAAATAAAAAAATTATAAAAAAAAAAAAAAAGATTTCAGTGAAAAAAACTCTCAAGTCTAAAACTAGAAGTAAGGTACATTTTCGAATCTCATGGTCTCATCCCCCAAGATAACAAAATCACTCCGTGAGTTTTTGGTTTTTGTTTGTTTAGTTCTGTGTTTTTTAACAAAAGTAACAAACACATATTAAAGCCAATCATGATTTAACTTACCGCTCCCACCACAGGATATTTTGTCTTTTACTTACCATTTCAGATATTAGTGCCATTAATAAATCGTTCTTTTTAATGTTTATCTATTTTTGAGAGAAAGAGAGAGAGAATGAGCAGAGGAGGGGCAGAGAGAGAGACAATCCCAGGCAGGCTCCATGCTCAGCACAGAGCCCAACATGGGACTCAAACTCACGAACTGTGAGATCATGACCTGAGCTGAAATCTAGAGTCAGACGCTTACCAACTGAGCCCACCAGGCGCCTCATAAATACTTTTTATTGACTGGATTACCTACTTCATTGAGGTAGTCCTGCCCTCCCTGTGAGGGAAGAGATCCGACATAAACAATCTACTACCACCAGCAAGCTGTCTTCATAAGGGTCTTGCACTCCATCAAAAAAAGGCTGTGCCTTTCAGTGGTCACACCGGCCTGGGCAAGCAGGTGCTCATATAACTGAGCCCGTACATAACCACTGTATCTGCCATCAATGCCACTTTATATAAGAACCCCTCGAGCAAGCACAGGGTCCCTGCGGAAGTCTTTCACTGACACTCCCTGTCATCAACCCTCCTGGGTTCGAGACCCTCATTCACAGCAAGGCCTTTGGTGAGCATGCACACATAACACAGATGGTCTCCCACTCTGGGCCCATTCCCACCAGCCCACCCATATAACTCTTCCCTAAGCATCTAGCTCTGTTCTTGTGGAGCCTCAGACCACAGGGCCCCTGCTCCTGGGTCAGAGCAGGCCGGGCCTCTGACTAACCCTCCTGCGGGCACCCCGTGGTGATGGTGGGGCGGAAGGTGCTGCCGGGAGCCTCAGCGCTGGCAGGGCTCTTTACGGTCCTTCAAGGGCTCCCCACAAGGGCCTGCGGGAGCCCCTGCAGCTGACGTGGGCACAAGCAAGCCACGATCCTCCTGGTTTCCTTTGTCAAGCCCTCACAGGGAACTCAGCACTCGGCCGTAGTTGTTGGCCAAGAGTGGGTGGGACAGGGCAGAACATAAGCCAGTCACCGTTTATCACACTCGTAGGTGCCTTCGGGTGCCCGACCTCCCAGAAACTGCATCCGCTCGGTGATGGGATGGCCCTGGATGCACAAGAGTTCTCGGTTAGTGGGTCAGACAGCCTCCAGCTCAGGTCTCCATGGTACCAAGTCCAGGCATCCAGCGACTCCCTGACCCGGTGCGATGCTCAAGGCTTCCCAAAAGAAACAGTAGTTACTTGCCAAGGGCATAGGTTTGTTTCAAACCCCTTTGGTCCTTGATCACTGGTCCCCTGTCTAGGCTTGCCGCAGGCTTCACACAACACCCAAATGGGTCACCGCAATCCTGAACCCTTCAGGTTCTTGAGGCCGTCAAATCCAAGGATGAATTGATCATGATGTGGCCTAAAAAGCTGAAGATGGCTTGCTTGCTTGGGGTCCCACCCAAAGATAATTATCCGGTTATTGAGTCAGAGCAGGGCAGTTGAATGCAGTGCATGCTCCCCCAACATCCAGGGGCCTCTCAAGGGTTGGCTTCTCCCTCATTAGAATGGGAGCGGCAACCAGTCTGTCTTAAGAAAGACCATCTCCACAGGTCACCGGGGCCATTACACCACAAAGCCCAGAGGAGGAGGGATTACACGTCAAAAGAATTAAAAGAATGTACTAATTTATAACAGCCCAAACCTGGGTATTGCCGAGGAGAGGAAACAAGGGGGAAAGAAGGTTATTTCACCTGGGACATTGGTGCGCTTGACAGGGTCTGGGTTCCATGCACCTGCACAAGCCATGGCTCGGTGGTCCTCATTAGCTCTTCCCGTGGTGGATCAGAACCTGGACTGTTACTCTGCAGTGGCCTGGGTTCGATGAATCTGGGATCACAGCAATCCCTTGGTGGAACCCAGTGGAAGGATTCAGGATCTGTATACACAGCAGGTTCCATGGCACACAGCAGGTTCCATGGCACACAGCAGGTTCCATGGCACACAGAGGGTTCCATGGCACACAGCAGGTTCCGTGGCACACAGCAGGTTCCGTGGCACACAGCAGAATCCCCTGCAGCTGATTATGAAGAAAGGAATTTAATATCGAACATCAAGAGGGAGGCTGGAGAGCAAGCCTCCAGGCTGACCCTCCAGGAGCAGCTCCCACCAGCCCTGAAAGAGAGCAGCCCCTGCCCCCACAGCTGACTCAAGATCCCAGGGCGCCTGTGCTGCTGGAAGTGCTCCGAAATCAAGCAGCTGCTGTAAGCAGGGGATCCAGGGCTGACGGCACTTTGGATGGAGACAGTCTGCTCTCCACACACAGTCCCACCAGCTCCCCTCAATGTCCCAATTCACATGTCAGGATTCAACTTTCCACGTTTGCTCCGCCCAAAAACCTAGAAAACTTTGAGATTCACATTGGCTTTCTCTCCCCTTGGCCTAAACTTTTTTTATTTTTGAGTGCTTTTGACTCCTCCCTGCTTTCACACTTGAGCCAAGTTAGAAAGTTTACAGAGATAATGTCTGGGCCCCACCGAGCAGGACATCTGACGATCCTACTGTGCACACCATTGGCCTTCAACTTACATTAGCTCCACCCCAGTTTCTTGCTTGTTATATTTAATAAAATCTGTAAGGCTGAGCATGAACTCAAGATAAAAGGTAAAACAGCCCCCAGCCAAATGTCACTTCAAGAGTTTCAGAAAGAGGAACCCCAAGATAAATATACCACTTATGTTTATGCAAAAGTGTGTTGGGTTTTAGGACTTCCCAGAGGCATGGAAAAATAACACCTCAAAAATTTACATGAGCTGGAGGGAAAGGGGAAGGCCTTGAACCAGTTGGCTTCTGTTATTTTTTGGTGTCAAAAATGAGAGTTTTCATTACGAAAGGAAGTCTGCTCACCTGCATAGCCCCCCACTCCCCAAGGGTCAGGGGGGCTGCCCAAGACCTCAGACAAGAGATCAGCATTCAAGGCAGAGACACATCTACCTTTCCAGGCCCCTTGAGAAAATGAAACGCAAAACTCCTTATTCAAAAAGCAAAGGGGGAAAAAGGTGTTCAAGATACAGAAATTCCTTCTTTCCATGGTCTCTGCCTCAACTTGTCATGATGGGTTTTGCTATTTAATTCTTAGTCATTCTAAGGAGAGAAAAAATGACATTGGAAATCATTCACATGAATTTTATTGTTCATCTTTATATTTTAACTGTAAACATAAGAGCTTCTCCTTATGCATCCACTGGACCACCGAAATTAGATAGCTTGCATCTAGTAGCCAATGCTATGAGGGGAGTGGAAATGGGGCAAGAAAGGTCTCTCAAAGTTTTGTGTTCATCCCTTCATATGTGCACCTCCTGCCGACACCACTTGCCTTTGGGAAGCTGGAAAGGAAGGTCGGGAAGGGAGAGGGCTGCCCACACTGCACTCCCTTCCTCTTCCCAGCCTACACGATGAGCTAACGAGAGGATGCACCATCGGGAGGGAAATGGCACATTTCCTAGGTTGTCTGTGTTACTCAGGACACAAGTGCCTTCTTCCTACATTTGGAGCAAGTTCTGGTTCGCATGGAAAGTGTGGCTTCTCGGGGGTGTTAGTCGTCGACATAATATGCCTGCTTCTCACTCATTCTGAGTCCCGCTGAACCCCCATGCCCGGCGGGCCACCCAGGATCCTGTGCCCGTGGGCATTCACGGTGTGGTCACACAGCGAGGGGGGTGGGCGTGCTTGCCGCAGGCATTCCTCCCACCCTGGCGTAGACGCCACGGCCCCATCAGACTTCATCTACAGAACACAAGTCCAGAGGTAAAATCACCAGGACCTTCAGGATGGCAGCAGGAGAGCATTCAGCCAAGTTCAGGGCCTTCCCAAGGACAGGGCTGAGCCTGATGTTGAGGCCAGCAGCGGCTCGGTTCACTGCTCAGGGGCCGTCACAGACAGAGAACCAACCTTCTAGGATCAGAGACCCCAAACAAGTTTGAACTCTCTTGTTCTGAGTTTATTTATTTATTTTGAGCAAGAGAGCAGAAGGGGCAGAGAGGGAGGGCTGGAGAGGGAATCCCAAGCAGGCTCAGTGCCATCAGCACAGAGCCCGACATGGGGCTCAAACTCATGAACTGTGACATCATGACCTGAACTGAAGTCGGTCGCCTAACTGGCTGAGCACTCAGGTGCCCTTTTTGCTCTCAATTCTTCATAACGATTTGAACCACTGTCAGATTCATAAATCCTGGGGTGAGAGGGCAATTGCCCCCGGACGCCTGGGCTGACAATAGCCTGTGGGCACAGCAACCGAGCAAGCAGAAAGAAGGCCTGGGGTCAGAGGTCAGGGGGGCAGGCTCACGACCTCCCTAACTGCCATTTGCGCAGCATCTCCTCCGTGCTGGCGGCATAGGCTTTGCAGACATCATCTCCAATCCTGACAACCGGGCCGCAAGTAGACATAACGCCTGCTTTACACTTGAAGAAACTGGGGCTCACACTCTCGCCTACCTTGTCCAAAGTGACCGCTAACTGGCAGAGCTGGGATTCAGCTCCACTTCTGTCCAACTCGGACATCCCCTGCCTTCCACACAAGCCGACGACCAGAGTTGAGAGGGCGAAGCTGGAAAAGAAGCATGGAGAGAAGAAGGGTCTTTGTACAGATTTTGGGTGAGGTTCACCTTGCCTTGTCCCCAAGATGGGCAGAGATTTGCCCAGCAAACCTACTGATGGGTGCCCACCTCAGTTATTATTATTTTTTCTAAATATATAAATTATTAGGTAATTGACAAGAAATAAGAATCCATGGAAACAGGCTGATGGAGGGCATCCAGAGGTTGAGTTATGTGGGACAAATGGGCATGGCTGGAGAGCCAGCAGCAGGCAGGAAGGCCGGGGAGCATCCATCCCCGGAGCCCCATGCAGGGCACCAAAGCCACCATACACAAAAAGAACAGGCAGCATTTAAGGACAGGAGTTGAGTGCCAGGCTAAGCTGACCCAATATCCCCTCTGGACGTGGTCGGGAAAAGAGTAACAAGTGTGCGATGTTGACCCAAAGGCATGGCTGGTTTGCTTTTAAGCCCAGAAGATCTGATGCAGTAACGTCCTTTCCTCACCGTCTCTGGCTGGTGATTGTGTACATCAAACTCAAGCTGGAGTGGGAAGTACCCTGGAGGAAGCTGAAAGGCTCCAGGAGATTCTTTTTTTTTTTTTTTTATGTTTTATTTACTTCTAGGAGAGAGAGAGACAGCATGAGCAGGGGAGGGTCAGAGAGAGAGGGAGTCACAGACTGAAATAGGCTCCAGGCTCTGAGCTGGCAGTCAGCTCAGAGCCCGACGCGGGGCTCGAACCCACGAACCGTGAGATCATGACCTAAGCAAAAGTCGGACGCTTAACCGACTAAGCCACCCAGGCGCCCCTCCAGGAGATTCTTAATAAACCCGGGTACCCAAGCCCAGAAGATCAAAACCACAGAACAGCCATTCACAGAATACCAATGCCCACAGCCCCGGGGCTGAGCCCCAGAACCTCACATGAGGTGGAATGAGCCAGTCACAGAAGGGCACATAGTGTGCGCGTCCGAGCCCGTGGTCGGAATGGGTGGGCCTGCGGAGGAAGAAAGTAATTCAGTAATCTGTGTCCTGGGCTTGTGGGTGGGAGTGGAAAGTGCAAATGGATGAGAAGTTTCTATTTGGGGCAACGGAAAGTTTTAAAAATTCAATGGTGGTGATAAAACAAGTGAATTTTATCACTGAAAATTGTGCTTCCAAGCAGTTATTAAATATGTGTGTATTTAAGTCAATGATTTTTAATAAGCATTCGTGACCACAGCGAAGGCAGTTTGGTGGAAAAGCGGAAGGAAGATTGAAAGGTAGCCAGCTTCCGTGCCAGCAGGTCTGGGTCTTGACACTTTCACACCGACCCAGTAAGATGGGTGTTGTTGCCTCTGAATTTAGAGATGAAGAAACTTGGGATCAAGTTTAATCATTTGCTCAAGGCCCTGCAGCTGGTAAGTGACAGAGCCTGTGCCCATCACCTCCCTGTCCTCACAGAACAGGGCCCATCAGGTTTTCCCTCAGGAAGATGACGGGATAGCACCATTTAAGAAATTAAAGGGCACCAGGGTGGCTCAGTCGGTTGGGCTTCTGGTTCATGGGTTCGAGCCCCACATTGGGCTCTGTGCTGACAGCTCGGAGCCTGGAGCCTGTCTTCCAATGCTGTCTCCCTCTCTCTCTGCCCCTCCCCTGCTCACTCTCTGTCTCTCTCTGTCTCTCAAAAATAAAATAAACATTAAAAAAAATTTTAAAGAACTAAATCCTCCTTTTGTGCAGATTTTTGTCCCCCTTTTCTTGTGCTCGGCTTCACGAGGCACCTTGGAGATAACACATCTTTCCCACATGGACTGACAGAGCCCTGATGATGGTGCTTAGCCCCCTTTCCCAGGACTCCTGCTTCTCTCGCCCTCCACAAACCTCTGGCTTTGATATGTGTGTAGGGAGTGCAGTGGTACGTACACATATAAATAGCCTGTGTTTATTTATAAACTGCGGAACACCAGGTTTCCATTTCCTGCCACCAGGGACCCAGAATAGGCCCTTAATTGCTCTTGAGAATCATTTGACCATAGAAACGGCTGCTGGGTCTGGCTTTAGACCAGTGCTGTACCTAGATGCCAGCTCACATGTCAGTGGCCATTGAATCTCTTTACTGGATTTGTTAGGCTCATGCTCAGATGGATGTGGGTCCAAGCCCTGGCTACTGTGAGTCTCTGGCCTCACAGGGCACTGGAAATTAAGGTACTTAGTGTCTTTGAGCCTCAGTTCTCCTCACCTAGAAAATCAGAGTAATACTGCCTGCCTGATAGAACATTGCTTGTGTTATTCACTGATCCACATGCTTCAGGGTCGATGCATAGATTAATCCAGGTAATATGTACAATGGACCTGATGTGGTTACAGTAAATCGTCTAACATATGGGATCTCGCTCAGTTCAAAATACAAGCGTATCTACCACGCTTCACTTTCTGAGACCAGCCACAATTGACAAAGAGAGTGAAAATTTTCCATCTTTAATGAAACTTTTGAAAAGCCACAATGCCAACTCACAAACGATGAAGGACGGCTTTTAACCACAGTGAAACTCAAATTTGAAACCAAACCACGGGAAGAAAGAAGGCAACAGTGAACACAGACTCCTACACACGCCTCTAGGAAGAGCCCCAGCTTCTCCAAAAGCTGGTGGCAAAACCCTCACAGAAGCCCCCTGGAATCCCCCGGAGGACCCCCAGGGCTGGGACAGTAGGACTGAATGAAGCAGCCTGTGGACGCAGGAGGAGATGGTGGGCGGTATTGGCTCTGTAGGTGTGAATGCTGTCTGCTGGAGAGAAATGCCTACTAACCCATCTCACAGAAATCCCATGAAATACAGGACTTCACTTCAAGCCACTTCAAGACCTCCTCTTTGCCCCCAAGGCAGAGGCTGTGGCATAAAGCCGTCCGCTGCCTGGCTCACATCCCTGATCTTTTCACTCGCTGTTCCTCAACTGGCAGAGCCTGA
Organism: Hyaena hyaena; assembly: GCF_003009895.1. Classification (NCBI taxonomy): domain Eukaryota; kingdom Metazoa; phylum Chordata; class Mammalia; order Carnivora; family Hyaenidae; genus Hyaena; species Hyaena hyaena. The sequence goes on from NW_024081398.1 coordinate 782,154, forward strand.
GCCCGTGCAGAGAGAAGCTATATGAGAATGTCACTAGTGCGGAGTTCGCAGTATGCACAAGAGCAATTTTGGGAAAGGCCACAGCCAGAGGGAAAGCCAGACCTCCAAGTCAAAGGGGGACTCAGCTCCTGTCTTCTCCATGATACCAGAAGAATTTGTTTAAAAGCTCTCTTTGTTATGTAACAGACATATTGGGAGTGAAAGATAAAAGAAACAAGATGGAGGTAAATTAATAATGTTTGGAAAGATTAGAGGAAAATAAGCTATATTAGGAAGCAGGAAAAGAATAGAAACTGCTACCACATACTGAGTACTGAAAGGTAGATTTGAGAAAACTAAGCAAACTAAAATAGGAAAGAATCAGAAGGTTAAAATTATTATGGGAAAACAGCTGATAGGAGTGACAGACGGAAGAGCCCACATACCCTTCATGGCAGGCTGAGCGAAGCCACCAAAATAAATGAAAATGGAAAATATCTGAAGACGTAGTAGAATGGAGCATCCGGGACACCGAGATGGGGACTTCCAACAAGACACATTCTGATGACATTATTCCACTTCAGAGATGAAGGGTGAGTCACAGGGAACGTGGGGAGAAACAGTCTTGGAACCCAGCCACGGCCACATGCCATGACAACGGGCTGGTGCTGCAAGAGAGGCACGTTTAGCCCAGGAATTTTAGACTCACATATCTTAAGAATAAAGACAAAGGCATATTCTTCCTAACGTGCAAGAGCTCAGTGACGGTGGCACCCTGGTCCTGTAAGACAAAATAAGAACTAGAAGTTGGAGGGAAGTCTTCAGCCCACGTAAGCACGACACCAACATTATGCAAGTGCGAGAATTATGGTTGTAGAACTCGGCATAAACGTTCTAACTTTAGAGAATGTGGAAATTCTATTACTAATTAGAAGTGAAAGAGAGGAAAACATGGGACGAAGTAAAGTGAGCTGATTCTTTCTTATTAGAAAATAAATGGTGTCTAATCAAGAAAAAGAGCTTTAAGAACACTAGAGTTGCAAACCTATCTGCTAAGAGAACTAAAAGGAAACCAGAATCTTCGAAATTAAGCAATGTAATACAACTGTAAAAGATATACAACCATAAAAGAAAATATGGATGAGGGATTGGAAGAAAAGAAACCAATTAGAAGAGAGAGTTTGGTAACACAAAATTAAGTGTCAGAATTAAGGCCAACATAGTTGTCATATGAATGCATAGGTGATAAATAAATGTCACAAAAGCAGTAGACACATTTGGGGTCTAAAAATAAAACCCAATAGGTTTTTGCATATATTATATGCAAGAAATGGTTCTAAAACAAAGTGACCTAAAAAGTAGAGTAAATTGATTCTAAAAAGCAGACCAGGCAGACAAACAAATAGAAACAAGAATCCTGACATTAATTTCAGACAAATCTAATTGAAGCTAAAAAAAAAAAAAAAAAAAAGATATTTAACTGGACCAAAAGAAGTGTTCTATATGTTGATGAAGAACATAAGATTGATCACAAATTTCCATATATCAAATCACATAATTTTACAATTTATAAATCAGCCAAAAGAGAGTATTACATGATAATACCGAAGATCTACTTAACATATTTAATCAGCTGGTTATACTAAATACATGTAGAAGTTTCTGTCCTGAACATAAAGAATACACATTTTTTTAAAGGCCCATGGAATACTTAAAACTAACAACAAAAAGCCCATATTAGGTCACATAAAATCTCAATAAATTCCAGAAAGTAAGATATACACACACCATATTCTTGGATTACCATGAAATGATGAACAAAATGTCATTAATAATAACGAAAAGAGAAAAAGAAAAATCTACTGTCTAGATATTTGAAAACTCTAAAAATTCCTGTTTCAAAGACAAAATCAAAACTGAAATTGTAAACTATGTAGAATATGCTGTAATGAAAAGACTGTATCAGAACTTACAAACTATGGATGAAGCACACACAAAAAACCCCCACAGCCTTGAATATTCATATTGCTAAACAGGAAAAAATTAAAATAAACATTTCATTTAACAATTTGAAGAAAACAAAAAAAATCTAAGAAAAGCAAAACTTTATAAATTACAAAACAAGAAAAAGTACTGTAACTAAATTCAAGAGCTGGTTATTTTAAAATAAAGAATAAGTAAATGCCAGGAAATAAAAACCAGGAAAAATACATAAAAATAAAAACGTCCAGAGTTATGGAAGGAAGTCTGAGCGGATGAAGTATCTTGGCAGAAATTTAGACCATTGCCAAGGAACACCCTTGTGAAAAACCATCAGTTCAAGATAGTTTCATAGCTAGGTTTTTCATCATCATTCTATATATTCGCTACACTGCACCATAAAAGTTAATTTTCAACTCAAGTTACACATCCAGTAGGGTTGGGAGCAGACTCTTTCAGTCACCAAGAAACCCCAAAGGGGGATGAAGACACGGGCTTCACCGCTTTGTACCAGCACTCTCTAAATAATGGCCAAGAGAAATTAAAAAAAAAATTGGAAAGAATAAGGTAAAATTAAAACACACATGCATAAAGCGCAGAAGCTGAGGGAGATGAAAATTAGGAAGGATGCAGATTTGAATGACATGATTAACAAGCTTGATCTAATCAGAAAAATAAACTTGAAGACGAAGGAAGTATTAGGGATAAATGAATTATTACTTAATGATTAAAATGCAATCCTAAGGAAGATACTAGCTAAGCCAATCTCAGCTACCTATTTGCTGCATAGAAACCTCGTGGCTTAAAACACCAATGATTCTGTGGGTTGTGTGTGCACCTGGGTCAGCTGGGGTCCCTCAAGTCATGATATTCATCTAGGAATGCAGCCGGGTGGAAGCACGTGTTAAGTTGGCTTAATTCGCATGTCCGGGGCCGGGTCTAAGAGGCTGGAGCAGCTCCCCCTGATGGGACTGTCCAGTAGGGCGGTCAGACTTCATACATGGTAGTTCGGGGCTCCACGATAATAAAAACAAACATTGCCAGGCCTCTGAAGGGCCAGGCCCAAAAAATGCGCAGCTTTGCTTCTTCCATGTTCTACTGGTCGGCCAGATTCAAGCATAAAGGATATACAACGAACTTTCGATGGGAAGAGAAGAATGCACATACAGATACAATAATTGTTTCTTAGGAGGCGTCCACACTCTAGCCACAAATATTTACATCCTTCTTACACGAAACATAAGCCCATCACCTCCAGAGACTCCCCAAATACTCATCCAATCACAGGATAGTGTTACCGGATTCAGATTCGATCATCTAAATCAGGTCCAAAGGTAGACGGGCCCCCTCCAATGGGTTCTCAGGTTAGAAACATATAAAGACATTTAATAGCGATAAGGGTGCCAAACCACCGGGAAGAAATAATTATATAAATTATATAAATATAAATTATAAGTAACATAAATTATATAAATATAAATAAATTATATAATTACATAAATTATATAATTCTAAATGTATATGTACCCATAAAACAACTTCAAATTATAAAATTAAAAAATGGACAGAAATTAAAAAAGAAATAGACCAATTCAGAATTATAGTGGGACACTTTAACATAATTCTCTCAGTAATTGACAGAAATTCAGAAAAAAAGTTGTAGTTATATGCCAACAATGAATATTTCGAAAAAACTTTTAATGATATCACTTAAAACAATATCAAATAGGGGCGCCTGGGTGGCTTAGTCGGTTAAGTGTCCGACTTTCGCTTAGGTCATGATCTCACGGTTCGTGGGTTCGAGCCCCGCATCGGGCTCTGGGCTGACTGCCAGCTCAGAGCCTGGAGCCTATTTCAGTCTGTGACTCCCTCTCTCTCTGACCCTCCCCTGCTCACGCTGTCTCTCTCTCTCTCTCCTAGAAATAAATAAAACATTTCAAAAAAAACAATATCAAATATATATATCAACTACTTAGGAATACGCCTAACAAAAAAATCTAATTCTACAAGAAAGTTACAGAAAATTATTGAGAGAAATTCAAGCTGACCTCTATAAGTGGAGAGGTATTCCATGCTTACAGATTCGAAGATTTACTCCATGCTAATTTCTATGAATTGACTTACCAAGTCAGCATAATTCCAAGCACTAAAAATTCAGCAGGTTTTTGTTTTTGTTTTGCCTTTTGAGAAGATAGGAGTAGGAATTCACAAGTTGATTTTTAAATCCACAGAAAAACATAGAGCTGAAAACAGCCAAAAAATGTTTGAGGAAGAATAAAACTGTGTGACAAACTATTAGATAACATGACTCATCAAAAAGCAACAGTAAGGGCACCTAGGTGGCTCCTGGTTTCGGCTCAGGTCATGATTCCAGGGTAGTGGGATTAAGCCCCATGTCAAGCTCTGCCCTGATGGAGGAGCCTACTTGAGATTCTCTCTCTCCTTCTGCCCTTTCCCTTGTGCAAGTGCGCACGTTCTCTCTCTCTCAAATTAAAAAAAAAAGGCAACAATTAGGACATTGTGGTTCTGGCATGAGAATAAACAGACAACTGGACAAGAACAGAGTTTTCCAGAAGCAGACCTGCATAACTGTTTGTTTTACAAGAGGGGTGAAAATGCATGGTGCTGCAGAAAGCTTGGATTTTCATTAAATATGATAACCAGGCAAAGTGGCCCTCTGTAAGTGAATATAAACCCCTACTTATACGTAGAAGTCAATTCCAATGATACTATAGATACAAAGTAAAAGTAAAATAAATACAGCTTCTAAAATATAACTTAAGAGAATAGTTTCAAGAGCTTGGACCAGACAAAATTTCCTGGAAGAGACAGAAAAAGCTCTGACCATAAAGGAAAAGACTGATAAATGGACCACCAGAGTTATGGCAGTGATTCATCAAAGGCTCTATCAAAGAGTGAAGAGGCAAGCCACAGACAGAGGAAGACGTTCGCAATATAATATCTGGAAAAGGATCTATATCCAGCTTTAAAAGCTCCACAAAATGAGCTTTAAAAGAATGAGAAAGACAGAAAAACTAGAAAAAGGGAGAAGGACTGGAAAAGAGATTTCACATAAAAAAGAATATTTAAATCGCCAATTAAATATGAAAGATTCTCAACTGCAAAATTCACCAGGAACACATCAACTCACCAGGGACACCAATTCACCAGGGAAACACCAATTCACCAGGGGCACACCAACTCACCAGGGACACACCAACTCACCAGGGACACACCAACTCACCAGGGAAACACCAAATCACCAAGGACACACCAACTCACCAGGGGCACACCAACTCACCAGGGACACACCAATTCACCAGGGAAACACCAAAGAAACCACACTGAGATCATCCCAGCAGAAGGACTAAAATTTACAGGACTGCGTATGATACCAGTATCAGCAAGGATTTAGAGGGACAAGAACTCACACACATAGGTCAAAGGGGTGTGCATTAGCACACCACTTTGGAAAACAATTTAGCAGTACCTTCTAAAAATGTACTCAAGCCTTGGGAGCCTCGGACTCCACTCCCAGGAGTTTACCCAGTAGAAATGTGTGTGCATGTGCGCACCAGGAGATCTCTCCAAGAATATACACAGCAGCGCTTTTTGTATCCAAAAGCATGGAGAGCCTCCTGGCTCGCCGTGAGGTCTTCCTGGGCTGATGTGGATTAATCTCTATTTGCCCTAATATGCTTCTCTTGTCTCCCAGTGCTGCAGGTCAGAAGTAGCATCCTGTATGTAAGGCGATAGGCAGTTGTCCACGTGTAATTAGATGTCCCCTTGGGAGGACTGAGGTGTGAATCCAAGAAAAGCAAACAAACAAACAAAGGGTGAGAAACATTATTTGAAAGGAAGAAAGTGGTATTCCTCACGTCACTAATGTCCTAAGGATCTTTGTTGCCCAGTATGCCAGGATGGAAACTTGACTAGAAAGTTATCAAAGCAAAAGACTAACATAGTAATTATTTAAAAAGCAAACAGTATAGGCACGCCTGGGTGGCTCATTCTCTTAGGCATCTGACTCTGGATTTTGGCTCAGGTCATGATCTCACGGTTCGTGGGATCGAGCCCCACATTGGGTTCCGTGCTGACAGAGCAAAGCCTGCTTGGAATCCTCTCTCTCCCTCTCTCTCTGCTCCTCCCCCATTTGTGCTCTCTCTCTCTCTCTCTCTCTCTCTCTCAAAATAAGTAAACATTTAAAAAAATAAAACGGTAAAGAAAGGCATAAAACAAAATATTTCCTTTCCATCCACAGTTCTTATAAATGTAACTACTATTTTAGGTATATTTTCCAGGGGAAAAAATAATATATTTGTATCAGCTCGTACACACGTGTTCTATTTTTCACGTCTACCCGGCTGGGCCACTGCTGCTGCTTCTGTCTTCCAACTCACCAGCGTGCTGCCAGCCTCTCTGTGTGGGTCGATTTCATTCATAACGGCTGCATCGTATACCAATGAAGAGATGTACAAAATCTTCATCCACAGTCCCGTACTCATGATCTTTCATGTGCTTTCAGTGTTTGGGTGATTATGAATGACAGTGCTGTAAACATTCTCTTGGACAATTTGCACATACTTTCCTTAAGGTAATTTCCCAGCATTCGAAATGTGAGGTCAAGGATGCGTGTGCGTGTGTGTGTGTGTGTGTGTGTGTTTTAAGCCTAGAATTTATTTTCTCACTCTGGCCATAGGGCAGAACATTTTCATTCGTAGTCAAAGAAGGCTAGTGCCACTTCCTTTTTTCTAATTCACTAAGGCATCCTGCTCTTCGAAAAAGAACTTTCTCAGATGAGCTCCTCGGGGCTGCTGCGGAGGTGCGCTGCTCCAAGATCAAAACCAGCCCTGTTCCTCCTGAGAAAAACCCTCATCTGGCCCCAGCCCAGGGCAGGCCAGGCCTTCATGCTGCTGTGGGTGACAGTGCTGGTCCTGGGTGAGTACAGGTGCCCAGTGTGGGCCCCGGGTGGGACGGGGACAGCCTTTCTCTCCACCCTGGGGCCAGCCCTTTCATGGGGCTCGGACGTTCTCTCCTGCGAGGGGAGATTGTGTTCTTGGGACTCACCACCCAGCTCAGGGGCTTCTCCCTTGGGTCTGAAGGAGTGGAGGGGGCTGGGATAAACCTTCACCCTTACAGAGAAGGAAACCCGTTGACCACACAGTGAAGGAGCTACTTGTTGTTTTTCTGCAATAAATCTTACTTCATGAACTCCAGAAAATGTATTCTGTGTGCTTGTTCCTATTGTCTTATTCAGAGAACTTCCTTTTTTTCTCTGCAAAGGAGATCCATCTATTGCTTGTATGACTGGCCCAGATCCTGGTTCTGGGCCCAGCAGGGCATGGTTTCTAACACGAAGGAGGTCTCCTTCCCCTACACCACAGCAAACCCCAGCAGTGATGGGCAAACAAAGATCACAGGGGAAGGGGACAGCAGGGACCCGGAGGGAAGGCAGTGAGGCTCGGGGGAAACCTGGGGCACAGGACATACTTTCCCCGGGGTTTACTGAAGTGTAATTGGCAAATAAAAACTGTACATATTTAATATGTCAAAGATGATGTTTTGATATCCATATACTATTAACATAATTACCACAACTGAGCTAATTAACATTTCTATCTTTTCACTTCAGCTTTTGTGTGACTATGTGGTAAGAACTCACTGTCAGGATCTACCCTCCCTGCAAATTTCAGGTGTATGTTATTATTAACTATGGTCACCATGGTGGGAATTAGATCTCCAGGATTTATTTATCTCACAAATGAAAGTTTGTTTCCTTGGATCCACATCTCCCCAGTTCCCCTACCAGCTGGGAAATACCATTTTATTCTCTGCTTCTGTGAGTTCAACTTTTTTAGACTCCACACAAAAGTGAGGTCATACAGCTTTCACCTTTCTGTGTGTCTGGCTTATGTCACTTAGCATAGCTTCTTCCAGATTCATCCATGTTGTTATACTGGAAAGATTTCCTTCTTTTTGAGGCTGCATTATAGTCCATTCTATATACACATATATGTCATATTTCCTTTATCATTCATTGGTTGGTAGATATTTGGATTGTTTCCATATCCTGGCTATTGTAAAGAATGTGGCAGTGAACGTGGGGATGAAAACAGGTGTCTCTTCAAGATGCTGGTATCATTTTTGGGGTATCTGGTGGCTCAGTAGGTTAAGCACCCTCTCGCTCTGTCTCTCCCCCACCCTCTCTCTGTCCCTCCCCCACCCTCTCTTTCTTTCTCTCACAAAATAAATAAACTTAAGAGAAAACGGATTTTTAAAAAAGATACTCATATCATTTCCATTGGTTATGTACCCAGGAATGAGATTGCCTGATCGTATGATAGTTTTATTTTTAATTGTTTAAGGGACCTCCATACTGTTTTTGCATAATGGCTTTACCAAGTGTGTTCTCACCAACAGTGAATAAGGGTTTGCTTTTCTCCACTTCCTAACCAGTGCTTGTTATCTTTTGTCTTTATGATAATAATCACTCTGACAGGTGTGATGTGACATGTCATTGTGGTTTTGATTTGCATTTCCCCGATGATGAGGGATGTGGAGCTTCTTTTCAGGTACTTATTGACCATTTGTACATCTTCTATTGAGAATATCGGTTCAGGTCTTTGCCTGGTTTTCCGTGAGGCTGTTTGTTTTCTTGTTGTTGATTTGTTAGAGTGCCTTATACATTGTAGATATTAACTCCTTATCAGATGCATGGCTTACAAATATTTTCTCCCATTCTGTAGATTACCTCGTTGTGAGGTTGATTGTTTCCTTTCCTGTACAAAAGCCTTTTACTTCGATACAATCCCATTTGTCTATTTTGCTTTTGTTCCCTGTGCTTTTGGGGCCATATCCAAAAAATTGTGTCCCAGGCCAATGCCAAGAAGCTTTCTACCTGTGTTTTCTTCTGGCAGTTTCACAGTTTGGGGAACTTCACAGTTGTAAGTCATTAATATACTTTGAGTTTATTTTTGTACAAATAAAAACAGCACATTCTACAAAAGAGACTATTCTTTCCCCATTGTGCGTTCTTAGCACTCTTGTTGAAGGCCAGTCAGCTGTAAATGTGTGGGTTTCTTTCCGGGTCCTCAGTTCTGTTTCATCTCTCTCTATGTCTGCTTTTGTGTCGGTGTAGGATGACTACATCTTTATAATATGGTTTAAGTCAAGAAGGATGATGTCTCCGGTTTTGTTTTTGTTCAGTATTACTTGGATTTTCAGTGTCTTTTGTGGCCCCATATGAATTTTAAAGATCCTTCTTTCTATTTCTGTGAAAAACGCCATTGGAATTTTGACAGGGATTGCATCGAATCCATAGATTGCTTCGATAATGTGGACGTTTTAACATATTAATTGTCCCAAGCCATAAACATAGGATGTCTTTATATTTATTTGTGTTTTCATTCATTTCTTCCAATGTTTTGTAATTTTCAGCATAGAGATTTTTCACTTCCTTGGTTAAATTTATTCCTAAGTATTTTATTCTTGTTGATGCTAATGTAAGTGGGGTTGTTTTCCTCTTTTTTCCAATAGTTTGTTGCTAGCATATGAAAATGTAACTCGTTTCTGTGTATTGCCTGCGTGTCTCACAACTGTACTGAACTGTTTATCAGTTCTAACAGCTTTTTGGTGGAGTCTTGAGGGTTTTCCAAAGATAAGATAATATCACCTGCAAACAGAGACAACTTTACTTCTTCCTTTGTGATTTGGATATATTTTACTTCCTTTTCTTGCCTGATGATTCTGGCTAGGACTTCCAGGACTATATTGAATAAAAATGGCAAGAGTGAGCATTCTTGCTTTTTTCCTTATCTGAAAGGAAAAGCTTTTAGCTTCTCATCATTAACTGTGATGTTACTTGTAAGTTCCTCACATACGACTTTTACTGTGTTGAGATACTTTCCTTGGAGACATAATTTGTCGAGAGTTTTCTTTATGCCACGAAAGCATCTTGAATTTTGTGAAATATTTTTATACATTTATTGAGATGATCCTATGACTTTTTTAAAAAAATTTTAACGTTTGTTTTTGAGAGACAGAGACAGACAGTATGGGAGTGGAGGAGGGGCAGAGAGGGAGGCACAGAATTGGAAGCAGGCACTAGGCTCTGAGCTGTCAGCACAGAGCTCGACAAGGGGCTCAAACTCATGGACAGATCATAACTTGAGCCAAAGTCAGACGCGGGGCTCAAACTCATGGACAGGAGATCATAACCTGAGCCAAAGTCAGGCGTTTAACCGACTAAGCTGCTCAGGCGCCCCCAGATGATCTGATGACTTTTAGCATTCATTCTATTAATGTAGTGTATCACATTTATTGCCTTGCATACATTGGGTCATCCCGGGGATAAATCTCACCTGACTCTTAATATACTGTTGAAATCTGTTTGCTAGCTTTCCATTTTAGAATTGTTTTAAACTTACATGTATCAGAGATCATGGCCTGTAATTTTGTTTTCTTATAGATTGCTTGTTTGGCTGGCCTCACAAAGTGTATTTGCAAGTATGTTCTCTCCTCTCCATTTTTTTGGAAGACTTTGAAATGGTTTGGAGTTAATTGTTTAAATGTTTAGTAGAACTCACCAGTAAAGTCATCTGATTTCTTCATGGGAAGGGGGGGGTTGATTAACCATTAAATCTCCTTACTTGTTATCGGTCAGTTCGGATTTTCTATTTCTTCATGATCCATCCAGTCTTGGTAGGTTGCATGTTTCTAGAACTTTATTGATTTCTTCTAAGTTATTCAGTTTGTTGGTGTATGCTATTCATAGTAGTCTTTAATATTTCTGTGGTATCACCTGGAATGACTCCTCTTATTTCTGATTTTAGTTGAGTCTTCTCTCTTTTTTTTCTATGTCTACTTAAAGATTTGTCTATTTAGCTTATTTTTTTAAAACATAGTTCTAAGTTTTGTTGTTCTTGTCTATTGTTTTTTATCTTCTATTTATTTTTTCTCTAATTTTTATTATTTCCTTTCTTCAGCCAAATTTGGGCTTCTTGAGGTGTAACGTTACAGGGAATTTTGCTTAATTTGGGGGCTTTATCTTTTTCTTACTGTAGGCATTTATCACTATTAACTTCTCTCTTAGAACTGCTTTGCTATATCCCATAGTAAGTGTATATATTAGGTACACACACTCTTGGTCTAGAATATTATACAAGTCTGCCATTTCCTTATTGATTTTCTGTCTGAATAATCTACGCATTGTTGAAAATGGGGTATTAAAGCCCCTACTACTATTGTATTGTTACCTATTTCTTATTTCAGTTCTGTTATTTGTCTTGTACATTTAGGTGCTTTCATATGGGGTGCATGTATATTTATGATTGTATAACCCCCTGGGGAATTCCACTTTTTCACTGTATAGTAACTTTGTCTCTTGTTACAATTTTTTACTTAAAGCCTATTTTGTCTGATAAAAGTAGAGTCGCTCCTGTTCTCTTTCAGTTACCATTTGCATGGACTATAGTTTCCATCCTTTCACTTTGAGCTTATGTGTGCCCCTAAATGTAAAATGTATCTTATAGGCACCATATAGTTGGATTTTTTTAATTCACTCAGCTATTGGAAAGTTCAGTCCTTTTACATTAAAAGCAGTTATTGATAGCTAAGGACTTACTATTGCCATTTTGTTCATTGTTTTCCAACTATTTTTTTAGTTTCTTTTTTTCTTTCTTCCTCTCCCATTGTCTTCCTCTGTGATTTGATGATTTTTCGTAGTGGTATGCTTTAACTTCTCTCTTTTTATCTTTCATGGATCTACTATAGTGTGTGTGTGTGTGTGTGATTTCCATGAGGCTTATATAAAACATCTTGTAGTTATAACAGTCCATTAAGCTAAGAAATTTATTTCTATCATATATAAAACCTACCTTTTTCTTCTCCCTGCCCACATTTAGTTATTAATGTCACAATCTCCTTATTTTTATATTCTGTATACATTAACAAATGATTGTAGCTATTGTTATTTTAATACTTTTGTCTTTTTAAACTTATACTACAGTTAAAAATGATTATATTTCACCACACAGTATGCTATTGTCTGAATATATGTGCCCCCAAATATTCATATGTTAAAATTCTGACTTGCCAGGTGGTAGTATTAGGAGATGATGAGGTCTTGGGAGGTGATTAAGTCTTTAGGGCTCTGTGGGGCAATGAGATTAGTACCCTTATTAAAGAGGCCATAGAGAGAGCTCTCTCACCCTTCTGCTGTTACATGAGAAGATGGCTGTTGATGATGAAGCAGGTCCTCACCAGAGATGAATCTGCTGGTGTCTTAACTAACATTGCCCTTTCCAGCCTCCAGAACTGTGAGAAAGAAATTTCTCTTGTTTATAAGTCATCCACGATGGTATTTTCATCATAGCAGACTGAATGGACTAGGGCACCACATTTAGAGATTCTGAATTGGACTATATATTTACCTTCACCAGAGAGTTTTATACTTCTGTGTGTTTTGATATTCCTAATTAGTGTCCTGGCTTTTGTGCCCATGAGGAACTCTTTTGCTTTTCTTACAAGGCAGGTCTAGTGGTGATTAATTCCCCAAGCTTTTGTCTCAAAAAGTCCTTTTTAAAAACGTTATTTATTTACTTTTGAGAGAGAGAAAAAGCATGAGCAGGGGAGGGGCAGAGAGAGAAAGGGAGACAGAGAATCCCAAGCAGGCTCTACGCTGTCAGTACAGAGCCCAACGTGGGACTCAAACTCACAAACTACAAGATCATGACCTGAGCTGAAGTCAGGTGCTTAACCAGCTGAGCCACCCAGGAGCCCCTGTCTTAGAAAGTCTTTAACTCCCTTTCATTTTGCAGGGTATGGTATTTTGACTGGCAGAGCTTTTTTTTTTTTTTTTTCCTTTCAGTGTTTTGACTATACGACCCCATTCTACCTTGGCCTACAATATTGCTAAAGAAATTAACTATAAATCTTATGGGGGTTTCTTTGTATGAGGCTCCTTGATGAATCATTTTTCTCTTACTGATTTCAAAACTCTCCTTGTCTTTGACTTTGAGAATTCGAGTATAACATGCCTTGGTTTAGTTAGACCTTCTGTTCAGCCTATTTGGGGTTATTTGGGAACCATGAATCTGGATATAGATTTTTCTCCCCACATTTGGGAGGTTTTCAGTCCTTATGTCTTTAAATAATCTTTCTGTTCTTATTCTCAGCTCCTTCTGGGACTTTACTAATATGTATATGGATTCACTTATTGTTTTCCCATAAGTCATCCAAGCTTTTTTTGCTCTTTTTCATTTTTTCTTTTTCTTCTAACTGGGTAATTTCAAATGGGCTGTCTTCAAGTTTTGCTCATCCTTTCTCCTGAATGATCAATTATGCTGTCGTAGGTCTCTATTGAATTTTTTTGGTTCAGTCATTGTATTCTTTATGCCAAGACTTCTGTTTGATTCTTTACATGTTTTCTATTTATTTGTTAAACTTCTCATTTTGTTTGTGTATTATTTTCCCGATTTCATTTAGCTGTGTCCTCTTAGAGCTCACCGAGCTTCCTTAAGACTATTATTTTGACTTCTGTGTCAAGTAGTTCATGGGTCTCCTTTCCTTTAGGATCAGTTGCTGGAGCTTTATTAGTTTCCATTGATGCTGCCATATTTGCCTGACTTTTCATGATCAGTGTAACTCTGCATTGGTGTCTGTCTACTTAGAAGAGCTGTTACCTTCACAAACTGGCTTTGGCAGGTAAATACCTTCTGCTGATTCCCTGGAATTATAAGGCTGCCTCCAAGTTCATGGTTGAACAGAGCTGGAGCTGGGTCTCATGGATGTTGCTGGGTCTGCAGTTGGGTCCACAGTTGGCAAGCCCATTGCCAGCGGCATGAATGGATCTGATTTATGCTGGGTCCTCGAGTATTCTCCCACTGAGTTGTTAGGCTCATTCCTAGATGGCCAAGACTACCTCTAGACTCCAGTAGAATGGCAATGGAGCTGGGGTCACAAGATTACTTCAGCAACAAGAGTTGGGTCTGAGATCAGTGGGCCATGCGACCAGGGCATAGAAGGGGATGGTTCCTCTTGAGTCTCTTGGGAGTAGGATCTATAGGAAAGACCATGAACAAACGAGACTTGATTGAGTCCACAGAAAGATGAGGCAGCTCTAGCTCTGCAGGTGGGCTTGCAGTCAGTGAGTCTTCTACCAGGGCATGTGCTTGCCTTTTCAAAGTGATCCTCTTTGGTCTTGGGCTCCAATGGTTTTGTGCAATCTCCTATCCAGGTCCCAAAACTTTTATCTATGGATGGTTGCCAAAGATTTCTGTGGGGGACACAGGTTGGAGAATTCCTATTCCATCATCTTACTCGTGTCATTTCTAGTACATGACACTCTAATTGCATCTGTGGGTGTGTTTCAGTTTCTATCAATTTACACATATAAATGGGTTTGTTTTTACCAACGTTGAAAATATTCAAATAAAATATTTATTCATTTAACAAAAATTTTAGTAACACACACAGCACTGGCCTAGGTGCTAAGAATGATGGGAAAGCATGGGAGGTGACATTTCTGTGCTCAGGAAGCTCGTGATATATAAGAGCCTTCAGGGGCATCTGGCTGGCCTAGTCAGTTAAACATCTGACTCTTGATTTCGGCCTCATGGTTCAGTAGTTCAGGCCCTATATCAGGCTCTGTGCTTACAGCACAGAACCTGCTTGGGATTCTCTCTCTCCCTCTCCTTCCCCTCTCCCACTCCTGCACTCTCAAAATAAATAAACTTTAAATAAATAAATGGCCTCCAGCAAATCCAGTGTACAAGAAACAATCACCTAACGAGATCCCAGGTAAATAAATGTCCAAAGTTACCAATGGTGGTGCAGACAGTACACTGTAAGCCAAGGAACTGGTGATGCCTCCAGGAGACAGAGGGACAGCAGGAGCCAGAGAAGGTGGAGGTGCGGTGGGGCCCAACGTCAGGGAAAAGACCCCATAGTTGGAAGCTGCATGAAACTCTCCAGAAATAGGAAGCACATCCCAGTGTTGTGCCAACACACAGGGACAGGATAGGGTGATGGCCTGGAGCACATGCTCTGGGGTCAAATAGGATGTGTTCAGACAAATAGCCCAAAACTCCATTCTGCTGCCTACTGGCTACTTAAACCAGTCCACAGCCTGTAAAATAGGGATAATCATAGAACTTGCTTGATAGAGATATTGACAAGATTACCTATTATAATACATGTAAACATCTACCACATAGAATATACTCAGAAAAGTTTTCGCTACATTTAAAACAATACAAAGTGCATGGTGACCAAGATATTTGGGTAATGGAAAATAATCCTTTGTTCTCCATAAGACATGTAGGCCTGGATTACTTCTCTCCATCAGGCTCATGTGGGGAGGGGACAGTATTTCTCTTGCTCACTGCTGGGTCTCCTTTGTCCCCTCATCCAGTCCCTGGCACACAGTCGGGATTTAAAACTTGCTGTTGAATAAACAAACTGTCCCTGACCTGGAATGTTTAACAAGTCTATAAACTTGCTAACTTTGCCTCCTCTGTCGTCCTGTTGCCCATTTGTCAAACCTATATCTCCTATCTCTATTCACTGACTTAGTTCCTTAATTCGTTACCCAATAAATAAATATTCAATATTTATGGAATATGTCTTAAATGCCAGGCACTGTTATAGGTCCGGGGGGCATATAATGTATATAAAAACCCTCTGCTCCCACAGAACTATTCTAGTGAAGGGAAAGTAAACAAGCAAATAATTTTGGATAAACACTCTGAAGAAAATTAAACATCATTATCTCTTGCCCCGCCTTCTAATCAGCCTCTCTGCTTCACATTCGGTCTCACTGACGTCTGCCCATTGTCCTAACGCTCCATCTAAGTTACAAATTCCAACCTCGTCTTCTCCTACTTGAAGCCTTTCCATGACTCCTTGTTTATAATGGTAACACCGTAGCTTTTAGAATAAAACCATAACGACTTACCACCCATGATGTGAGCCTTGCCTGCCTCTCTAACCTGATTCCTCCTCACTCCCTTCCTTCCAAAACTCCATCTCAGCCCTGAACACCAGTGCTATTTCTTCACTTCTGTGCCCTTTCTGCCTTTATTACCTTCTCCATCATCTCTTGCCAGGTATAGACACCTTTGCCTGGCTGACTCCTATGTTTTCATTCAGTTTTCTCAAGAATCACTCTCTCAGGTACCTGTCACAGCCTACCCCCCCCACCCACTTACACCCCCCCCACCCACTTACACCCCCCCCCACATACTGGCAGAGGTAGTTCTTCCACCCTCAAGATGCCTCATGTGTATTCCTACTATTGCACTTACATTCTGTACTATATTATTTTGCTTCACGCTTCTGCTCCCCACACCCATCAACTTCTTGCCAGCAAGTACCATTTTCTTGTTCACTTTAGAAGTCCAAGCAGAATGATGAGTAGACAGACATTTGACAAACGTCTATTAAGTTTTTTTAAATGAATTTCTATTGAAAGAAATAAGAAATAGAGAGAAGACAACAGGCTTTACTTTTGAAAAACCAAAGAATCCTTGCTCTGTGTTCCTCTCTGGCTAACTTATTTGTTTATTTTGCAGCTCCTGTCAGTGCACAGTCTGGTAAGTTCTCCTTTTTTTTTGCTCTTCAGTGTCCCTGGATAAGAGTGCCTCCCTAAAAACTATGAGGTGTCTGCAATGGCTGTCTGAGGATCTCTAGTATCTCCTGTTCTTGCTGAGGCCAGAAGGGATGCGAAAGTGTTATGTGGTCTATTGGAGAACGGCCACACGGCTACCCTCTGACTCTTCCTGGAAGAACTAAGAAAAGCACAAGCACCTTTGGGCCTTTGGCAGACCCTGAGCTTACCCTCATTGCAGATGGACCCCACTTGACCATATAAGATGTCCTCAACTCCATGGCAAACGTGCAGGACTTGGGGTAAGGTTTTCTCCAATCAACAGGCTAGAAACACTTCTCTGAAAACACTGCACCGTGAAGACGCCAGCAGGAATATTACATTCTCTACACATTTAGAAGTAAAATCCTCCAGGAAATGTGTGCAGAAGAACATCCAACAACTGCACCCTCAAAAGGAAGAAATGAACCCGAAAAAATGGATTTGGGAGAGAAATAGTCTCTGTATCACACATTTTCTTAGTTCTGACTCTCATCTGCATTGTCTTGGGTCAGAGAATGTCCTGAATATTTGAGGATCCACGAATGGCAAGGAAGATCTGTCTCCTTGCCCAAAATCTACTGAAAGCTACCCCGGGATTTCATCCTTGCCTGGCTCACTCCTGGATTCCAGCAAATGACCTGTCCTTTCCTTGCTCTGCCACAATTAGCTATGACAAGAGTTTCTGGGCATCTGAATCAGCGTCCGTGAAATGAAGGTGTTAGACAAGTTAATCTCTCAAGCTTTACTCTGTGCCAAAACCTTCAGAAAGTATGATTTATCCTGTTAGAGAAAGTGCAAACCTGTGACGTGCACAGCTCCCTGGAAGGTCTCAATGAGTCGGTGAATGTGATGAGGTAGCGGGGCAGGGGCGGCCTGCCAACTGGCCACTTCTCCCATTGACATTTGGCAGTGAAGCCTGCTGCTTACTTGTCTGCTTGAGATAACTTCTCTCATTGCCATCCCCTGGGGGCTCCAGGAAACAGACAGCTGTGAGCAATCACTGACCTCTGACCTTCCCAGGGGCCTTTCCCAGGGATCCCCCAGGCTGGGGCTCACATCTGTCCCACACAGATGACCGTGGCAGGGACCACAGGTGTCTCCATCTCAGGCTCTGTCTCTTCCTTCCTCAGAAGCTGCATCCAAACCCGTGATCTCCCTCCACCCTCCATGGACCGTCGTCTTCAAAGGAGAGACTGTGACTCTGACATGCAATGTGTTTCACTTTCACGCACCAGAAAAAAGAAGACGGTTCCTTTGGTACCTCGGGGAGAGAAAACTACATGAAACCTCAGGAAACAGCCTGGAGGTCCGTGACTCTGGACAGTACAGATGCCAGACCCAGGACTCGCTCCCAAGTGACCACGTGAGCTTGACCTTTTCTTCAGGTGAGAAAAAAAGTGAAGAAAATAAAAACCTTAGAAACCATACAGTTGCCCAGAACCTGCCCTATATTTACTGAGTCATAATCCATACAGATAAGATCCCAAGATTTGTTGCTCAGGTCAAAGAAAATTGGAGAAGCAATTGATTTAAATGATTTCTGAATCTGTGTAATTTTTAAAAATTTTCTTAGTGTTTCATTTTTTATTTTTGGGAAAGAGACAGAGCACAAGCAGGGGAGGGGCAGAGAGAGGGAGACACAGAATCCAAAACAGACTCCAGGCTCTGAGCTGTCAGCACAGACAGGGGGGCTCAAACTCAGGAACCGTGAGCTCCTGACCTGAGCTGAAGTTGGACACTCAGCTGACTGAGCCACCCAAGCGCCCCATATGTGTAGTTTCAAACTTATAAAATTTTTTTGGAATAATAAGCAGCATGAGGATTTTTCAGATGGACAGGCAGACAGACAGACAGAGGTACAGCTGACTCATGAACGCCATGGGGTTGAACTGCACGGGTCCACTTCCATGCAGACTTTCAGGACACGACTGTAAATGTGTTTTTCTTCCTTATGATTTTCCTAATAACATTGCCCTCCAGTTTACCTCGTTATAACAATACAGTCTATAATACAGAGAACATACAAAATACGTGTTAGTTAATGTTATGAAATGTGTGATACTCAGATTTTCCACTGCGTGGAGGGCCGGTGCCCCGCCCCCATGGTGTGCACGGGGGTATTGTATACAGACAGCAAGAGAGAAAGACGAAACATTTCTCTTTTTTTCTGTGTCCTAATGCCACCAGTTTTTTATGTAAAGAAATTCTGATTTATTTTGATGTAGTCTCCTTCTTAATTAAAAAGAAGAGAGAGAATCCCAAGCAGGCTCTGCACTGCCAGCACAGAGCCAGACGCAGGCCCCGATCTCACCAATTGTGAGATCATGACCCAAGTGAGATCAAGAGTCAGATGCTTAACTGACTGAGCCACCCAGGCACCCCAGAAAAAGTAGTAAGTAAAGCCACCTGTTTTGAATTCGAAGCAGGTTATGATGTTCTTTGATTCCATCAACAAGGAACCAGTGTAGTAACAAGGAGAAAATAAGATGCTTGACCTCTCCAAGCTGGCAACTCCCCCCTTAAGAAATTTACCTACTGGAGGGGTGCCTGGAGGGCTCAGTTGGTTAAGCGACTGACTTCAGTTGAGGTCATGATCTCATAGTTTGTAGGTTTGAGCCCCATGTCGGGCTCTGTGCTGATAGCTCAGAGCCTAGCCTGTTCAGATTCTGTGTCTCTGTCTCCTTTTTCCCCCCTCCCCTCACTTGCCCCAAACTGAAGGATGCTGAATGGTCAAGAAAAGAAAACTCATTAAGTAAATTACATGGCATCGCATTGAAGGGAAACTTTGCAGCCATTAGAAGGCAGGTTTGGCAGCGAGACTGATGGCCTAGAAAAGTATTTGTAGTAGAGGAGGTCAAAGAGCAAGTTTCAGATACACAAGCATTACTGCAGTTTCATAAAGAGAACGCAGTGCACACAGACTCTCGCAGACGCACACGTGGAAAAGAGCCCCTGAAACGTGCACACCCACATCTAGGCGGCAACATGAGAAGGGAATGTATCTACATTTCTGCTCTCCAAGTCTTCTCAGGACATATGTGTTTACTCTAAAATCAGAAGAAAACGGGGTTATAATGACCTTGTACATTGTTTCCCCCCATCCTCATCCTAGAAAATCTGTTTGGAGGACTAACGAAAAGAAGGAACCAAATGACAAGGCTTGTGTTGTCTTGCAGCGAACCTGATCCTGCAGGGCCCCCCTTACGTGTTTGAAGGCGACTCTGTGGTTCTGAGATGCCGAGCAAATGCAGAACTAGCACTAAATGCCACAACACTCTACAGACGTGGCGAGGTCCTGAGGCTCTCTACTGAGAGCTCTCACTTCCACATTAAAGACGCAGGACTCAAAGATAACGGAGACTACCATTGTTCTGGATTTAAGAATGATTATTCTTACTCTTCAAACACAATCAATATCCAAGTCCAAGGTAAAGCCTTCACTATTTGTGAGATGGGTTTATTGAAAGGAAGGTCCCTGAGGCAGTGGATGGTGACAAGGGTGGGCTGGAAGGCCCCATGCCCCAGGGCTCTCTCCTGCAAGAATCAGAGGAAGATGCAAGAGTGCTTTGGGCTGAAGGGTGTTGGGGAGGCAAAGTGGCATCTCCCTCTGCCCACATTTCACCCCCTCTGCTGCTGCCAACGGGCTGTGTTTCTCTCTGGAGCAGCCCAGGCCTCACTGCTCTTGGGGACCATTGTGATCCTTCTCTAGAACTGTTTCCACGTCCCGTGCTGACAGCCAGGCCCTCCTGGTCCATCATTGGGAAGTCAGTGACCCTGACCTGTGAGACCCAGCTACCTCCACAGAGGTCAGACGTCAAGCTCTGGTTCTACTTCTTCCAAGATGGCCAGAAGCTGGAGGTCAGCTTGAAAAACTTCCTGAAAACCTCAACCACCACCATGAGGGGCCAAAAGCCACAGTATTACTGGTGCGAGGCCCGCAGAGGGTCTTCCGGTGTCTGCAAACAGAGCCAGAAAGTGCAGCTACACGTGCCGAGTGAGTGTCCATGCGTTCTGATCTGCCAGGGTTTGGGAGCAGGGAAGAACCAGGCAGAGCTGCATGTCAGGCTTGACTGTCTTGTTGATCAAGAGCCCAGAGACTCTTGCTTCGAACCTTGCACTGCTGCCCAACCAACCTCTCGTCTTACCTGCTTCCTGCCTCCCCGCCAAGCCCAGGTCCCCTGCACGGTCTGCTCCAGCTGCCTCACCTAAACACCACCGGCTGCACAGTGTGCACACAGAGATGTATTCTCTCACAGCCCTGGGGGCTACAAGTCCAAGATCAAGGTGCAGTACGTTGGTGTCTGAACAGAGCACTTTCTGTCCTGCAGCCAGCCAGCTTCTCACCAAATCCTTAGTGGGCCTCTTTCTTCTGCTGTCACAAGGGCCACAGTCTTACCTGAATAGGGCCCCACCTATAGCCTCCTTCACCCTGAATTACCTCCTCAAAGGCCCTTTCTATAAATACAGCCACATTGGGGGTTAGGGCTTCAACACAGTCATTTTGGAGGAACACGTTTCAGCCAGTAACACCATCCTGATGTCTCTGCTGGCTTCCAGATCTGCGAACAAACGTCTGTCTCTGTCTCTCGTGGGCCTCGTGCTCTGCCCAGCTGGGGACTGTCACACCCCTCAGTGTGTCTGCAGCATCCCTCCCTCCCTCCTTCCCTCTCCCTCCACTGTTTGTCTCCATCTCTCTCCCAGGGATATGGTGGTATCTGTTTCCCAATCACCGGTTCATTTCTGACAATAACCAACATGGCCATCCTTGTTGGATGCAGAGATGGGTAATAACATCAGAGCCACTCCAGAGATGTAGCTGGGGGTGAGGAGGAGCCCCGAATCCACCACTCCTTGACCAGTGCACTCAAGGCCCTTAGGGAAGTCATAGCTGCCTAATCCAGCCGCACCGAAGGAGGCTCTTCCTTCAGCGCTGGGCCGGTACTCAGCAGGCAGACCCCGGTACCGGCCTCTGGAAACACACAGGCCTCCCATCCTCTTCCTGACCTCGTTCTCTCCCCGGGAAACAGAGGGGTCAGGGTGGATGCGGGGAGAGTGCAGGGACAGAGGGGACCCTGGAAGAGTGTGTGAATCTGGAAGGGAAAGGATGACGGGCGGTGTGCTGAGTCCACCCCCAGGGAGTGGAGAAGCAGAGAACAGGGACTGAGAGGACCAGCCCAGGGCCTGGGCAGGTGGGCGCAGCTGATCCAGGGTCACAGGAACAGGAAGGGCAATACGAGGGACTTCTTCCACCAGAGCATCATTTACAAGGGGGAGGGGGGAGGGGGGAGAAGGGGCAGCGTGGAGGGCAGAGGCTGAACCCCGGCCAGCACCGGAAATGCGCAAGCGGCGGGCACCCGCTGACTCATGATTCTTTCCCTCAGTCCCCGTGTCTCGTCCTATCCTCACCCTCAGCCCCCCTGGGGCCACCGTTCCTGAGGGACATACGGTGACGCTTTCCTGCAAAGCCGAGAGAGGCTCTTTCCCAATCTTGTACCAGTTCCTTCGTGAGGAAGTCGTCATCGGGAAGATGGAGGCCACTCAGGGCACGAAGTCCTTCATGTCTCTGAAGGCAAAGCATTCTGGAAACTACTACTGCACCGCGGACAACGGCCTGGGTCCCCAGCGCAGCCCACCCGTGTACCTCACTGTCATCGGTAAGCCCTGGGCTGGCGGCCCCCCATCCCACCCCAGCCCTCCAGTCGCATGTTCCTGCCTCTAAGGCCCCCCGATGTCCCCGGGGACAGCCGCCTGCCTCTGTGCGCCTGGTCGCAGGCGCAGTGCAGGCCCCTCAGAGCCCGGGCCGAATGCACACAGCCTCCCTCCCGGCCCCACCTGAGGAGCCAGGTGCTTTCTCGCGCTCACCCCTCGTCCTGTGAGTCCCCGTTCACGCACGTGCTCTCAGCAACTGCAGATCCAGACCCCGGGGCCCAGACGTGACATCAGTTATTGATCATGGCCCATCCTGATCACTTGGCCCTTGAACATCACATACGGAACACAGTGGGGTACGGTACCGACCACCAACGGTACTCAGCCCACAGCGCGATCAGCGTCTCCTCCGCGGGCGCCTGGGGGCAGGGGTGCATAGGGAGCAGGGGTGCGGGGGGAGGGGGACACAGATGACCCCACTCGCCTGCTAGCCTTAAAGCCCACAAGGTGACAAAGGCGGGTGTCTAAGAGGTTATGCGCTTTCCGTGGAGCCTCGACGCAGAACCAGGTCCGGACGGACTGCGGGGGTGGGTGTGCTCATGCGCAGTCCAGTCCCGGCGCAGGCCGGCGCAGCCTCAGTTTCCTCTTCTGTAGAAAACACACAGCCAGGCTGGAGACCAGCCAGCGTCCAGCTGCTCCCGCAGCTCCTGCGCAGAAGGCCGTAAGGAACGGGGCCAGGGAGCCCTGACGGAGGCACCGGACCAAGGGGAGAGAGACACCGCGCTCCGAACACACAGAGGCCGGAGGAAATCGGGAAGTGACGTCACCACGGGCGCCCTCCGCGGCGGAAGTGTCTACGTGGCTGCGCATGCGCTCACCTAACGAAGAAGAGCGTAAGCTGTGGTCGCAATGAGCTCCGCCCACGGAGGCCTGGGATTAGCTCGGCCAGGCCTTGCGCACGGCGCTGGGGGCGACCAGCGGGTGTGGACCGGCAAGCCCTGGGCCGAGGTCAACGCGTACCTGCAGGCCGTGGGGGCAGAGAGGCACCCCGATCCGTGCTGCCCGAGACAGGACTCCAGCAGAGCTCACGGGGGAGCCGAGGGCCGGGCTGGCGGCCGCATCCCAGGGAGACAGAGGGAGGGCTGGGAGAGACTGTGATCCGGGCGGAGGCAGGCGCCGAGGGACTGGGCAGCGGGAACCACGGTCCAGGACTGGGGGGAGGCCGGCCCTGCAGACTGCAGCGAGCGTGGAAGGACAGAGGGGCAGACGACGGGGGGGCAGGAAGCCTCAGACCCATGCTGAGGGCGTGGGCTTTATTCTAAAGGGAGCTCTGGGGTCCGTGACCGAGATTCTCACCGGAGAGATCACCCGGGCTTCGGGGTCACAAATGGATGGTAGCAGAGAGAAGAACCCACCCTGGGAACAGCCAGGAGCACAGCAGAGGCTCCAGACAAGAGACCGGTCAGACAGGACCTCGGGCCAGTGCCGCGGAAGGGGGAGGACCCTGAGCGCGGAGGCTGGTGGGAGGAGGTGCCGTGACTTAGAAACCACAAAAACCAAGGGAACAACGTATTTGAAGCAGAAGATGTGGTCACTTCAGACCAAGCAGAGCTGCGAGCTGATGAGAAAGAACTGAGTCACCTCCCCTGGGTTCAGCCCCAAAGCGCTGAATGCAAAAGCAAAAGAAGCAAAGGAGAAGGGAGTATGGGTGTGACTGCTGGCGTGCTTACTAGCTGTGCAGCTGCCCTGCTTTGGCCTCGGTTTCCTCTTCTGTAAAAGAGGGGCAGTTATAGTACCTGCCTCATAGGCTTGTTTGAGAATTAGTGCCTGCTTGCATATGTTTACAGCTTATACATAACAGACACCCACCCGTATAGCAGATACAGACGTTACAGTGCTATATTATCATTATAGTCACAAACGCAGAAGATCAACTTTATAGATTGGTGGGGATATTTTTTTAAAGCAGGTTTTAATGAACAAAAACATGAGTGTGAGGAAAAGAAATGGAGACAGGAAATGTAGGCCCCTTCTCTCAGAAATATGTCCACAGAAAAAAGGAAAAGGAGACTGTGGGGAATACACAAAAATAAACTCAAAATGGAAAAGGACCTGAACATGAGACAGGAAACTATCAAAACCCTAGAGGAGAAAGCAGGAAACAACCTCCTTGACCTCCACCGCAGCAACTTCTTACTTGACACATCCTGAAAAACAAGGGAATCAAGAGCAAAAATAAACTATTGGGACCTCATCAAGATTAAAAGCTTCTGCACGGCAAAGGAAACAACCCACAAAACTATTAGGCAACCAACAGAATGGGAAAAGATAGTTGCAAATGACATATAAGATAAAGGGTTAATATCCAAAATCTATAAGGAACTCACCAAACTCCACACCCAAAAAACAAACAACCCAGTGAAGAAATGGGCAGAAGATATGAACAGACACTTCTCCAAAGAGGACATCCAGATAACCAACAAACACATGAAATGATGCTCAGCATCCCTCCTCCTCAGGGAAATACAAATCAAAACCACACTGAGATACCACCACACACCAGTCAGAGTGGCTAAAATGAGCAAATCAGAGAACTCTAGATGCTGGCGAGGATGTGGAGAAACGGGCACCTTCCTACACTGTTGGTGGGAATGTAAACTGGCACAGCCCCTCTGGAAAACAGTGTGGAGGTTCCTCAAGAAACTAACAATAGAACTCCCCTATGATCCAGCAATAGCACTACTAGGAATTTACCCAAGGGATACAGGAGTGCTGACGCATAGGAGCACATGCACCCCAATGTTCATAGCAGCACTCAACAATAGCTAAAACATAGAAAGAGCCTAAGTGTCCATCAACGGATGAATGGATCAAGAAGATGTGGTTTACCTATACCATAGAATACTACATGGCAATGAGAAAAAATGAAATCTGGTCATGTGTAGCAACATGGACGGACCTTGAGGGTGTTACGCTGAGCGAAATAAGTCAGGCAGAGGAGGACAAATATCATATGTTTGCACGTATAGGAGGTTTAGGAGGAACTTAACGGAGGACCATGAGGGAGAAGAAGGAGAGAAATGGTGGGGAAAAGGGAGAGAGGCAAACCATGAGAGACTCTTGAATAATGAGAACAAACTGAGGACTCATGGGTGTGGGAGGGGAGGGGGGAGATGGGCATGGAGGAGGGCACTTGTGGGGATGAGCACTGGGTGTTATATGGAAACCAACCTGACAATAAACTATTAAAAAAAAAAAAAGGAGAGAGAGAGAGAGAGAGATGGTGGGGAACAAGTCACGTAAATGTGGAAGTTTTTGTTGTGTTGATCTTTTTTAAATTTTTTAAAGTTTATTTATTTATTTTGAGAGAGAGAAAGAGACCAAGCAGGGGAGAGGCAGAGCGAGAGAATCCCAAGCAGGCTCCATCAGCAGGGGCCTCCAACCTGTAAGCCATGAGATCACGACCTGAGCCGAAATGAAGAGTCGGGCGTTTAACCAACTCAGTTACCCAAGCGCCCCATGTTTTGTTGGTTTTCTAATGTGGAGAGGATTAAATACATCCATGTGGAGTTTGGAAGAAACTAATGGAACCAGAGAATCTGTATGTGGACAGAGGCAGGTGGAGGAAGAGGAGGATCCTTCTGGGGTGGGCAGGTGGGCGCAGCTGATCCAGGGTCACAGGAACAGGAAGGGCAATACGAGGGACTTTTTCCACCAGAGCATCATTTACACTGGAAAACAGGAGTGGGGTCACCTCACAAAGGGGTGGGTGGGGAGAAGGGGCAGACTCACGGAAGAGCTGGGAGACCTCTCAGAAAATCATGTATTTCTCCAGAGCAGGTGGTACGGACCTGTACTGACCACGAACTTGAAGGCCACTGTGTTCACAGGCCACCATCTATTTTCCTACGACCCTGCCGTCGCCCCTGCTCCTGAGCGCCCTCCCTTCCCTCTGTCTCTCCCTCCGCCACGCCAGGGTCGACTGCTCGGATTCTGGCTGCAACTCCTTGCTGTGATCTCAGCCTCTGCCCATCCACCAATGCCAGAAGGCACATGCCAAACAGCAGCTCCAACTGGTAGGACCAGGCGGGCACCAGGCCCCCGGGCCGCAGGCAGTGCCCCACCCACTTCCAGCCCAACAAAAGTATGGATACAACATGGCACATAACGAACTGTGGTTCCAAAAATACTTGTTTTAGGGATCTGTGTGCCCGGCGGGGACTCTGGGGTTTCCTAGAAAGAGCCAGCAACGTACCTGAAAACACTTGCGTCGTCGGATCTAAGTATGAGTCAGAAAACCTGAATTCTGGCCCTGACCATGAAAATACGTGGTTCGTGATTCAGGCGAAACGTGTAAACCTTCCCCATCTTACTGTTTTCACCTTCTATTGGAAGCTAGACAAGACAGTAACTATGCCCCTCTGAGCCCCAGAGGAGACACCCGGCCCTGCGGGGGACGGCACCGCCCGACCGCTTCCTCGCCCCTCTCGGGGGAGCGAGGGAAGTCTCCGCAGGG
Source organism: Hyaena hyaena (assembly GCF_003009895.1). Lineage (NCBI taxonomy): Eukaryota > Metazoa > Chordata > Mammalia > Carnivora > Hyaenidae > Hyaena > Hyaena hyaena. The sequence goes on from NW_024081398.1 coordinate 808,925, forward strand.
GCCGTGGGAGTGGGGAGGAGTGTGCAGACTGGCAGCATGCTGGCCTTAGGAACACGTGAGTCTGGGGGGAGTGGTCTTGACTTTGAGCATACAGCTCTGAAGGCTCTCCTGCTCCTTGAGAGCCTTTGTTTTAGGTCATAGAAATCAAGAATGACCAAGGGAAGATGCCCCCCCCCCATGTAAATTTTGTGGTCAAGAGATTATTTAAGACATTGAAGTGTTCTGAGTCCCAGTCTTCAAAGCCAGAATGTAACCTACCTAGGAAAGGCCCCAGCCCTAAGACGTCATCCATCCCATTATCATGTTTCATTTTCTTCTCTATTTAGCAACACCTCAGACCTCTTTATCTCCTGTTTCTTGTCTGCCTTCCTCAATACCAGCACGTAAGCATCACGAGAACAGAGCCTCCTCCCTTTGGGTCTCCACCACGTCGCTGTGCCTACTTGGCGTCAGGCACAGTTAGGTCCTCAGTCAGTATTTATAAAACAATGAACAAAAAGCCTTTGAGGTACGATGAGGAAGGGAAGACCAGGAAGAGAACACTGATCTTTGTATCTGCTCATTCACATGAGCAGAAATTCATGAGCCCGAGATTAGCAGACAACTTACCTGTGAGCCGAGAGGTTCACTGTAAATCAGGCAGATACTCTGACAAAATCATTCACTTTTTTGAGGGACTGTACCGCAAAGAAATGACAAAGGGATTTTGTGGGAATGTGTTCTGATAAGATAGACCTATTTGGAGTCTATCACCAGGCCTGGGCCAACAAAACACACACACGTACACATGCACACGCACGTGCACACACACACACACACACAACATTCTCAAGCAAATACAAGACTCAAAATATACCTTTATCTGTTGACAGATAAGTTTAAGCAGAAAGAAAGAGATTGTGGGAGTTTTGCATTGATGCATTTAAAAATTATAAAAGGGGAAAGAGGGACACATGATATAGGATATGTTTTTTTAAAGAAAAGAATTGCTATAATTCTTCTAAATATTCTCAATATAATTAAAATATGGACTCCAGAAAATAACTGCAAAAAGGAAGAAACAGGTTAAAGAAGAGATGATAAGAAAACAGAAATATTTTATAAATTAAGTAGCAGAGCTCAGAAGAAAAACCAAAAACCCCAGAAAGTTATGTTAGAAATTAAATCCAAACTTGGAGCCACAAAAGCAAGATGTATCCCTCTGAAAACCATTAATCAAACGAAGAATTGGTTTGAGAAAACATGACAGAATGCAAAGTAGAAAAAAAGACACAGAAACAAAGGCAACAAGAAAAGTTTAAATTCTGGAGGTCAGTGAAGACCCCTATGTGAAATGTCCCTGAGATGGGAATCCAAACTGACCAAAAGTCATGTTCAAACATGCAGGGACCCAGGGAACTTTGTATCCATTAAACCTTCTTGAAGAAGTTACATGATGACAAAATCCAGCCAGCCAAAATATGAATCGATACAAAGAGTTCAAAAGGAGTTAGCTGTGATCTAACCAGCGATGCAGGATCTGTTTGGACCAGCGACCAGCAGAGCCCCCCTGCCTTGCCTGTAAGCTAGAGTCATCCTGGAGCTCTGAAAACAGGCTCATTGCTAATCATCTCTCCGGGCCTATCACATTTAGAATCTCTCAGATGTGGTCTCAAAATCGCTTTTTTTTAACAAGTCCCTAGGTAAGAATATTGTACACATAGAGTGAAAACCACTGATTCAGATATGAAAACAAGCCTAATCAACTGTGAGAATTATGGTTACAAAGAATGTCAAAGGTGTAAAAAATATATGTAACAAAAAAAAGCTAGTTGGTCAGATGGCGGAAAAGAAATAAAAGAACAAGAATTTTCTCATGATTACTATTGCTATTTGACGGTGGAGCACGAAAAAGAATTGACTTGATACATTTTGAAAAATTAATGGCAGCTTTCCAATTTTCCATCTTGTAACCAATATCTGAATGCTTTATAGGCAGTAACTTCTCATTCATGGATTATAGTTCACCAGCAGCCCCTAAAATATCAGCAAGTAGACGGTAGATTCACATAGGATAGACAGAATATCTGTAGGGGTGCCTGGGGGACTCGGTTGTTGAGCACCTCACTTTGGCTCAAGTCATGATCTCACAACTTGTGAGTTCAAGCCCCATATAGGGCTCTGTGCTGACAGCTCAGAGCCTGGAGCCTGCTTGCGATTCTGTATCTTTCTCTCTCTGTCCCTTCCCCACTTGCTCACTCTCTCTCTCAAAAATACACAATCATTAAAAGAATGACTATAGAATTTAGGATTAGGAAGAGAGAAGAAATCATAAAAATGAGCCTCTGCATTTCTCTGTCACTCATGACAGTGTGGGGACAGGAGCTCTTACATCTGTTAGTGCAAAAGCAAAAGAGTCCAAAGGTTTTGAAGAACAATCTAGCATAATATATATTTATTTGAAATGTTCTTGTCCCTCATCCGAGAAAGTCCACGTCTAAGAATGTATGCTCAGAAGTGCACACAAAATGTACCAGGACGTGTATGCAGGACTGTGGGGCATGGCGTTGTTATTAAAATAATCGAGAACGTTTACCCCAAATTATCATATTGTAGATTTAAGAGAGTTGCGTTTGGTAATGTGTGAATTACACCACAATGAGGTGGGTCTCCAATAGTGAATGAGGCAGCTGTCTAAGCAGCGATGTGGGAAGATGCTCCTGGTGTGCCCCCGAAGAAAACCCAGGCCGTAGGCCGGTATGCACATTACAGTCTGTTCATGCGCAGGCCTGTATGTTTCTACCTATTTATTGATGTGTTGATTAGAACGCATATTCTTATACACGAGAAGATCTAGAAAATGTCATCCACACCGCACAGAAGTCATGCCTGAAAAATGAAACTATAGGAAATGTTAAAAGCTACAGATGACAACTAACTTACTTTTCCCCCCTCAGTCCCGGCGTCGCGCCCCGTCCTCACCGTCAGGAAGCCCAGGGCCCAGGCCGTGGAGGGAGACAAGGCGGAGCTTCACTGTGAGGCCCCGAGGGGCTCTCCCCCCATCCTCTACCGGTTTTACCACGAGGGCGACGCCCTGGGGAGCAGCTGGGACTACCATGGAGGAGGAGGGTCCCTCACCCTGCACCTGACTGCAGAACATTCTGGAGAATATGCCTGCGAGGCCGACAACGGCCTGGGCGCTCAGCGCAGTGAGGCGGTGCCCCTCAGCGTCACAGGTGAGTTGAATCTTCCAACTACAGCACAACCGGGGGCCGACCGTGCCCCCACCTGCCCTGGGGCCCAGCCTGGAGGCGCCTCCATCCGGGAGGTCTGGACCCTCCATTTCCAGGAACGGGTACCTCCCCTCGCTGGCTGAGTGCTCCCGGGAAGCCATCCTGCAGCCGCTGTGGCCTAGGCTGCCCCCGCGTGGAAGTAGAGGCTTTCAGGCCACAGCCCGCGGGCTGGTCCACGACGGCCCTCAGGAGAGGAGACAGGACGTGGGCGCGTCTCAGCCCAGGGGAGATCTGGGTGGGGTCCCCTGTCTGTCCATCAGGACGAAGGCCGACTCACTGTCTCACTGGCCCTTGAACTCTCGGGCTACTCCGGCCCCTTCCCCGAGAGCTCAGGCCCCACACGGAGCTCTGGCTGCAGGACTTCCCAGATCCTCCCCTGGATGCTCCGTCCCTGTCCCCGCTGCATTGGGCTGGAGCACCGTGTCCAGCGGGCCCCATCGTGGGCTGACCTCCCCAAGACGCCCCTTCCCGTGCAGGCGGCACCGCAGCCACAGCTTCCTCCCTCCCCTACGTCTGCCGTCGTCCGTGACTCTGCTGTGCACCCGGCTGGCACCTCGCCACCATGCTCCACACCAGCCTCCACCCCCGCGTACACGCGCCACTCCAGCAACCCGCCCTACGTGCTTCTTCACCCCCTCTCATCACCAGTGTCCTCAGAGCCCAGCTGAGCCCCAGCTCGCCCACCCGTCTGCTCCCTCCCAGACGCTGACCCCCCACTCCCGCCACCATGGCGTTTGTCTCAGTGCCCATGCTGTGACTCCTCCATCCTCTGTCCAAGTTCCAGAGGAGAGGACTCCACTGCCGTGAGCCACTTCTCATCCCTAGAGTCTGTCTTTCTTGCATTCCCGACACCGCATGACCAGTCAGCCTTTCTCTCCCGTGTCCCCTAATGTCTCCTCCTTTCCCTGGACATTTAACATGATGTGTCTCTCAACATCTTAAAAAACCCTCACTCCATCCCACTGTGCCTCCAGCCACCTTTCTCTTCTGACTAAACTTCCAAGAAGGGTCAGCTGCATAGGTATTGTCTATTTCTTCCTTACCTGCTACGTTTAATCCACTCGGTTCTTCCGACTTTGCTGCCAGAATGGTTCTCACCAGGGTCGCCAGTGGCCTCCATGACTTTAAACTCAATGGCCATTTTCCAACCCCCATCCCACTTGGTCTCTCGGAAACAGCCCGTATGGTCTGCCTTTTCCTCCACTGTGAGATGCCCCCTCCGCCGGCACTGCTCTCTGCCCTCCTTCTCAGTGCCCTTCGCCAGCTCGTCCTCGTACGGCACGCTCAGTGTTGTGCCCCAGGGCGCTGTCCTGCGTGTGCCTCTTCTCTGCTGTGTACCCTTGCTCCAGGCCATCCTGGGGGTATTATCCGTAAATGTCCCTAAACCCCTACCTGCGCAGGACACCACCCACCTGAGCACCTGCATTCCCTCCACTCAGTACCGCAGAGCCTGTGACCCCGGGCATCTCTAAGACTGAACTCAAGGCAGCCCCCAGCCCTGTTCCTCCTCCACGTGTCCTTGCTTCTGTGATAGGCCGTCCGTCCATACAGATTTACAAGGCGAAGCTCAGGAGCCTCCTTTGACCTCTCTCTCCTTGCTCCTCACAGCTGCTTTGTCAGTAAGTCCTGTGGGGTTTACTTCCTAAATATGTCTCAGATCTGTTCTTTCCGTCTGCACGGCCATGATCCTTGCCAAACTTACCAGCACCTCAGTTGCCGCAGCACCACCTCTGACTCCATGCATGCCCGCACATATCTGTTTTGCACACTGGGATCATGGACGGACTTCCCGCAGCATGGGAAGCATGGGCAGAGGCCTCCCTCTCCTGCTCACCCACTCCTCAGACCACCTCTCACTGCTGCTGCCGCCTTGTTAGGGTACATCCAGGGCTCCAGCCCTCTTCCCGACTCAGGGCCTTTGCACATGCTGTCTGCCTGCTTGGCACGCTCCTCACTTCAGTCTTCACCTGGTTGAGTTCAGACGCCCCTGTGAGGAAGGATTCCCTGACCGGACCCTGCTAGACCAGGCCCCCGGGATGGCTCTTTCCTCCCACACTGGTCTCCATTTGTGTTAGCCACCACCGTGTCCATCCCACACCCACGGTTCAAGCACTTGCTGCCCTTCCCATCCTCTGGATCGAGGCTTCAGCAGAGTGGGGACGGGTCTTTCTCACTCTTGAATCCCCAGCACACAGCACACTTCCCGGGACTCACTGCTCCATCAATTTTGGATGAATGAATGTTATGAACTGAGTTACTAAGGTGATCGACACTCATTCTCTGTGGGCTCATGTGCAACGCGGCCGAGGTGTGGTGACGTCCCTGGCTGTGTGAGCCCCGTGTCTCCCTGCTCCTCCCTTGCCCTTGCGCTGACCCGTCCCTTCCCCAGCTGTCCCCTGACTCCTCCGCAGTCACCGTGACTGTTGCCTTGGGTCCCCGACACCCTGGAGCTGTGTGCACCCAGTGCTCTGAAGTGTGCACCCAGCTCATGAAGGTGACTGCATCCTCAGACCTGAGGAAGCTGTCACTGGGCGCTGAGGCTGTCACAAGGTGTCTAAACTGAGGAAAACGGTTTCTGGTTTGAGATGTCTTTCCTGCAGAGGAAGACATTTAAACACCATGAACTGATGGTAAACTGCTTTCCTCCCTCAGTCCCGGCGTCGCGCCCCGTCCTCACCGTCAGGAAGCCCAGGGCCCAGGCCGTGGAGGGAGACAAGGCGGAGCTTCACTGTGAGGCCCCGAGGGGCTCTCCCCCCATCCTCTACCGGTTTTACCACGAGGGCGACGCCCTGGGGAGCAGCTGGGACTACCATGGAGGAGGAGGGTCCCTCACCCTGCACCTGACTGCAGAACATTCTGGAGAATATGCCTGCGAGGCCGACAACGGCCTGGGCGCTCAGCGCAGTGAGGCGGTGCCCCTCAGCGTCACAGGTGAGTTGAATCTTCCAACTACAGCACAACCAGGGGCCGACCGTGCCCCCACCTGCCCTGGGGCCCAGCCTGGAGGCGCCTCCATCCGGGAGGTCTGGACCCTCCATTTCCAGGAACGGGTACCTCCCCTCGCTTGCTGAGTGCTCCCGGGAAGCCATCCTGCAGCCGCTGTGGCCTAGGCTGCCCCCGCGTGGAAGTAGAGGCTTTCAGGCCACAGCCCGCGGGCTGGTCCACGACGGCCCTCAGGAGAGGAGACAGGACGTGGGCGCGTCTCAGCCCAGGGGAGATCTGGGTGGGGTCCCCTGTCTGTCCATCAGGACGAAGGCCGACTCACTGTCTCACTGGCCCTTGAACTCTCGGGCTACTCCGGCCCCTTCCCCGAGAGCTCAGGCCCCACACGGAGCTCTGGCTGCAGGACTTCCCAGATCCTCCCCTGGATGCTCCGTCCCTGTCCCCGCTGCATTGGGCTGGAGCACCGTGTCCAGCGGGCCCCATCGTGGGCTGACCTCCCCAAGACGCCCCTTCCCGTGCAGGCGGCACCGCAGCCACAGCTTCCTCCCTCCCCTACGTCTGCCGTCGTCCGTGACTCTGCTGTGCACCCGGCTGGCACCTCGCCACCATGCTCCACACCAGCCTCCACCCCCGCGTACACGCGCCACTCCAGCAACCCGCCCTACGTGCTTCTTCACCCCCTCTCATCACCAGTGTCCTCAGAGCCCAGCTGAGCCCCAGCTCGCCCACCCGTCTGCTCCCTCCCAGACGCTGACCCCCCACTCCCGCCACCATGGCGTTTGTCTCAGTGCCCATGCTGTGACTCCTCCATCCTCTGTCCAAGTTCCAGAGGAGAGGACTCCACTGCCGTGAGCCACTTCTCATCCCTAGAGTCTGTCTTTCTTGCATTCCCGACACCGCATGACCAGTCAGCCTTTCTCTCCCGTGTCCCCTAATGTCTCCTCCTTTCCCTGGACATTTAACATGATGTGTCTCTCAACATCTTAAAAAACCCTCACTCCATCCCACTGTGCCTCCAGCCACCTTTCTCTTCTGACTAAACTTCCAAGAAGGGTCAGCTGCATAGGTATTGTCTATTTCTTCCTTACCTGCTACGTTTAATCCACTCGGTTCTTCCGACTTTGCTGCCAGAATGGTTCTCACCAGGGTCGCCAGTGGCCTCCATGACTTTAAACTCAATGGCCATTTTCCAACCCCCATCCCACTTGGTCTCTCGGAAACAGCCCGTATGGTCTGCCTTTTCCTCCACTGTGAGATGCCCCCTCCGCCGGCACTGCTCTCTGCCCTCCTTCTCAGTGCCCTTCGCCAGCTCGTCCTCGTACGGCACGCTCAGTGTTGTGCCCCAGGGCGCTGTCCTGCGTGTGCCTCTTCTCTGCTGTGTACCCTTGCTCCAGGCCATCCTGGGGGTATTATCCGTAAATGTCCCTAAACCCCTACCTGCGCAGGACACCACCCACCTGAGCACCTGCATTCCCTCCACTCAGTACCGCAGAGCCTGTGACCCCGGGCATCTCTAAGACTGAACTCAAGGCAGCCCCCAGCCCTGTTCCTCCTCCACGTGTCCTTGCTTCTGTGATAGGCCGTCCGTCCATACAGATTTACAAGGCGAAGCTCAGGAGCCTCCTTTGACCTCTCTCTCCTTGCTCCTCACAGCTGCTTTGTCAGTAAGTCCTGTGGGGTTTACTTCCTAAATATGTCTCAGATCTGTTCTTTCCGTCTGCACGGCCATGATCCTTGCCAAACTTACCAGCACCTCAGTTGCCGCAGCACCACCTCTGACTCCATGCATGCCCGCACATATCTGTTTTGCACACTGGGATCATGGACGGACTTCCCGCAGCATGGGAAGCATGGGCAGAGGCCTCCCTCTCCTGCTCACCCACTCCTCAGACCACCTCTCACTGCTGCTGCCGCCTTGTTAGGGTACGTCCAGGGCTCCAGCCCTCTTCCCGACTCAGGGCCTTTGCACATGCTGTCTGCCTGCTTGGCACGCTCCTCACTTCAGTCTTCACCTGGTTGAGTTCAGACGCCCCTGTGAGGAAGGATTCCCTGACCGGACCCTGCTAGACCAGGCCCCTGGGATGGCTCCTTCCTCCCACACTGGTCTCCATTTGTGTTAGCCACCACCGTGTCCATCCCACACCCACGGTTCAAGCACTTGCTGCCCATCCCGTCCTCTGGATCGAGGCTTCGGCAGAGTGGGGACGGGTCTTTCTCACTCTTGAATCCCCAGCACACAGCACACTTCCCGGGACTCACTGCTCCATCAATTTTGGATGAATGAATGATATGAACTGAGTTACTAAGGTGATCGACACTCATTCTCTGTGGGCTCGTGTGCAACGCGGCCGAGGTGTGGTGACGTCCCTGGCTGTGTGAGCCCCGTGTCTCCCTGCTCCTCCCTTGCCCTTGCGCTGACCCGTCCCTTCCCCAGCTGTCCCCTGACTCCTCCGCAGTCACCGTGACTGTTGCCTTGGGTCCCCGACACCCTGGAGCTGTGTGCACCCAGCGCTCTGAACTGTGCACCCAGCTCATGAAGGTGACTGCGTCCTCAGACCTGAGGAAGCTGTCACTGGGCGCTGAGGCTGTCACAAGGTGTCTAAACTGAGGAAAACGGTTTCTGGTTTGAGATGTCTTTCCTGCAGAGGAAGACATTTAAACACCATGAACTGATGGTAAACTGCTTTCCTCCCTCAGTCCCGGCGTCGCGCCCCGTCCTCACCGTCAGGAAGCCCAGGGCCCAGGCCGTGGAGGGAGACAAGGTGGAGCTTCACTGTGAGTCCCCAAGGGGCTCTCCCCCCATCCTCTACAGGTTTTACCACCAGGGCGATGCCCTGGGGAGCAGCTCTGCCCCCTCTGGAGGAGGAGCATCCTTCAACCTCTCTCTGACTGCAGAACATTCTGGAAACTACTCCTGCGAGGCCGACAATGGCCTGGGAGCTCAGTGCAGTGAGGCGGTGTCACTCAGCATCATAGGTGAGTATGTCCTGCCCTCAGCAGCACAAGCACGGACCAGCCACTGGAGTGGATCTCAGGCCCTCCCCACACATACCCATCCCTGCTGCCGGGACAGCTCGGCCCCCACTATTTCTGCCACCAGAACCTTCCTCTGCATATCCTGGGTCCTTCTGTGTTTCCCCTGTAGGAAGCTGGACCTTCATGGCCGCCCAGCCCAAGTGGTCCTCCTCAATGGGATCTTAACTCCCCACTAAAAATGCAAGGGGTTTTTACACCATAAACTGTATTCGGATCTGTAATTATGATTACAAAGGGAGACTTTGGGTCTTTCTGCTCCAAAAACAGGCTTGGCCATTCCTTGTCCAGGTTTTTCTCTCCTGACCCCTGCAAGCCTTTATTCTTACACTCCTTTATTACCAGGAATATAAATATGCCTCAGACTTCCGTATTAAAAACTCCATATTAACATTAGCTCTGTGCGTGGCCTTTCAGGAGACATAACCAGTCCACATTTTTGTACAAAGTGAATCTTAACGCAGTGGAACCATGGGAGAGAAGCACAGAGACGTTGGAACAGGATGGCATGGATGCCACCGGCCACCCTCCACCAAATTCCTCCGTTCTCTATGCTGCCCTCTGACCTCTTGCCATTGAGTGTCGCATCCAAAGGAAAATGGCGTCTTGTGAGCTCTGCTCAGTTGTGACAACCCTACAGGCTGAACCTCCAATCTCCTGTTCCGGGGACCCGGGGAGGGTGGTTGAGATGAATGTTCTGGTCTCCGCTCCGGAGGCAACCAGCTGTGTGACCTTGGCTAAACTTGTTTCCCATAAATTGATCTCTATTTCCACACCCATGAAGTGGGAAAACCAGACTAGATGGGCATTGTGGTCATCCCTGGCCCTAAAATTCTCTGATTTTGGTGCACAGTGGATATGGAGTATTTTGAACTCAAAGGTTCCTGGAAGGAGTATTCAGAAGGAGAAAGGGTAGGTCCCTACCCCTGGGATACATTCCAGAGACAGAGAGGACCATGGCATGGCTGACATATAGACTGACGCTTGAAGTCTCTCCTGGCAGGGCTCCTGGGCACCATGACGATAGAGACAGAGTCACCTGAGCAGGCTGACTTGGGGCAGCCCAGGGCCGGCACTCTCAACGTGCCCAGGGCAGCCATTTCTTTGGCATCCAGGAGACAGCTTGATTTCAGGTCTGATTTTTTTCCATTTATTGAGTCCAACCGTCTTCTCCCACCAGCAGGCAGCACCTGGCTCAGCCAGTTTTCTTGAAATTCACAGAGACTCTTGCTACAAGGCTTACACGCTTACCTCTTAGACCCGTCATGCAAGCATGTAACACCAGCCAAAATGCTGCTCCCTCTCTCTTCACAACACTGTGGACCACACATCATTCCTACCCACGCAGTATTCTTGAGTTTCTGTTCGCCTTCATGCTGTTGTTTCTGATTCCTTCGCACGACTCAGGCTATTTCAGCTGCTGCCATCACACCTGAAGGACTTCCTGCCTCCACGGATTATGTCTGGGCTCTGCACCTAGGGCACAGATCACAGAGACCTGCAAGAAAGAGAAATATTTCTCATTATTACCACCACCATCACCATCACCACCACCACTATCACGACCACTATCACCATCACTATCACCATCACCACCACCTCCACCACCACCACCACCACCATTTCCACCACCATCACCACCTGCACCACCACCACCACCACCACCACCATCACCACCATCACCACCACCTCCACCATCACCAACATCTCTACCATCACCTCTACCTCCACCACCACCACCACCACCACCTCCACCACCACCGTCACCAACATCTCCATCACTGTCATTGTCCTTGTCATTGTCGTCATCATCATCATCATCATCATCATCATCACTGAACCCTCAAATGTGTCTGGCCCTGTGCTTAGTAGTTGGCATGTGATATCTCATCCCATTTCATCTTTAGGATAAACCACTTTTATCCCTAATTTGCAGGAGAGCAAGGTGAGGCTCAGAGGTGGGCAGTAGGCAGTTTACAAATAGCTAGCGATGGGAAAGCCAGGCTGCCATGGTCCTGCCCCAGTCTCCACCTAAGTCTACACCATGACATTCCTTCATCCTCCATGGCCGTGTTTCAGAACAACTTTTGAGTTGTTGACAACTCATTATTCTGAAGGGGTACGTAAATCTTCATAAGAAAATCAGATGGTATGGCAGGGAGAATATAAAAAGTGAAGGTCTCCCTTTACCTGCAGCCACACACTTTCATGTCCACATACTTCCAAAATATAACCACTATTAATAGTTTCATGGGTATTTTTCTAGAAATATTCAAATATATTATAAATATAAAGGTATTAAATTTTTTAACAGAATCAGATTATACATAATCACACAACTTGCACTTTTCACTTAAAACATGTTATCTTGGCTTTAATTTGAAAAATAGATCTTGAGTATCTCTTGTACTTCATCAGTCAGCCAATGAGGCTCTCTCTAGTTTTTAGCTGTCATAAAAATCCCAGCACAGAAACCCTTGTACAAAGACCATTGCATATCTGAGCCTTAAAGGTAGATTTGTTGGGTCAAAGTTGATGTGCGTTTTACATTTGGTAGGTGTTGCCGAATTGCCATGCCAGAAAGTGTCTCAAATTTGCATTCCTGCCTAAAGCATCTCAAGGCACCTGTTTCTCCACAAGTCTATTGGTATTATCTGCCCTTTTAGGTTTTGCCCATCTGGTGGCTGTTTTTATTTATATCTCTTTAATTAGTAATGAAAATAAGTATTTATTGGCTGTTTGAAGTTCTTAGTGACTCATACCCTTGTCACACTTTTCTGTTGGGTATTTTTGTGCCTTTGTAGACTACAGTCCTTCACTTTGGCTGCCATGTGAGTTTCGATCTATTTCCCAAGATTGAGATCTGACTTCTGCCATCCGTTTATAATTACTGCTCCTTTATGAATACGTTAGAAGTAGGAACTTCTGTTGGCTTTTGTCTCCCTCAGTCCCGGTGTCCTGCCCCGCCCTCACCCTCAAGGTGCCCAGGGCCCAAGTCCAGGTGGGGGACGTGGTGGAGCTTCGCTGTGAGGCCCAGAGGGGCTCTCCCCCCATCTTGTACCAGTTTTATCGTGAGGACATCCCCGTGGGGAACAACTCGGCCCCCTCTGGAGGAGGAGCGTCCTTCAACCTCTCTCTGACCACAGAACATTCTGGAAACTACTCCTGTGAGGCTGACAATGGCCTGGGTGCCCGGCGCAGCGAGGCAGTGCTACTCAGCATTTCAGGTAGGTTTCCTGTTCTCAGGCCACCGATGTGGACAGAATGTCCCCTCCAAGGACATCCTGGCAGCCCTGCTGCTGTGTGACCAGGACTCCCTCAGGAGCAGGCGCACAAAGCTGAAATATCACTTTGTGAAGTGTTTCTGAAATGCAGGCACCAGAGTGGGAGCAGGAGGCCCAAGAGGATGGTTGGCTCTAGCGTTCCCTGGTTGGCTCTGTCCACCCTGGCCCCCCAGGTCCCTCCCCACCACTCCCAGGCCAGGGCACCATCTCCAGAGGTCAAAGCAGTCTAGACTGCGAGACTCTCCCTCCAGCTCATGCACAGGGTCTCCCCTCCAGGGCCAGCTGGGAGCATAAGTGGCCTCGTCGCTACTGGTGTCACTGGGGGGCTGTTCAGCGCCCTGAGCTTTGGGGTCGTGGCCCTGCTGCTGTACTGCCGGCTCCTCAGGAAAGCAGGTGGGTAACCTTCGCGTAAGTCCCTGCCCTCCCCGCCCTGTCCCCTCGGGCTCATGCTCTCCCTGAGCTCGCCACCGTTGTCCCCGCCACCATTCCCGTCTCCCCCTTCCCCTCCCAGTCCCCTGGAACTCCTCTTCACAAACACATAGTCCCCTGAATAGCCCCAGAGTGTGGAAGATGCCTTGATGAGAAGAAGTTTATCCCACACCACACACTTGAGGGCGCTTCCCTCCCCACGCTTATGAGGCCCCCAGGAATGGGAGGGAGAGAAGACCGAGAAATAGGAGAACAGAAACCCAAAGGGATCTGGAGACTGAGTGTTTCAATGGGCAGTTTTTTCACGGCTGATCACGTCGGCTTCCCCCAGCAGCTGTCCGCCACTGCTCTTTACGGGATCCTCTTTCATGTTGCAACTCTGTCCCTCTGGGAGCCAGGGTCAGGCATTTCCATGCCATCTGCCATCTCCCTCGGGCATAGCAGAGAAGGGTCCACTTTTAGCGCCTGCCCCTCCCTGCAGCCGTCCCTCTGGTCAAGGCCTCCTTCTCCTGTGGCTCCAATGTCTGCTTTCCTTTGCAGGAGGAAGGCCTACCTCTGACCCCTCCAGGTAAGACCCAGGCTATGGTCCCGTGTGTTCTGGGAGGTGCCCGCAGGGGATCAGAGTGAACCCGGTCTGGTTACCACTGAGGACAGACGGGTCATGCCATCTGTGCGCTGCGGTCTCCCTTGGCATCTGTCAGGGCAATTCCTGGGACCCCTCACTGCTACCTTAGCTACGCGGGCCTTCTGGCATCAGGTGCCAATTCCTGTTTATTTATTAACTTGCACCCTGCACCATTGTTGCCTTGGTTGTCTGAGTGACCGCTGTCAGCACTGGATCCATCCATGCCCTAAGCTCAGCCAGCCTGGAAAGCTCCGCACATGAGGAGCCAAACCAACACCTGCTGTGGGCACAGCCAAGAAGGTTTAGTCACACGACTTGGCCCTCCAGAGAGGCCGCTCACCAGCCAGATGTGGTGCCTGTGAAGAAGCTCTGCCGTCTTGGGTCCCAGAGTCTGACCTCGGGAGCCACACCTTAGCCCACAAACCATCTCTGGGCAAGGCCATGGCGGCAGCACCCCACCCACGCAGGTTCCTCCCACTCCTCATCATGACTGATCTCTGTGCGATCTGAATCTCTCCAAGAGTGGAGGCTTTGGAGCCAGGTTCAGATCCTGGCTCTTCCCCTTTCTAGTTACATGGTCTTGAACAAGTCAGTTTAACTCTTGGAACCACCATTTTCTCCATCTATAGAGGAGGAATAATAATAGAATCCCCCTAACATTGTTATAAGCATTAGCCCAGTGCCTGGTACATGCCAGGTGCCACAACGTCTGGAAACATACCGTGATTTGCCATAGCAGCAGACCATCTGGGATGCATTCATCTATGTCTCTGAGCTTGGCGAAGACCTGCCAACAGGGCGTGATTATTACATTAGCTCCTTCGTCAGGGTTACTGGGAGACACGGCTGCTTCTGTCCCACAGGAGCCCTTCAGACTCAGACGTCCGAGAGCCCACCTACCACAATGTCCCAGCCTGGATGGAACTGCAGCCAGTGTACAGCAATGGTGAGCACCGTGTGGGCAGGGAGCCTGGGACTGGTCCGCAGGGGCGGGGCAGGAGATGACAAGGGACCGTGCGCCTGCCCGGAGGGCGCGTGTCCTGCAGAGAGGGGACTCCAGCTGGGGGACGAGGAAGTAACTCAGACAAGACACAAGAGCCGTACAGTCTCTCAAACTGCAGTTTCTTTGCAGTGAACCATAGAGGAGGAGAAGTGGTGTACTCGGAGGTCCGGAGGGGTCCGCAGGGGGACAGACCTGCAGGTAAGACCTGTGGACACTGAACTTTGACAGCGCTGGCTGTCGGTCAGGTCAGGGGCGGTCGGAATGCAGAGCCGCCCTCAACGGGGTCGCTGGGCTCGTGCCCTTGCGCCCGCCTGCCTGCTGGGGTCCCCAGGCCCACCGTACGGTGCCGCTCCCACCATTCACCGCCAACACCTCAGGATGGCGGCGGGCCACTGAGGCCGTCAGGGCTCCTGCACCCCAGCTGTCATGGGACACAGCGCTGCCGTCCCGTCCCACCTCTGTCCCATTCCTACTGCTGCCATGGCGAATGGCTACAGCTCGGAGGAAGGGGGTGCAATGACTGAGGGGAGAAGTCAGACCCACGTCTCCCTGGGCTGTGCTCCTCTCTGGAGGCCCCAGGGGAGAGAGTCTTCCTTTGCCTTTTCCAGCTTCTCAAGGACACCCCCTCCTCCGTCTTCAGAGCTGGCATTGCTTCATCTCTCTGACTGTTTGTCCCAAGTCAGGTCTGCCTCTGAGAGCAGCCAGGAAACGTTCTCTGATTTGAAGTTCTTAAAATCTCACCTGGATAATGCAGGGCTATCTCCCCATTTATAGGCCCTTAATCTTTTTTTTTTCTTTTAATTTTTTTTAATGTTACTTATTCTTGAGAGAGAGAGAGAGGCAGCGTGAGTGGGGAGGGGCAAAGAGAGAGGGGAGACACAGGATCCGAAGCAGCTCCAGGCTCTGAGCTGTCAGCACAGAGCCCGACGTGGGGCTCAAACTCACAAACCATGAGGTCATGACCTGAGCTGAAGTCTGAAGCTTAACCAACTGAGCCCCCACCACACAACATATGACAGACACTGGAAGGTCCGCACACACATGAGTTCATGTAACTTTGCAGTAACCCTAGAGGTGCGTGACGTTATCCCTCCCACCATATGGATGAGACCACCAGGTCAGAAGGCGCAGTGACCTCCCTGAGGCCACAGAGGGACACGGCCCCTGCTCGGTCAGAGGTCTGTGCTCAAAGCACTGATGAGATTAGAGGTCAATTCTGGCTCTCGGAGGCCCAGGGAGCCGCATGGGAACAAGAGGGAAGGGAGGCCGAGGAGGGGCCGGGCCCAGGCAGAGGCCAAGGGCTCAGAAGGGGGTCCGTGGGGAACAGAGTGCCTGCCACCTGAGTGGGGAAAGGCCCCAGGATGGGACAGGACACAGGGACCTAGGGCTGGGGTGCGGCCTCCTTTCCCAGCTGAGCGCTGCTCTTCCTCCCACAGCAAACTCAGAGTCCGCGCTAGGGCTCCTCTGGACCCACCTGCCTTCCCGCTGCCAGGCCGCCGGCTACTGGCCTCCCGACCCCCAGGGCTCGTCTGTCATCTACTCCCAGGTGAAGGTGGTGTGCCCCCCGGTCTCCGCGGCTCCTCGCAGCTGAGTCCACACACACCCTGTGCATTGCAAGCCCTCCTGGGGACCCGGACACCAGCGTGGGGAGATATGGCTCCTGGCCCCATCCCCCAGCCTCTGCCCTCGGTGTGACCGGAGCACAGGCACTGCAGGATGCCACCGTTTCCCAAGTGACAGCCCGCCCCTCGGGGTCTTTCTGTCCAGTGACATGTTGCTCCCACGAGGGCCATCCTGTCCCCTGGCTTCCTTAGCGGGCTTTAGCTGAGGTCCCTGTTCTGGGTCCCACTCCCACGCACACCCTGACCACTCCCAGTGGGACCTGCTTCTGGACCTCGAGGAGGCCACCTGCCCCCTGCACTGACACCTATCCCCCACAGACACCTGCCCCACACGGACACCTGTGCCCCATGGACACCTGTCCCCCACGGACACCTGCCCCACACAGACACCTGCCCCACACGGACACCTGTCCCCCATGGACACTTGCCCCACACGGACACCTGTGTCCCATGGACACCTGTCCCCCATGGACACCTGCCCCCCACAGACACCTGCCCCCACGGACACCTGCCCCCTACGGACACCTGTCCTCCATGGACACCTGCTCCCCTGCATGGAGGCCCACCCCCGTCCCTCCCCACGAGCCCTCCGGTGTGGGTGCGGGAAGTCCTCCCAGCTGTGCAGAGCTCTTGTGGGGAGGCTCATCCCCATCCCTGTGAGGAGACCTGCACCTTCCGACAGAGACGCCTCAGAACATCGGGTGGACCGAGGAAGCCCGAGAGCCTGATGGAAACCTTAACTGGATTCTGGGTAAAGAAAAAGCCACAGGAGAAACTTTGGGGGCAGTTGAACATGAACTATTTATTATTGATACTATGGAATCAATGATCTGACATTATTTTAAGAATATTTGAAAACATTTGAAATACCTTGAAGTGATTCAGTAAAAATTTTTGAATGTGAGTGTTAGTGTGTGTGTTTGAGTGTGTGTTACTCTATGTTTGTTTTTGTGTGCATTTGTGTGTGTGTGTGCATGCGTGCATGTGCGTGTGCATGTGTGCGCATGTTCATGTGCATGTGTGTGCATGTGCATGTGTGCATGTTCGTGTGCTGTCAGAGGCCGGCTCCGGCAGGTCCAGGGGTCCCTGAAGGATGGACAGTGTCGGCAAGAGAGAGAGTGAGAGAGCCCCGAGATTCTTTCTGATCACCAGGCAGGCATCTCTGTCCTGTCGGTTTTGGCGTCTATTTTAAGGTTCAACAATAACATGACATCAGAAGACAGAATTTTTACAGGGGCTAATTATTTGTAACAAGATGCTTTGATCAGCGGAAGGTGTACAGAAACAGGCTTTACAAAAGTATTCTTGCAGAACCTCCCCATATTCTTGACGTCAGTCCTCCAGATTAAGATACTAACAAACTTCTCTTATTTTGCATGGGTAGGCCTCTAGACAATTTTTAATCACAAGAGGAAGAATGTATATTAAGCTTGTTCCTAAGTTGCTTGAGCGAGGCTTTTCCTTGATGCTGAATGTGCAAGCACCATGGGGGCCCTGAATGTGTCAGTCTTTCCATCTGGGTTTATGTTTTAGCTGCTCTTATCTATCCTCATCCCAGCTG
Source organism: Hyaena hyaena (assembly GCF_003009895.1). Lineage (NCBI taxonomy): Eukaryota > Metazoa > Chordata > Mammalia > Carnivora > Hyaenidae > Hyaena > Hyaena hyaena. The sequence continues at coordinate 826,697 of NW_024081398.1, forward strand.
CCAGCGTAAGGGAGGGTGTTTGTGGAATGTAGGCCTTGAGGAAGGGACTGCTATGCTTCACCAATAAGCAAAGATATATGTAGTAACTTATGTTCTGCCCTTCTCTGTACCTTAACTTTAAATTAGGCTCTTTGTCTTGGGGCCAGGCTCAGTTGTAACTCTTGTGTTCTTAACCCCCTTTATTATCTAAGTCTTGGATCTGCAAGGCCCATAGGAAGAACCTTTTGACAATCATCCAAAGAGATTTCATCTAAAATATCTATTGAAAAGGCAGGAATATGCTTTTCCTTATGAGGTATCTGTGTTCAGAATATGGGTCTGATATGGAATATTGTGAGGCCTGGTCAATACCAGCAGGCTTATTTCCAACATGAGCCAGTAGTAGCAGAAGGAGATACCAGTTTTCGTTTCTCATGGCAGGAGCTGTGCAAACACTACCATATCCTTGCTGTGACTGCCATCCAGAAAGGCCAGTGCGGCCCCCGGCAGTGTGCATGTTCATGTGCATGTGTGCACGTGTGTGTGTGTGTGTCCAGAGAGAAAGAGCACAAATCAGCTGCTGAATGCAAAGACATACAGCATCGGTTGCATTATTCTGTTAACTTTTCTGAGATTTCATTTTTTTTTTTTTTTTACTGAAACATTGAGTGTGGAGCCCAGAGCACCTCAGACCCTTGGTGCTGGGGTGAGGGGTGCTGCCCAGGCCTGCACCCCTCCCGCTGCCATGGGCCCAGACGAAAGCCGAACAAGATCTGGAGGAGCCGAACTGGGGTTTGCACCGAAAGTATTTCCCTTCCTTTCTTCCCGGTCGTTCCTCCCTGAAGGTTTCCTGATGGAACCGTTTGCTCTCAGCAAAGGCAGCGGCCAGCGGTGCCCGGGGCTGGCATTGAGGACCCGGTATAGTTTCAGTTCAAAGGCCAGCAGATTCCAGACCCAGGAGGAGCCAACATTTCAGCCTGAGTCCAAGGCAGGAAGGAATCGTATGTCCCCACTTGGAGCTAGTCAGGCAGGAGAAGTTTTCTCTTACAAGGAGGAGGCTCAGCTTTTCTTGCTCTATCCAGACCTTCCACTGAGTGGGTGAGGCTCACCCACATCTGGGTGAGAACAATCTGCTTCACTCCATCCACTTTAGATGTTACTCTCTTCCAGTAACACCCTCACAGACACGCCCAGAACAATCCAAATATCTGGGTGCCCGGTCAAATTGACACATTAAAACCACCACCATAATCATAATGGTGGCCTCTTGGCTCCATTAAACCTTTAGGGGTTTTCCTCAATCAGCTCAGGACAATGAATCCTTATTTGGGGGGGTCTCCTCAAACAGGACAGGTGCCTGTATGGCCCCCCTCGCGTTTATGGTTAAGAGAATGTTAACTGTTCCTAGGTCACAGCTGCTTTCTCTTTCTGTTGTGCCTTCTGTCCCTCCCCGAGGTCCACCTTTCTCTGTGACAGTGGGCTTACCTGCAGCCCATCTCCCGATTTAACGCCTTCTATTTCAGCTAGGCAGCCTCGGTGTCGCTCCCGTCCTCCCAGACCCACCCAGCAGAGACTATTGAAGAATTCATGAGCATCAGGTAGCACGTGAAGCATTGTGCATAAATCACTAGGCTCTCCCAATAAGCCCATGCGATAAGTATCTATCAGTGTCTCTTTTACAGATAGGGAAACTGAGGCCAAGATTATATCATTTCCCTGAGGACATGCAGCAGTAAGTTGGAGCTAGAAGTGCCCGGCATCAGAGTCCACACCCTTCGCTACCTGTGCAAAAGAGTGATTTCTCCAGATGCATCCTCTGGGGGCTCTGACTGACACAAGCAAGGAGGGCCTCTCGTCAGTGCCCGGCCCCTGGGCAGCAGCCCTATGCATCTGCAGCTCTTGGGCCTGAGGCCGCCATCAGAGGAAAGATCAAGGCCAGGCCCCAGCAGGGCTCGGGCTGATGGGCACGCTGACAGCAAGGTGCCTAGGGAAGGCGGGCCCAGGCCGGCCTGCGTTAGGAGGGAAAGCAGAGGAAGCCAGCGTGAGGACAGACAGACAGACGTCAGTGGGCAGAGATGCTATTACACGGGGCCAAGGGCTGAGCCCCAGTTCCTGAGATCTGCTGCCTAGCCGGTGTGCGCCCTGGGCAGCTGCCTGGCCGGGGGGTTTTGTGCCCTCACACGGAGAGCGAGTAATGAGAGCGCCCGCCCCGAACGGTGTGGTGAGTGAGCACTAAGATGTACAAACTGTAAAAGAACGTTTTCTCTGTTTGGCAGTTTCCCATAAAGTTAAACCCACGCTTACTGCCCCACCCAGCAATCCATGCCTCCCGGGCACTTACCCAAGGGAAGTAAAAACCACCATTTACACGCAAAACCTGCACACGAATGTTCTTGTCAGCTTTGATAACAGTCACCAAATGATGGAGACAACACAAGTATCCCTAACGCGGTGAACTCATAAATCGAAGGAACAAATTATACACCGTGGAATCCCACTCAGCACTCCGCAGCCCAAAGTGCCAGCGTGTGCACCAGGGGCCTGAACCTCGAGTGCATCGGAGCAAGTGAAGGAAGCCATCTTCACAAACTACCGACGGCACGCCCCCGTTTTTATGCTGTTCCAAGGAGGGGTCAGCACAGGCCAGCAGACAGGTCAGCGGGAGGGCGGGTGGAGTGTCACCACCTCGGGCACGGGGACTTGATGACAGCCGTGGGATGTTCTATCTTGACTGCGAGGGGCTTACAAGATCATGTATACAGACGATGCACTAAAAAGAATGTAAACTTTTTTTTTTTTTAATTTTAAACGTTTATTTATTGAGAGACAGAATGTGAGCAAGGAGGAGCAGAGAGAGAAGGAGACAAAGAATCAGAAGCAGGCTCCAGGCTCTGAGCTGTCAGCACAGGGCCCAACACAGGGCTTGAACCCACAAACCACGCGATCATGACCTGAGCTGAAGTCGGACGCTTAACTGACTGAGCCCCCCAGGAGCCCCATGATTGTAAACTTTTAAGTTGAAGGAGGCCTGCCTTTCCATGAAGTTCAATGCCTGCTCTGGGGTGCTGGCCATGAGACCGCGCAGCTGCCCTCCTGTGCCGTGCAGGTGGCGCAGGGTCTCCTGGGTGTTCTGTGACGATGCAGGACTGATGCCAGGCACATGAGGGGAGCTCCTTCAGCAGCAACTGTGCACCGTCACCTGTAATTACAGTTATCACCAGGTGGTGCCGATGGTGCCAGGACACGTGTCACCTGTATTAAAATGACAAACAGCCTTGAGGGTGACGAAAGTAGGTCTCTCTTCTCTTCCAGCTCAAGGACCACATACACGACAAAGGCTCAGCCAAAGCTGCTCTGACCGTCCGGCCCAGAACAGTCTCTCTGGATTCCAAGGAGGGACGGGGCGGGGGCGGGGCTCCCATCAGGCGGCTGTGGCCGACACCCTGTGACGATGGTCTGTGCTGCCCTGGGAGCTCAGCCCTGCCGAGGGGACGAGGCCTCGGGGAGGGCCGTGTGGTCTCCGGACTGTTTGCTCCCCGGCCTCACGACGACGACGCGGGAGCTCCCAACCTCTGTGTGTCCAGGCTGGCCCTGTGCGCACTGCCGGCCCCCGCACACGTCACCACAGGACAAACGACAGGAGCTGGAGACAGCTTGGGTCCCGGGCTGGGGTGTCTGTGATGGAGGCAGGACGGTGGATCCAGCCCTCGCACACACCCCCACACCCCCACCCTGGGACACTCGACGCGTCTGTGCTCATGGGAACGTCAGGACAAAACCAAGTAATATCTCAGGTGTCTGTGCATTCACATTTTTTCTGGTCTGTCGTCTGTGGTCAACGTGAAGATCGGCTGGTTGAATAAAGTGGTGGTGGAGAAATGCTGTGGGTGAGGAATGGACAATTCAGGAGGCCCGGGTGGAGGCCCTGCCTTAGGGGATGAACTCAGAGCCCCCGAGACCAAGGGGTGCATGTGGTTTAAGCCCCCGCCCTGATGGCAGCCGTGATGGCTAACTTTATGCGTCCACTTGACCGAGCTGAGCGAGGCCCTGAGAGCTGGCTCACCTCTTCCCAGGCGAGTCTGTGAGGGCATCTCCTAAAGAAAATAGCGCTTACATCTGGGGACAGAGCAAAAGCCACCCCTACCACCGTGGGTGGCATCAGCCATCGGTTGAGACCCCTCCAGAAGAAACGGGTGGATGGAGGGCACACGCCCCTATCCTGGAGTGGGCCACCCGCCCTCTCCCGCCCCCAGTCCCGCCGACGGGGCCTCCTCGGCCTCTGCTATGCAAGCTGACGCTCATAAAGCGTCTCTGTTCCTACGGAGAACCCGGCCAAACCTGCAGCCCCAGGGGGCCAGAACCGCTTGTCACCAGGAAAGTCCCCGCTAACGAGATTTAGAGAAAAAGCCTTGGGGGTGGGGGGGTGGAATCTTTTATTGTTTGTGCTTTGGTTTTGATTTTGGTTTTTGTCTTGTTCGCACCTCAAGCTCCTAACAACCTACAGGAAGAGGAGACTGGTTTCTACAGAATAATACACAGTGAACCTTGACGTTTCAGTAGTTTAAAGGATGAGATGTTTAGATAAGTTACTGAAGCCGTAAGAAGATAAGGGGGGAAAGCTCGAGGTGACTGGGAAAGGTAAGTAGGTTTGCACAAACAATTCCACGCTAGCTGGTCAAACCGCTCCTGCGCCTGGTGCCCGAGGACTTGCTGAGAAGGTCATCCAGCCAAAGGACCAACTGCACAACTCTTTCCTAACAAAACAAAAATTTTAGGGATTTGTGAATGTTTTTATGAAAACCTGAATGTAACATAGGGCTCTTGGTGCGCTAGTCCCTCTTCCGTACCTAACAAGACCTGCCCAGTCCCAGCTCCCACCAGCACTGGTGAAGGACCCCCAGGGACTTTGGCCACGACCTCCCCACCCTGGCTCCCCTCCGTCTGCTGGCGACCCCCCCCACCCCAGAGCCACTGCCTGTGAGGGTCTCAAAAACACTCTCAGCTGCTTGTAAGCCAAGGATTAAATCTGCAGGAGTTCTTGAACTTTTTCAAGCATTTTATTTTTTTTAATTTATTTTTACTGTTTTTATTTATTTTGAGAGACAGAGAGACAGAGAGACAGAGAGAGAGAGAGAGAGAGAGAGAGAGAGAGAGTGTGTGTGAGAGCAGGGGAGGGGCAGACAGAGAGAGAGAGAGAATCCCAAGCAGGCACTGCCCTGTCAGCACAGAGCCCAACATGGGGCTCGAACTCACAAACCATGAGATGGTGACCTGAGCTAAAACCAAGAGCTGGATGCTCAACCCACCGAGCCATCCAGGAGTTAGATTTTGTCCAGGGAGCCCCAGGAGTTAGATTTTGTCCAGGGAGCCCCAGGAGTTAGATTTTGTCCAGGGAGCCCCAGGAGTTAGATTTTGTAACTTGCCTATTCTGTGTTCTCTAGTCTGTATCCCCAGATCTAAAACCAGTAAAATCCTGAAAGAGGTGCAGAAATAGCCAAGCACAAAGGGGCTAAGTCCAAAGTCAGGGGCAGGGGAGGAGGAGACCAACACTGAAGTGGCTGGTGAAAGCGCCCTTTAGGGAAAGGTGAGAAAGTTGGGCCCTGGGCCCTGTGAGAGGGAAGGAGGGGCCGAGATTGGTCACAGGAAGGCCGGTGAGACCCTCCAACACTCTGGACACCCTAGGTCCCCCCTGGGCCTGGGGTCGCATCATGAGGTCATGAGGTCACCAGCTTCAGAAGGAAAGGGCTCTCCAGTTTCTGTTCTTCACGTGAGGCCCTTGAGAGCCAGTGACCCTGTGTGGTGGGGACAGATCGCACAGACCACCCTCACAGGGACATGGAAACCCAACAGGTGCAGGCTCATGTGACCAACAAACAGCAGCATGTGTGGTGGCCATGTGGCCAGTGAGTGAGGCAGGCTTCATGGCCAACAGTGTTTTCTAGAAGGGCTGGCGAGAATAAGCACATGGCGAGGTTTCAGAGCAAGAGTTTCCTCCCAACTAGCTCGAAATGAAAGAGACGGAGCTTGAGAAAAATACACAGCAAGCAAATACGTAACAGTTGAAACCGAGTGTTTCAAAGCCTGGCTCCAGGTGACAGAGCCCCTGACAGATAGTCTGTCCCCCACAACCAGACCTTCGTTCCCGTCTGGCCAGCTGCACGAGAATGCAGAAGGGCCCTTGGCAGAGCTCTGGACAGGCGGAAAGATGCCTGGCGGGGACAGAATGGCACGTATGGGCATCTGCAGGAGCAGCAGCTGGCCTCAGCCCACAGGGCCAAAGCTCCGCCCCATGGGGCTGTTTCCAGCCCTTCTGTGAGCTCTCGGCAAGCTTCTATGCTGGTGTAACAGGACTGCGCAGCAAGCGTTCACCCTCAAAGCCCAGAAACATCCAGAAAGAGAGCCACCGGGGAGGGTGGAGGCGGAAGGCTGTGTGTTCCTCACCTCGGCCTCTGCCTGGTCTCGGGCAACAAGGAGGCACAAAGTAACCAACATGCCCTTGCGTCCCACGTGAAGAAGCTGTGGGTCCAGAACAGACACGTGCGGCTTTCTTTCAGCCGGGGCAAGAGGTGAGCAGGGCTCAGGAGCCCTCCGTGACGACGCGTGTTTTGTCAGCCATGAGGGTGGAAAGGGCACATGATGGTAACCGGCCAGGGTTTCCTTAAAGCAGAGGCTTGCATGAATTTCTTTACCCTATTTTGTCAGAGCGCTGCACCCGGGCTCAACGTCTCTTTACAGAAAGGTCACCAGAGCGTCGGTGCTGCTTCCAGATGGGTCAGCACAGCGCTTTCACAGCCTGATGTCACTGCGCTTGGCCACCAGCCAGGAGACTTCAAGCCCCGTTCCCCAAAGGGCCAGCTTCCAGTGATGGCTGGGACCCTGGGCAGATCCCCACCCCTGCTGGATGGGAGCTGTGAGCGTCTGCTCAGACGCCTGGTGAACACTTCTGCCGATGACATCAGTCCAGGGCGCGTCTAGCCCAGCTGCGAGCATCATGGGACCACTGTAATTCTTAAAATGTCTTCTTGGAAACTTCCTCTAAAAGGCACATGATGCCTACTTCTCTCTGTATGGTTGTTCCCAGTGGCCAGAGAGCTGCAGTGTGCACAGACGGAACAGCAGAGACGAGGGGCTGCTGGTCACCCCATTTCAAGACTCCATCCCCCGAAAGGCTAGTGTATCCAAGGACCATTCAGCCGGCCTGCAGTTCCACCTCACACCACCGGGTGTCGCTGGCAGTACAGGCACAGACCCCGCCAGGATCTCAGATCCTCTTAAAACTCCCCGTGCCTTGCATGGATGGAACGAGAGCGTGTTATGCTGAGCGAAATAAGTCAGGCAGAGAAGGACATATGCCATATGTTTGCACATGTAGGTGGATTAGGAGGAAGTTAACGGAGGACGAAGTGGGAGAAGAAGGGGAAAAAATAGCTGGGGAGAGGGAGGGAGGCAAACCATGAGAGACTTGAATGCTGAGAACAAACTGAGGGCTGAGGAGGGATGGGGCAGAGGGGAGGGGGGATGGGCACGGAGGGGGCACGTGTGGGGATGAGCACGGGGTGTTCTATGGAAACCAACTTGACAATAAACTATTGAAAAAAAAAAAAACAACTCCCCATGCCCATTTTGAACTCAGTGTTGGTTGAAAACAATTTGATTACTACACGACTCAAATGTGCGCAAATATAAAATCCCTGTACCTTATACTTCTCGAATAACAATGAACATTTAAAGGATAAAACCAGAAACAGAGCAATAAAATGCAAGGTAATGCTGATTTAATGCCGTGGGTGATGTTATTATTCCGGTTGCCCTGGAACTAACTTGGTGATTTGGAATTTGATGAGACTAGTGAGCATTCATACTTTTTGATCCGCTGGTTACTTGCGGCCGTTCACTATACACATGATCGACCACACACTGAGTCTTTTTTTCATTTGGAACTTGACTCATCTGAGAGGCCCGTGGGTGGCACAGTCAGTTGGGCGTCTGACTCTTGATCTCAGCTCAGATCTCCATCTCAGGGTAAGTTCAGGCTTCACATTAGGCTCTGCACTAAGCGTGAAACCTACTTTAAAAATGTTTTTTGGTGGCTCAGTCGCTTAAGCATCTGACTTCGGATCAGGTCATGGTCTCATGGTTTGTGAGTTTGACCCCCACATCGGGCTCTGTGCTCACAGTGCCAAGCCTGGAGCCTGCTTTCAGATTCTGTGTGTCTCTCTCCCTGCCCCTCCCAAGAATAAATGATAAATAAATAAATAATAAATAAATAAATAAATAAAACTTTAAATTTTTTAAAAATGTTTTTAATAAAAAAATAAAAGTTGATCATTTTAAATCACTAACCCATTCTTTTGATGACCCAATAAATAGAAGAATATAAACTCACTATCCAATTCACTCCTACCCCATCTTACATACCCTTTGCAGTACTGACTCATTATAATGCTGATGACCTTTGAGTTATATAAATATCGACCATTGCAGTTACTATTAATATCTTCCTCATACTCGGCAGCCAATGAGATCTCGCTGACCTTGGCGAGGAGGAGGTCCATCCCCCCTGCACTTCCTCGAGCTGTGGCCGGGGCCCCAGATGGACAGCTGTTTAGTTCCTGCCCTAGAGGCCTTCCCAGACCCAGGCCTCCACCACAGCCACCTCCCCCGCCTTTTGCATCAGAGACCAGTGACCCCAGAGCCATGAGCTGCTGCAGCTGTTGCCTGCGAGGCCAAGAATGTGGGTTCCCCTCCCAGCTCGGGCTCAGCTCAGCTCAGCTCTGCAGCCTCAGCTCTGGGCCTCACGGTGCAGGGTCTGAAAGGGGCCTTAGCAGAAGATCATCAAATGCTGGAGACAACTGGGGAGCCAGCGGTCCACGTGGGCACCATCCCACCCCAGCGCCTGAAATTAAAGTAGAAAGTGAGGAACACTGACCACCCCCCCAGCTCACCTGAGCTACCACATCCTTCCCACAGTGCAACTGTGCACAAGACATGGAAGGATGTGGCTGGGTATCTGCTGAAAACAGCTGTAAATGCCGCTTTGAGATTTCAACATTCTGGCCGCTGCTCTGCAGCGTCTATGCTTTGCCCAGACACCGACGAGCACCTCATTCCAAGTGAATGTAATTCTCAGTCTTCTGGGTTTTCCCAGTAAAATTTAAAAAAAAAACCACTTTGTAACTTGTGCAAAGCTCTTCATCCTCACCCAACAATTTCTCCCAGAGGGTTTGCAAAAAAGCAGAGTTTGCCAGCGTGTTGTTTTCTCCAGGCTCTGCTCCTAGAGATAATGATGTTGGCTACCCAAGTGCTGTGCAAAAACGAACACACACACACACACACACACACACACACCAAATCAAAAGGGCATTACTGTCACCATGGAATGGAACAAATTCATAAGCCTAGGCCACTAGCCTCAGGTGCAAGTGCTCATAGCAAGTTCAGAGCAAATCCACAGACTGAGCTGCAGCCCACGGTCCCCTGTCTAACCCCACCTGCTGAGTAGCCACAGGCATCAACACCGGCCCAACCACATGGTTCTGAAAGGGGGATCCAAACAGAAAGGGGAGGCACAGTTTTACTCATAATGTCTTTTTTAAGGTTTTTTTTTAAATTTTTGCTTATTTTGAGAGAGAGAGAGAGAGAGCGAGCAAGAGAGAGTGAGCACATGCAAGCAGGGGAGGGGCAGAGAGAAAGAAAGAATCCCAAACAGGCTCCACACTGTCAGTGCAGAGCCCCACCCATGTGAGGCTCGTTCTCACAAACTGTGAGATCACGACCTGAGCTGAAATCAAGAGTCGGACCCTAACTCACTGAGCCACCCAGGTGCAGTCATATCTTGAGGAACATGACAGACCAAACTGTCCCCACCCCAACCAAAGAAGTAAAAAACCTAAATGAATCTAATACAGAGTTGTAGGAAAGTTAGGTTTTCTTCCTCTGGGAAACACAAGAAAATCTTGCACATTTAAAATTGGTGACTTCCACTCTATGCACCTTACACATCAATTAAAAAAATAGCTGATGGAGAACAAACCCTGCTCCCCCCACTTCAGCACCTTTCCACACTCTTTCCTCCGCGGTTCCCGGGCTCCACTGGCCCCTGGGATCCCCTGCTTCATCCGGAAGCGTTTGCTGTTCATAACTAAGGATGTTTCTTTAACATGTGGTTGACTCTTTCGACGCATGCTACCTCTTCCTGGTCCTGGGAAGAGGAGAAGCAGAAGGCTGGACAAACCCTTGTCTGGCATCTGGATCGGTCCCCACCATGGTCTAGATTATCCATGAGCCTCCGGGCTTGTAAGCCTGTCTCAGGGGCCCCAGTAAGTTCTGTTTGCCTTGAAGGATGCGTAATGCATGCGTTTATTCAGATGTTCACAGTGAGGGAGCCACCATCACAATGCAGATGGGGAGCATTTCCATCACTAACCCTTTTTCAATCTGTCCCCCTCTCTCTGGATCCCCCCAGATTTAGGCAACCCATGCTGATCTGCTTTTTGACACCTGTAATTTGGTCTTTCCTAGAAATTTATGTAAATTGAGTCAGTCGGTCTATAAACCTTTGTGTCTGACTCCTTTCGTGTATTTGTATCCTATCCTTCTGTGTGTATTTGTAACCCACATCTCCCTGATGCTGAGTAGAGCTGCCCTGTCCCACAGAATGATCACCCATCCACCCACGGATAGACATCCAAGTTGTTTCCAGATCTGGGCTGTTACAGATACAGCAGACACTAGGAACACACACATCTTCGTGTGAGTACGTTTGATCAGGGCTGGGACCAGGGTGTGGCAAGGAAAGGGATCAGGTACAAGATTTAAGGAGACACTCACTCTCAGGTCCTGCAAGAGCAGCCCGGGGTGGGGGAAATTTCCCTCCCTGGACATCTATCCATCTGCCCTGGTCTCAGCCTTGCTTTTCATTTCTTTGGGAAGAGGACTTTGGAGTCAACAACCAAGTGTGAGATTTTTCTGGCTCATACAGTCAATTTACATTTTAAATTATAAGAGACTGGGGTGCCGGAGTGGCCTAGTCAGTTGCAAGTCCGACCTCGGCTCAGGTCATGATCTCCTAGCTCGTGAGTTCAAGCCCCACGTCAGTCTCTGTGCTGACAGCTCGGAACCTGGAGATGCTTCGGATTCTGTGTCTCCCTCTCTCTCTCTCCGCCCCTCCCCTGATTGTGCACTCTCTCTCTCAAAAAAATACAAAAATAAATAAAAATCATAATAATGATAAATAAATAAAATTGTAAGAGACTGCCAGGCCAGTTTCCAAAGTGGACCCACCGCTTCCAGGACCTCCCGCGAGGCCTGGGTGCAGGCGGCTGTAGCTGCTTTCTCATACCTGCGTGCTGGCCCTCGTGCCCTGTGCACTGCTATCTCCTTGCGACCCCAATTCGCATTTCCCTCATGACCAATGATGGTCAGCACCTTTGCACATTTCATGGGCTTCTTCGCCTTCTGTCTGTCCCCTAGTGAAGTGTCTGCTCAAATCATCTGCTCGTGTTCTAGAGGCTGTTCACCCCATTGCATCTTATTCTAAGACTTCTATGCAGGTTCTCCAGATGAGGCATGCATCAGACGTGTGGTTCGCAAATATTTTCTCTTACTGTGATGTCCTTCCCTATCGTGACCCGAGATTTGAGTAAGTTTTTTTTAATCAGTTTCCTGGGAGTTTATACCATATACAGTATTTTGTCAAATACTTTTTCAGAGTACTGAGATGATCAGGGGTAACACAGTGAATCACACCGCATGATTTTGCATGTGGAACCAATCCTGCCTTCTCAGCATGAACCCCACTCGGTCAAAAGGCAGGATCCTCTTTATAAATTGCAGGTCCAAGTTTGCTGATCTTTTGATAAGGAAGTTTGTATCTGTGTTCATGAAGAATACTGGCCCATTACTTTATTTTCTTGTATTGCCTTGATTTGGTATTTAAATACCACTAGCCAGCTTATTCTACAACTTAGAAAACGTTTCCTCTTCTATTTTCTGAAGGCACTTTTTGTAGCACTTATTTCTGCCTTTAGCATTGGGCAGACTTCCCCATTGAAGCCACATGAGCCTAGAATTTTCTTTGTGTGAAGATTTTTAGCCATAGCTTTAGCTTCCTTAACAGATATAGGGCTATTCAAGTTCTGTAAGCTTTGGTAATTTGTGTTTTTCAAGGAATTTTTATATCACCATATCATCAAATTTGTTGATAAAGTTGGTTGTGATATTTCCTTACTGATACTTTGAGGTGTGTTGTATCTATAATAATGTTCTCTATCTTCTGATGTTGATAATTTGTGTCCTCTCTCCATTTTTTCCGTATTACTTAGCTAAATGTTGAACAGTTTTGTTATGTCTTTAAGACTCAGTGTTTGATTTGCAGATTTTTTCCTCTATTGTATTTTCTGCTTTCTATTTCCTTGACATCTGCTCCTTTCTGTATTGTTTTCTTTATTCTGCTTAGTTTGGATCTAATTTGCTCTTGTTTTTCTAACTTAGAGGTTCCTGGGTGGTTCAGTGCACTCAACATCTGACTTGAGCTCTGGTCATGATCTCACAGTTGGTGAGTTCGAGTCCTGCATTGGATTCTATGCTGACAGTGTGGAGCCTGAACCTGCTTCGAGTTCTGTGTGTGTCTCTCTCTGTCCCTCCCCTGTTCACACTCTGTCTCTGTCTCTCAAAAATAAACATTAAAAAAAAAATTAAGATAGAATCTTAGGTGATTGAGAACTTTCTCACTTTCTTAAATCAGAATGTAATGCTCTTCTGTTTTAGCTACATCCCAAAATTTTTATATTAAAATTAAATATGTTGTGTTTTTATCATTACTTACTTCAAAAATCCTTCCCAACTTCCTTGGTGGTTTCTTCTTTGACTTTGTAGGTCAAAGTGTGTTGTTTAAAGTTGGTTGTTTGATTTCCAAATATGTGGTGACTTTTAAAAAAATGTGTTAGGGGCATTTGGGTAGCTCAGTCAGTTAAGTGTCCAACTTCAGTTCAGGTCATGATCTCATGGTTCATGAGTTCAAGCCCTGCCTCGGGCTCTGCATTGATAGCACTGAGCCTGAAGCTCACTTTGGATTCTGTGTCTCCCTCTCTCTCTCTCTGCCCTTCCTCTGCACATCCATGCTCTCTCTCTCTCTCAAAATTAAATAAACATTTCAAAAAAGATGTTTTATATTTTTTGACCTTTAACTTAATCTTGCTGTGGTCAAAAACCACCTGTGTGATAATTCAATATTTCAAAAATGATTCCAGTTTGTTTTATGACTGATAATATGGTCTGTCCCAATGAGCATTTTATATGTGCCCTTGGAAGGTTGTGTGCTCTGTAGCCACTGGATGTCATGCTCTATGAATGTCAGTTGGATTAAAGAAGTTGGCTATGTCAATCAGATCACCTACATTCTTTTTGATTTTTTTTTTTTTTTGTCTAATTGTTCTATTCATTGCTGGCACAGATGTATGTGTGAGTGTTCAAGATAGTACTATGAATTTTGCTTTAAACAACCATGTGTTTTTTAAAAATCCAAGACAAGAAAACCAAAATTACGTACAGGCTTTTATATCTATTACGTTGTTACCATTTCCAGTGTCTTTGTTTCTTTCCTGCTGATCTGAGCTGTCCTGAGTCCTTTCTCCTTAGACTGAGGAAGGCTCTGGAATTGCTTTGCAGGTAGGCTGTGACTATTTATCTGAAACTGTCTTTAGCTCTTTGTTTCTGAAGGAGTTCAATAGATGACAAATTCATTAGATACCAATTGACATTTTTCCTCCCTTTGGTACTTCGAACAATCATTCCAATGTCTTTGGTGTGTAGAATTTCTGAACAAAAAGTCCATCATCGTTCCTCCGAAGGCGACATGCCATTCTTCCTATGGCTGCTATTTATTAATTTTGAGAGAGAGAGAGAGTGCAAATGGGGAGAACCAGACAGAGAGGGAGAGGGAGAATCCCAAACAGGCTTCATGCTGTCAGCACAGAGCCCAAAGTGGGGCTTGATCTCAGGAACCATGAGATCATGACCAGAGCAGAAATCAAGAGTCTGATGCTTAACTGACGGAGCTTCCCAGGAGCCCTTAGCCAGATCTTCTCTTTCCTCTGCTTCCCAGGAGTTTGACTGTAATGTGACCAGTGGCCATCGTGTTTGAGGAGTTTGACTGTAATGTGACCAGTGGCCATCGTGTTTGAGCTGCCTGGATTTGAAAATTAATGTTTTCCATGAAATTTTGGACAAGTGTGAGTCATTTTTTTTATTTCCTCAAATATATTTTCTGCCTTATTGCCCCTCTTTTTCTGGTATTCCAATTACTTATATGTTGAATTTACTCATATTATCCCATCATGTTTGAGGTTCTGTTCATTTTTAATCAATGGTCATTCACACTTTTACTCTAGATGAACAATTTCTACTGATTTGTCTTTTAGCTAATGAATTCTCTCTCTCATCATGCCTAATATGCTTATGAGCAAATCAAATAAATATTTTTTAACATTTATTTATTTTTGGGAAAGAGCAAGTGGGAGAGGCAGAGAGAGGGGGGACAGGGGACCCAAGCGGGCTCCACGCTGACAGGCTGACAGCAGTGAGCCTGATGGGGGGCCCGAACTCGCAAACCGGGAGACCATGACCTGAGCCGACCGACTCAACCACCTGAGCCACCCAGGCGCCCCTCAAGTAACTATTTTTAACTTTAGTGATTGTACTTTTTAACTCCAACATGTCCATCTCATTTCTTTTCTTTTCCTTTTTTTTTTTTTACAATTTCTATTGTTCCACTGAGATACTCTATGTGCTCATTTATTTGCTCCCCATCTTCCTCCATTATTTGAATATATTTATTAGACCACATGTAAATGTTTTGCTTGCTAAGTCCAACATCTGAGCCCTTCCGAAAGCAGTTGCTATAGGTTGCCTTTTTTCCCACTGAATATGTATCACACTTTGCTGTTTGTTTGCATGCATAGTATTTTTGGAAAAAAACAAAACTAGTCGTTGTAAATAATATGCCATAGCATTTCTGGATTCTGCCCTGTTCTGGAGATGATCGTGCATCTAGGAAGCAGTCAATCTGCTGAAACTGGAAGAGTT
This sequence comes from Hyaena hyaena, assembly GCF_003009895.1. NCBI lineage: Eukaryota > Metazoa > Chordata > Mammalia > Carnivora > Hyaenidae > Hyaena > Hyaena hyaena. The sequence goes on from NW_024081398.1 coordinate 841,760, forward strand.
GTCTCCCATCTAGCTTCCCTGTATGTGCTCCCCTGACTTCTCACAGCTGTCATCTCGGCCTGTGGACCCCCTGCCTGCAGAACCGGATCTGAGCAGAGATGGCCTCACCCGCCCATCAGGCTCCTTGCTTCGGGACCATTCTGTTTTTACCAGCAGCTCTGCCAGGGTTGAACTCTGTTCTTTAACAGAGTTACATCGAAGCCCTTCTGGCTTTGGCTTTTTGCCATCAAGCTGCCCACCCACCATTAGTGAATGAATTCAGAAAGACTCGGGTTTCAGTTTGCCTCTGCAGAGAACGACCCTAGGACTCAGGCCCTAATCACCCGACCTTCCATTTTCACATGACATCATGGGAAAGCATCTGCCTGCTCAGGACAGGTTTGTGGATTAAATGGAAGGAGAGAAATCAGCATGGGGTCTGGCACACAGTGGTGCACCTGCTCTTGCTGTGGGGTCGGGGGAGGCGCTGAGGGTCCTGGCAGCCCAGGGGCTGCGGCTGGGGAGCAGGACAAAGGGCCCCAAACGGAAGCACGTTCACATCTCGCGTCTGCAGCCTGGGGAGGGACAGCAGCTCCTCTCAGTCTCCAGAAGAAGATGGCCCATTGTCCCTCCGGTTCCCCCAGATCCCCGAATCCTTAGGATTTTCTTCCTTGTAGATCCTCTCTCCACAAAATGTAGTGATTTCACCATCCCAAATATGATAGGATTTTTCAAGGGATCATATTCAGGGATAAGTGTAGAAAAATCAAAAAATAGAAAATACAAGCAGCTCAGGAACCTGGGACACATGTTCTAATTGCTAATGTTCTAGACACACAAGTGCTGTGAGGAGCAAGGACTGTAAGTAGTTCACACTCTGTTCCTCATCACTCACATCTGTGAATAAATAACAAGGAGGAAAAGAAACCAAAAATATCAGGAACGATTTATGCTCAAAAGTTGTCCACAGTATTCTCTGTTAAAGACCTTCTCTTTTAAAAAAGAATTTAAAATTTTTAAATTAATATTAAAAAGACCTTCCCAATTGTGAAAATAATATATAAAGTACAGAACATAAACATAACCTAATGAATTTGAAAGAGACATCCAACGTAAGCAGCAGGATCAGGACGGGAGGTGGGGAGTCAGGACAGGGCGCTGCTGGGAATCTGCGCCAGGAGCACAGCCAGCACGTCCCTGGCGCAGGAGGTCTCTCCTGGAGACGGGCGTTCTGGAGAAAATCAGAGGCTGTGGCACCGGTGACCTCACTGCCCCACACGGGCCCAGTGGCCCGCCCATCCACCCCTGACCATCCCCAAATCCCTCTGTGGTGGGAGCTCGCTGACTCAGGTGCAGCTGACTGTAGTTCCGGCTGGTCCAGGATGGTTTTGAGCCCAAGGCCCGCGGGCCAGCACTGAAGCCATGGTGCCCAAGGGCTGGGGCGCAGTCCTGAGGCTCAGGGTCATCGTCTATGTTAGCTGCTTCCTGGTCAGAAAGTGTCGAAAGCGGCCAAGTGAGGCAGAGCAAGCCCCACCCAGAGCAAGGCCAGAGGCGTTGGCCTGTGTGGAAAGCAGGCAGTGCAGGGGGGAGGCTGTGGTCAGCAAAGGGCCTCTGTGGATGTCAGAGCCTGCAGAGCTGTGGCCACAGGCCTATTTCCTCTGCCTGAGGGTGTGAGAAAGGAGAGAAGTTGCCCTGGGCAGGGTCTCCTTCCCCCACCAATGTGGCTTTTCAAGGTCAGGAAGGACTTGGCTCTGGAAAGACCAGTGGCCTAAGCGCCTGAGATATGGTCCTGACCCTGCCACATCCCGGCTGCCAGACTGCGGGCTCATCAAGCACCCTAAATGGGCCCCGACTTTCCTCATCTGTAAAATGGACGGTAGTCACAATCCCCGCTGTTTCTCACAGAGACCGTGCCTGTGAACGATGGAAACTTAGACACACTGTGCACAGTGACGTTGGCTCTTACTGCTAATGGCGGGAAGTGACGGAGATCCGTATCTGGAGGCTGAAAATGTCCACGGTGTGGTGCCAGCATGGAGTCCGCGGTGGCTGCCTCTCCAGTGTCCCTGACCTGCAGCTGCTGGGGGCTCTGTCCTGGGCCCTGGGCCCCACCCCCCACTGGCTTTCACAAGCAAACCCTCCTCCCCTGAGAGGGCTCCCCTGGGGTGTAGGGACAGACAGGGGCATGGCCGAATTGCTCCCCATCATGCTGGAGTGTGGACTCCATCCAGGAATTTCTTCCCTCAAGGCTCAGGGACTGAGCCTCCTGAAGGACCGTCCCCGTTACTGGACAGGAGTCAGGGAAGAAAGCAGTGTTGATGCCCTCCTGTCTGAGGTGCGCAAGCTGGTCGAGGGAACCCACAGAAGATGCAGGGACTCTCTGGAGGCCGCACGGTGGACAGGACAGGAGCTGGATGGCGGATTTCTCGGGGATCAAGTTTGGGAGTCCAACCCCTGCTCCTGACCTGCTGAGTGACCTTTTTTCTTTAAAAATTTCTTTAATGTTTTTCATTTATTTTTGAGAGTCAGAGAGAGACAGAGTGAGCAGGGGAGGGTCAGAGAGACAGAGGGAGATACAGAATCTGAAGACAGGCTCCAGGCTCTGAGCTAGCTGTCAGCACAGAGCCCGACATGGGGCTTGAACCCATTAACCGTGAGATCATGACCTGAACTGAAGTCAGATGCTTAACCGACTGAACCACCCAGGGGCCTCGTGACCTTTGATGGTCGTACAAACCCTGAGGCTGGGCCTCAACATCCACAAAGTGGATTTACCAGCCAATAGGCTGACTACCTTCAGTGCATGTTCCCGGCCTTCCTGGGGTCCAGCCTCAGGGTCCAAGGGTCTGAGCACCTGAGGCAGAACCTCAGTGGGTGGAGAAAGGGCACCAGCCGGGGGTAGTTATGGTGATGCTCCCCTGGGTCCACAGGAGACAAGGTTCTCAGGGGTCATGGGGACCTGTTTGGGGAGAATAGGCCTGACCGTCAACAGGCGACCATGAACTTAAGCAGCTGAGCCCTTGGCCAGAGGAGCACATCCCTGCCCCTTGCCTGTGTGTGAGAGCAGGTTCAGGGCTGGCAGAGCCTTGGGGGGACGTGCAGGTGGGGGCTGCCCTGTGGGGGACGCAGGGCCAGGCATGGGTGCCCAGAGGGCCCAGGGTGCCAGGGAAATGCCCATATTTGCATGGGGGGGTTGACTCTTCCCCACAAAGCACTTTGTTCTTCTGCTTAAAGCGTCTTTCGGCACCTGACAGTTGAAGTTCAGAGAAAATCAGAAAGAAATTTGACTTGTTACATGGTATAAAGACAGAGGACAGGCCCAAAGCAGAGGGAGGAGCCGTGTTCTTGGGACAGTGGTTACTGTGACTATGTGCCCAGCCATCGGCTGTCCCTGGGGAGCAGGGCTGCTGGGCTGAGTGTGAACCCAGGGACACAGGTTGGGGTCCCACTGGGTGCTGGCTGGGGAGCTGAGATATCCAGGCCCATGGTGCCCACAGAAGACAGCCTCTCCCACCCAGCGGCTCATCGAGGGGGTGTTCGTACATTCATCTGCCATCATTCCCTGAGTCCCAGCGCGGGGGGAGGAAAGAGGAAGCATCTGAATGGCTTTCTCTAGAGCAGCCAGCTTGTCCTAGACGGTTAGCTCCGCCCCTGGGGTGGGAAGAGCTAAGAGCTGATCTGAGCGAAGCTTTTCTCCCCTCTTGTCTCTGCCTTCTGGATGTTTCCTCCGCAGCCCAGTAGGCCCAGAAGATGCCTGGAGGGAGGCAGCTGTGATGGGAACCCGCCCAGAGGCCCCCCGCCTGTGCCGGGCCCCCTGGCTCCTGGGATTCACCAGCCTCCTCCTCAGTGAGTGAACAGGGTCCCTGGGCGGGAGGCCGCTGTGCGGGGCAGGGAGGGGGGCTCCCGCGGGTCTGATGTCTGTGGGGAAGGACCTGAAACACCAGCTCTGTCGTAGGGCACGTGCGGGGCCTTTGGCTCCGAGCTGGGCCGCCTCGCACAAGGCAAGGAGCAGCCCCTGCAGCCGTGTGGGGAGGATGGGGCGGCCCAGAGGCCCCGTCGGGGCGGGGGGGACCCTGCTGTGGCCCCTGGGGCCAGAGGAGGGCCCGGAACACACTGAATTCTGTCTGACCCAGGAAGGGCGGGCGGCCCCCAGAGTTTGAGGGTGTCTGCGCCCACTTGCTGGAAGGGTGTGGACGGAACATGGGCGCTGACAGGCCCCAGGAGGGGGTGAACGGGGTGACAGGAAGGTGTCCAGAAGGGAACTGAAGGAAAGACTGTCCTAACGAAACCCAGACATTCCCGTTATTACTTCCTCTGAGACTCTCTGATTTTGTGTAACAGATTAAATGAAAACAAAGAGGAACACTGAGGTCTCAGAGCTATGGTTCCCGGGAATCCTGGGAAAGCTTTTATTTCCTATAATGTTTTGCCTGCGAACCCCAACTACCAGGGATCCAAGAAATTCCCTGCAAACAGGGCGTTTCTGATTAGAAAATGAGCATTCAAGGCTTTGATACCCGTCTTACCCAAATAATTTTGTCAACAACAAAATGTAGCCTTTCTCTATCTTTCCATTCTAATTAACTAGAAAAAACATGTGAAATTACATAGAGTTTGCTCCTTAAACATCTAGCTTGGAAGGTTATGTAGGAAATAAAGAAAGATAAAAGGAAGAAAGAAAGAGGAAGGGAGGGAGGGAGGGATAAGGAGGAGAGAAGGGAAGGAAGAAGAAATACGAGAAATGGAAAAGTTTATGTTGAATGTTGAATGTTAAATTTTATGTTCCTTAAATATATCCTGACTCTCTGGATCACGGACACCTGTGCCCCTGGCCATCTGTCCTTCTGTCCTTCCGTCCTTCAGTCCTTCCTCTCTGGGATTAGCATCGTCTGCTGATCTGAGACTCTCACCTCCTTCCTCCCACCTCGAGGTGCGTCCAGCCCTGGAGCCCACATCACCATCCAGCCTGGGGACAGGCCTCCCCTGCAGCCTGAGGGCTGGGCCTCCTCCCTCCCTGCTTCCCTCCCTCCCAGCAGGTGCCCCAGGTCCCTGCCCTGCCAAAGCCCAACAGGCACCTGGGCCCCTTTCCCAGGAGAATAGCTGGGGCTTCAGAGCCCAGAGCTGCTGGGGCCCGCTGAGCAGACAGCAGGTCTGCAGGGAGAGCCCCTGTGCAGGGCGGGGGAGGGCAGGGGAGGGTAGGGGAGAGCAGGGCAGGGCAGGGCTGCAGGCAGCTCCCTGCAGGGGAAGCACTGGGCTGGGGCAGAGGGAAGCCGGCTCCAGGTCCAGCAACCTGCTGAAGAAAAAAGTGGAATCGCCCACACCATGCAGAGCCCACAGTGTGAATTGCTCCCAGCCCAAGTGTGGGATACCTGGGAGCCGGCCCCCTGGTCTCGAGGACCCCGCCCAGCTGCACACGTGTGCCCAGTCACCTGCTGAGGGGGACTTGACAGGGCCATGGAACCCAGCTGCTGTCGGCACAGCCATCACCAGCCGGACTCTGGCTCCCACGGCCGCCTGTGGGGTCACAGCACGGGTGTCTGTCTCCCGGGAGCCCATCCCTGACCCCAGGGGGAGACCCTGAGAGGGCCTCTGGTGGGGGAGCAGGGCTCCATCCTGGGACCTAGGAAGTGGGGTCGGACCCCAGGGGTGCTTGGTCAGGAGAAGCATCGTAGTCGTGAGAGCAGCTCACACGTACGGGAACGCGCTCGCCTTCTGAAGTCCCAGCCACCATTGTCCCAGGGGAGCGCTGTCATTATCTCCACGTCACAGATGGAAGGAGAAGGCAGGGACAAGGGCCACAGCCGAGCTCCCGTCACACGTGGAGAGAACGTGAGCCACACGTGGGACCCTGTGCAGCTGGGAAGTGAGACGCGTCCACGTGTGCAGACGCAGTGTGGACCCCTGCCCGAGTCGTGCAGGGAAAGGCAGGCGCGGCGTGTGCGGCGCGTGTCCGGGCACAGGAGACACAGGAGGTCCTGGAGGGACACGCACGATGGAACAGCCATGTCTGTGGAGGGGAGTGCGCAGCGGGTCCGAGGTCCGGGCCAGACTGCGTGTCGATCCCCATCGCCTCCAGTGTGTGCGTGTACGGTCTGCTCACCATCCACCAAAGTGAGAGCTGCGAGTGTGGCCGAAACACAGCCTCTCGTCCTTTGAGTGGGAATAATCCTCCGCAGGCTGCTGGCCTTGAGGGCCGTCCTGGGGACCCTTCCCTCTCGGACTGTGACGGAGCAGCTGACCCGTAGGGACTGGAATTGTGACATGGGGGACGGGGACGTGCCGTCACAGGCCGGGCGGCATCAGGGGTGCAGCCGCCGGGGAGAAGTGCAGGGCAGCAGGTCCTAGGAACAGGGACGGAAGGGACCACGGACGGAGACGGCTGGTGCTGCTTCTGCTGTGTCGTGTTTACACCCCAGGAGCCCCCTGCACTCACACTCTCGTGTCCCCTGCTTCACACGTGGGGCCTCAGGTAAGACAGTTTGGGAAATCACCAAGGCCACTCAGCCAGTAAAGGGCGGCTCTGGAACTTGAACCTGGGTCTGTGTCATCCCAGAGCTCATGACTCATTGATCTGCCATCCATGACGCCAGGCCTGGGTCCTAGGAGCCCTCACGGGGTCCACAGGTGCTGGGTCCTGACCCTGGGCTCCTGGATTGGATTTTGGGACTGTGGGAACAAGATCCTATAGACCCGAGAGCTGAAACCACATCAAGTTGTGTCTCACAGTCCCGGGAACTTAGAGTTCAAACTCAAGTTTCTGGCCAGTGTCTGATGGGAGGGATGCAGAGCGGTGCCGAAGGGACCCGGGGCATTCGTGTCCTGACTTGCTTAGAGGGACCTGGGGGCCGTGTCCCCTGCCGTCTCCGTGCACCTGGTCTGTGCCGTGTCGGGGGGGGTCCTGCACCCAGGGCACGTGTCTGCCCCAACCTCATCCTGCACTGGGGGTCAGAGGACGGTGACCTCTGGAGGGAAGAGACGGAGGAGGGGCCGGCAGGGGGCTGAGGGCTGAGTCCCTGTCACTCTCCTGGCCGGCCCGGGGCAGGGACAGGGTGACCACCTTCCCACTGATGCAGGTGCTGAGGGCCTGTGGCCTGATGGATAAGGGTTGCTGGGCCGGGATGGGGAGCCCCCTCCCGTAAGGGAAGCCAGAGGGACTGGGGTGAAGCCCTGTCATGCAGCCTCACTGGCCCTGACTCAGGCCTGCCCGGAAGGGGACGGGACCCACCTACGTCAGCACCATCCCTATCACTTCCTGCTGTGTCCCCTGCTGTCCCCAGATCACTGAAACTCACCATGTGGGCTCCCAGCCTGTGCAGGTCATGACCCGGATTGGCTATGCTGGGTCCTGAGTCCCAGGGCCTCTTGGACTGAAATTCTGGTCTGTGTGGAGCTGAGGAAGCTCAAGGTCAACAAGAACGGTGTGGCTCCCCCTCACCCCTGCACTTGGGGAGGGGGAGCAGGTGCTGGGGGTGGACTCAGCCCTCCTTCCTCCCGGGTGTTGGCCAGAGGATGCCCTCCATCCCTGACACATGGGTGTCCCCACAGCTCAGCCCCAACGTGGCAGCAGGCTCGTCCCAGCAGAAAGAGACAGGGTGTGAGGGAGACAGAAGTCACGCTCCTGTGATATCTGCTGTCACTGAGTGACGTCCATCACTGTAGCTGAACTCAGCTCCTCAGAGCAAGTCACAGGGCACGGCCCCCGCTGCAGGGCCAGGGCTCCCACGGCGTGTGGGCGGTGGGGCCTCTGCAGCCACGGAGGAAGCTCCTCCTACACTTGTGCACTTGGCATTGACCTAAAAGGGCTCAGTGTTTTCCATCTGTGATGTCATCACGTCCAGACTCTGAGCGTCAGACAGTGAGGACACTCGGGTGGGCAGTTGAGGACCGTGTTCAAGGGGACGCCCCACCAGGACCAGGACTCAATTCCAGCCTCGCCCCAGGTTCGCGCTCTGTCCCGCCCCCCGGAGTCCAGGGATCCACCGGGTGGAGTTCATTACCACGATGGGGTCTATGGTTTTCTCCTCATTCTTAATGAAACACACTCACACTTTGTGATTCCAATGCCCTAGGCGCCTTCAGCACTGCGGTCAGGAGCTCTGGGGCCCGTGGATCTGGAGTGGAGGATTCCAGAAACCTAGTTTCCCTGAAGGGGACCCAAGGAGGTTCTGTGGTGTTTCATGTGACCAGACGTCCAGAAGTACCTCCTGAAGCCAAGCTGGAGAAGATTTCTTGGGCCGTTAAAAACGAGTCAAACTACATAGTCCTCCTGCACGTCTCTCCTGGGGTGGATGTTCCAGAATGGGTCAACCCCCAGGACAAGTTCAAGGAGAGGCTCCATGTGCTCAACACAACGACCCTGAGGATTGACAAGCTGACCCTCGAGGACAGTGGGTGGTACCGGGCTCGATGCTCCTTCAGCACAGGGATAGAAAATGCCCAGTATTTCCACCTCAGTGTCTACGGTACGTGGTGGCCCCTCCCCCAGGACAGGCTTACCCCCTGCTTTGGTCCCTGGGAGTGTCCGTGGGCCCCTTGCAGGATCCCTTCCAGACCCCAGACTTCAGGCTCTGCTTCTCCCTTGAAATCAGAAGCAGCGTGTTCAGCACGAGTGGAGGCGGGGCTGAGACTCCCAGCAGGGGTGGATCCCTCGGTGCTTCAGGAAAGAAAAGGGAAACGTGGGGAAGTGGGGTTTTGCAAGAACCATAACTGTGCTCAAGGGACACGTGTCCTTAACTGGTGTGGTGGCGGCTGTTGCTGCTGTCAGAGATGGACCCACAGGTGTCTTAGCGCAGCCTTAACCCCATATGCACCTGTGTGTGGGTCAGGGTCAGCCCCGGGGCCACTGCGATGAGGGTCAGGTGTCTGCAGGGCTGTGCTTTTTTCTGGAGGCTCCAGGGGAGGATCCACATCTTTCCTGTTCCACCTTGTAGGGGTGGTTGTGTCCTTGACATTTGGCCCCTTCTTCCACCTGCAAAGCTGGTCCTTGTTGCCTGAGTCCTTCTGGAACTTCACCCGCCCCCTCCTCTCCTATTCCGTCCACGTGTCAGGACCCTGTGATCCCACTGCTACTTTCCGGGGATCCAGACCTTCCCTAGTTTAGGGTCAGCTGGTTTGGGCCTCGGGTCCCCTTGGCCATGGACCCTAAGACACTTGCATGCAGTGCGGGTTAGCACGTGGTCATCCTTGGGCACACTTGTCACCAGGCTCAAACACAACCCACTTGGGGTCCTCCCACCCTCTCCCTCCTCCTTCTCAGCACAATCCCAAGGCCATCCTCACTCCCAGACTCCCCGGTGCAGCTCTGAACCTCCAGGGACGCAGGAGACGTTCACAGGGTGGCCCTTCCTCAGACACACAGTCAGCACCTCCCTCTGTCTCTGTCTCTGACCCCCTGTGGAGGGAGACATCCTGCTCCGGGGAGAGTGGCTCCTGCAGCCTCAGGTCTGTGAGGTTCCCAGAGGGCCTGTTCCCCTGTGTCTTGTTCCCCGTGGGGTCAGCAATTTCAGTGCACGTTCTAAGCATGTTTTGGGTGTCCATTCCTTGGGGACCCACTGTGTCCCCCCCAGCCACCTCTCCTGCTGGGGGCCTGGGACTGATCTCTTGGTGCCCAGGTGGCCTTCTGCACCTCAGGCTTTGTGGTCTCGGCCACCATCGGAGCAGGGGGCGGGGGGGCCAGAACAAGATAGATCCTTCTGTCCCTGACTCTGTGACTTCTGGAGGACACCTCACTGTGTTAGAATTATTGGGTTCTGGTAAGAGGGTCTCGTATTTTCTCCCGGGAGGCTTTTATTCATGCTCAGCCTAGTGAAATCACATGCGGCTTCACTCAGTGGCTCCTTCCTTCTAGTCACTTTCTGTATATTTGGGTCAAGTCTGTCTTATCTGTAAAATGGACTCACCATCCTCCGGGGAGGAACCAGGGCGTCAGTGAGATTCTGCACGAGGAAGCAGGAGTGTGATGCTCTCCACTCACGGGACACCCTGTCCTTTGTCCTTCCTGCCCCAGAGCCTGTGCCCCGTCCCCAGGTCCTGGCCAAGGTTCTGTCCCTCACACGAGACTGGTGCAACGTCACCCTGGAGTGCCACACCCCGGGAGCCACAGGGGCCGTGAACGTGTCCTGGGAGAGCAAGGGCCTCCCCAGGGAGCTGGAGCAGAGAGGGGCCCCAGGACCGGCCCCCAACCCCTGGACCCTGGCTCTGAACCTGCCCCTGAGCCAGCCCAGCCCCAGGGTCACCTGTGTGGTCAGCAACCCGGTGGACCAGAAAAATGCCACCCGGGACCTCGGGGAAGTGTGTGTCCACGGTGAGTGTTCCTGCCTGAGGGGAGGGGACTCCCGGGGCTCAGGTCCCCCTGGTGAGGGTTCTGTGTCCTGTCCCCCATGTTAATGTCATCACCTTCCCCCACTGACGAGCTCCTCCAGCGCGGGGACCCTGCCCTGTTCCTCTCAGCACCCGGCCCCCAGCAGGGCTCAGAACTGGTTGGTGAAAGCACCTGCCATGTCCCCCCTCTCCAGAGGAGACCCGTCCCTTCAGACGCCTCCACGTGCTTGGCAATGGGCGTCTGACATTGTCCCTTGTCTTTTCCTTCTTCATTATCTCTGAGCGAGAAACAGGTCCACACGGACAGGCCGGTGATGCTCACCTGGGAGCAATCCTGGGGGTTCTTGGTGTCGCGCTGCTGATCCTCGGAGCTGGGCTGTACCTGCGGTGCTCACGTGGGAAGAAGAAGAGCTTGGAGACTGGGAGAGGCAGGTGCACGTCTCCTTCCCCTGCCCACACACCTCCCTCCCCTACTGACCCTCAGCTCCCTCCCCTGCATTTTGCTGCTCAGGGAATGTCCCTGCAGGAGGCTGGTGGGTGTGGGCATCACCGTGGGGGTCGTGGTGGGGGGAGGGCAAGGTTCCCAAGGCTCAGATTCAGCTCCATGTGTGTGGGACTCAGGTGCAGGGTCGCAGGAGAAGCACAGGGACCATGGTGGTGGCGTCCTGTATGCAGAGCTCAGCAGACCGATGTCTCAGGACGGCAGGGATAAGGTGAGGCTGGGCCACCCCCGTCCCTGTGAGCCTGGGTGTGAGTTGGTCAAACCCACTCACCTGCACTTTCTGGTCTCATGTTTGTATCCCTTCCAGCCATGCAGTATTAACACGGGGTCCATGCAGTGCTGGGCGCTGTGGGGGAGGTCATGTGAGCAGCACGGCATCTGTGGGGTCCCTCTGGGAACTCTCTGTCCCGCAGCTGTGGCAGGAACCCTCTGTCCACATTCCAGGGATCGGAGGAACCACATCTAGTACAGGAGAGTCCTCTCACCACTGTGTACAGTGTGGTCCGCACGCCAGGCCAGGTCAGGATGGAGTTTTAACTGGAAGAAGCAGGGAATCCAGCCTCTGGCAACACCTCAGATGTGAGTGTGAAGCCTGCACCCTGGTCCCGCCCCTCCCCCCGACTGCTCTGAGCTGGGACGGATTGAGCCGACATCGGTGAATTTCTACAGACACTTGTTTTCAAGTTCACCAGAGGACACACATTATGGTAGATGGAGGGAGACCTGAATATATAGATGGGTCCAAACCTGTGTTCTAGTCCAGCTCAGCCTCAGTTCCTTGGCCTCCCTGCACGGACCTCAGGCTCATCCACATGGATGACATGAAACAGGGAGAAATGTCAGCCTTGTCCTCCAAGACGTCCACCCAGCCTGAGGGGACTTCAGGAGACTCTGTGTCCCAGCGGACCCCCTCCATTGCATAAAAATCATGCCCAAGAACTGGATGGAGAGGAAGGAAAGGGGAGGGGAGGGAGCCTTGAGGTCATGAGTGGACAGTCCTGCCCTTCCTGTTCCTGCTCATCTCTGGGACAAGAAGAGTGGAGCAGATGGCGTCAGTGGTTCCCAGGAGGGTGTTCCTGTTGTGAGTGGTTTAGAGAACGCTGTGGAAAACAGTTAAAGGGCCACAGCAGTGAGAGGGGAGAGAGGTGGGCACACAGGCACCAAAATGGACCCGACAGCTGGGGTCCAGCTCTAGCACGGCTGTCCATTTGCCTGGAGCCAGAGGCCAGGGAGGAAGGCTTGGGGACACTGGAGGGGCCGTGTCCCTGAAAAGGCACCGGACACGTGCCCTCTGATGGGGCCGGCTCTGACCGTCCAGGATACAGGGTGACAGAAGGGGAAGTGAGTGGCTCTGTGATGCAGGGGAGAAAATCCGTGTGGATGAGCCCTGAGGTGTTCCCTCTGCCTCTCAGCTGATCTCATTCCCTCCTCCCGCATCTGGTGTTCTAATTTTATTTTTGAGAGAGAGACAGAGAGTGAGTGGGGGAGGGGCAGAGCAAAGGCAGAGACAGGATCCGAGGCGGGCTCCAGGCTCTAAGCTGTCAGCACAGAACCTGGTGTGGGGCTTGAACTCACAGACTGTGAGATCATGACCTGAACTGAAGTTGGATGCTTAACTGGATGAGCCACCCAGGTACCTCTGGTGTATTGGGTTTTTATTAGGGGATGTCACATACCCCGACTTCTTCCATGTGGGACCTGCTCCTGATAGTTACTGTTCTCTATTGGTCATTCTTTTGTATTTTTTCTTGCCCTTTATTGGATTGAGAGAGTTTCCTTTGATCCAAAGATCTCTAGTATTTCGAATTTATACCAGCTACTATTTTTTTTTTTCTGAGTGGACGTGAAACATAAATTTTGACTTCAACATTTAAAGATAATCAGTATTTCATCTTTTTCTAAACAGAACAGGAGCTTTAACATGTTTTTCCTCTGTATTCTCATCTTCCGTGCTGTTTCTTGTACACGCGAGGATAGCTATAAATATCATCTTACATATCTTCATCATGTATCGATGTAATAATAGAATTGTCATACACATCAGGAATCCTGAAATACCCAGACAGCACTGAGCCTGGGGGGGCGGCGGCCGTGGGCCCCTGGCCGGGGGTCAGACCGCTCGGCGCCGGCAGTGGGCTCCTTCTCCAGGCCTGTGGTTGGGAACCCCCCAGGCTGCATCACGTGGTGACGGTGCCGATATCCTTGTGAGTCCTCCAGTGCTCAACCCCAGCGGGTCCTTTGTCTCCTCCTGCGCCACAGCCCCCACACCCAGAGCGTCACTCACTCGTTATCCACCAGGGCAGCCTGGTGCCATGTCAGCCAGGAGTGAGGGGCTCCAATGGCCACAGAGAACGGGAAAGACGGGACAGGGACCTGGCTGAGCAGGGGTCTCCGTGGGGCGCTGGGGCCTAGAGGGCTCGGGGGCCAGCCCCCAGCTCGAGGGCCTGAGCCTGAGCCAGCCCCTCTGGCAGCTGCATGGCCAGCACCTCACCTGTGGCGTCAGCAGCGCTGTCGAGGTGGAGGATGCACCTGACCCTGCCGCGCATCTGTCCGAGGAGGGGAGAGAGGGGCCGGGGGAAGGGCCAGCGGAGAGGGGAGGTGCATGTCTGCGTCGGGAGGGGGGGACTCGGTGACTTCCTGGGACGGAGGAGCAGAGTCAGGCGGTCTCTGGGCAGCAGTCCAGAGGCACGTGCATGTCCACACCCTCGTACCGGGCTTCACACCTCCCAGTCCCCAACCTGGACCAGTCCCTGGAGACTGACTGCCTTGACTTCCAGGACCCAGCTGTGGGACTGGCCTGTGGGCGCCCCCTTCCCAGCATCGGGGAGCCTGGGAGGCTGACCTCTCGGCAGAATCCAGGCGGGGGAGGGGAGGGCTTGAAGAGGAAAAGCTGAGGACCCTGAAGCACCTCACCCCCGGCCCAAGAAACTCCAATAACAAGAACCAGGATGGATACTCAGAGCAAGATCACTATGATAAATGCTCATTTTTGTCCCTGGGTGCTAGACATGACCCTCCTGAGGGTGGTTACCACACCTGAGGTCATAAACCACGGTCCAGCCCTCCTCTGAGCCATGAGAGCACCTGTGGTCATTACAGCCAGTTACCCCATTTTCCCTTCAGCTTAGCTGTCCCCTTGGCTCTATAGAAAGGGACTGGGGATGTAGTACAGAGTGGGCAGAGGGGAGGCTTACAAAGGGCCTGAGGCCCCGATCTCATAAATAACCAACCCCCTGCTTCACCTATACCCCCCGAGCTAGTAGAAGAGAGTAAAGAAGGAGGTTAACAGTCAGGGTGTCTGTCCTTCCCCAGTGGTGTCCTGGGCTCTGCCTGCTCCCTGGGGCTCTCGTCTGAGCTGTCTCCCCCTGGCCATTTCCCAGCTCAGCCACCCAGCCTGCAGCCCCTACACCCACACAGAGCATTCCCTGTGCCCCTCGGGGAGGGAGGGCTCTGTGAAAAGTAAGATAAGTGCCCCCTCCCCCCTCCAGGACCACCCAGGAGAGTGGGGGCATCACCACAGCCTGGCGATGAGACTCTGGACAACGTGGCTTAATTTCTGGAGCCTTCCCTGAGATGGTGTAATTGTATCCAATCCATAGGGTCGTCATCAAGGTAACCACTGAGCGCTGAGAACACAGGTCCCTCCTGCCTGCCTGAGATCCTGCCATTAATGCCTCTTTTTTGGGTAAAGGCATTCTTGTCCCCACACTATGATCCCCCTGGGAGAGCATGACATGGGGCTCAAACTCAGGAACCATGAAATCATGACATGAGCCGAAGTTGGACACTTAACCGAGTGACCCACCCAGGCACCCCACTTTTGCAGAATTTAAAAATGCAAATAAGAGGGGACCTGAGTGGCTCAGTCGGTTGAACATCTGACTCTTGATTTCGTCTGAGGTCATGATCCCAGGGTCATTAATATCGTGGGCTCTGTACTGAGCATGGGGCCTGGTTAAGATTCTCTACCCCTCCCCTGTTCGTGCTTTCTCTCTCAGCCAAAAAAAAGGAAATTCTTTAAAATGTGCAAAAAACAGAATCAATACTATAGGAAACCAAACAGTGACGTGGGGACAGGGTGAGCAGAAGAGCCAGGTTAGAATGAAGAACGGTATGGAATGACAGTGGGGACTGGACAAAGCAACCTCCGTCCCCAGAGAGATAGAAGGAACGCCGTCAACAGCACCCATCTCCTTCCCCAAAGCCATTGTTCCCGCTAACAACTCTGCTGGGCTCATGGTCAAGGACAAACAGCTGCGCCCCTGACGCACAATGGGCATGTTACCCTATTCTGGCCAGTGATACATTAGAGGACGTTACGTGGGGGTTCTGAGGATGACTCCCAACCCGATGAGAGGCAGGAGGGGGGGAAGCCCGTGTGGTTGCTGATCACCAGCACTTGCCCCTGAACAGCTGCATGAGAAGCCGATGCAGGAAACGGATGGAGCCACCCCCGGGCAGAAGTCAGGAGATGGGCAAGGCTGACCCGGAGCCCAGACATCGCCGAGCGCTGACCCAAGCCCAGTGCACTTTATCTCTCTGCCTGGAAATGACCAGGGAGCAGCAAGAGTGTGTTTCAGCTGTGGGAGGGAGCGGGGTGCCCACAGGCAAAGGGACGACACTGAGTGCGGATGGCCCGGCTGTTCCCACCTGCCCAGTGCCAGGGTGCCAGGGAGTGGCTGGAGATTTGGTTGCACATGGGGGCTGGGATGAGGTTTTGGATTTCTTGTTGAAGATCATTAACTGTGTAAATGCGTGATCTCCTGTGCTCCCCAGAACCTTAAAACTATAGTAAATCTATTTTAAGTGTATAGATCACAACAGCAAAGAGAGACAGGGAGACACTTGAGCAGAGATGCCAGGAGTGTCAGAGAGAAGGAAGAGGGATGCCTGGGTCCACAGATCCGGCCCCAGACCCGGTGCATGAGGACCTCTGGGGTAGTGCTCAGGGAACAGTTCATGAGACTTCGCGTGTGCCCATTACATGGCCAGGTCCAAGGACACCCACCCAGAGAACACGCACGGCACAGCTTGGAGCCGCCTGCCCTGGGGAACCCGCAGAGACTCGGCTCAGGCCAGCGAGGCACAGGAGGGCTTCCCGGGGCTGACACAGGGGCAGGTCCGGGAGCTCTGTGCTTGGAACGGCCCCAGGCCGACTGCCCACTCCAGATACGGAGTGTGACGGAGCCTGAAAGCCCACAAAGGAGCGAGCTTCTAAAAAGCAACCAGTGGGCAGTGGCCTGAGGGGGAACATCAGGTGATAAATTCCTGCAGCCTAGCTGGGAGCCATTCCATGATGCCTAGGCCTGAAAACTCCAGGAACAGCCCCAGAAGTGTGATCTAGAGACTCAGAAGTAACCATAAGACACTTGAAACCAGAATCCAGAGACGTGATTGTCTCTGGGCAGAGGGATTGGGGCCCGCAGGGCCTGTGGGATCTAAGTACGTGTTTGCCATCAGGTGCATGGTTTGATGCTTGTACAGTTCTGCTCTCATGTGGCTGCTATGTGTGCTTACACACATGCTACAAAGAAGCCCAACCAGTTAGAATGTGCACATGACTCCCTTGGCGACCTTCTTCAAAAGCAGATTCTGGTTCCGGAGTTCTGGAGGCCTGGGATCAGAGGACGTAGGACAGAGAGATGTGGGGACAGTAGAATCACTGTCAAGGGCACGATGTGAGAGCTGAAGACACGGGCATCTATTCAGCGTGGGGTGGCCTTTGGGGACCCTGGGCAAGACGGCAGCCACAGCCTGGGGTCTCAGCGTGAGAATCTGAAGCGCCACCAACACTTGGCAATTGTGAGATGATAGAAAATGTACTTGTCAGTCTCTGCCCTGGTTTCCCTTGGAATTTCTTGGGTGACTGGAGTGCCTTTTGTTGTAATGAAGTGGCTAAGTGTGGGCTCCAGGCTGGTTGTGGGTCATGAGAAAGCCAAAGTCCTGATTAGAAGCTCAGTTTTCAGCCCCCACCCTCCTATTTCTCCGGAAAAGGGAGAAGAGCTGGAGATGGACTTAATGATCCATCGTGCCTACGTTGAGGAAGCCTCCAGAAAGTCCGAGAAATGTGGGGTTCCGGAACTGCCAGGTGGGTGAACAGCTGGACCAGGGGGAGAGGGGCCCCCGGGACAGGGCCAGAAAGCCACACGCCACTTCTCGCCTTCCTTGCCTGCAACATCTCTTCCACCCAGATGTTTATCGGTGCCCTTCATCATTTCCTCTGTAAGCTGGTGACCAGTAATCATTTTCTTAGTCTTGTGAGCTGTTCTAGCAAATTAACTGAACCCAAAGAAGGGGCCACGGGAACATCTAATTTATAGGCGATCAGTCAGAAACACAGCAAACAGCCTAGATGTTGGCTGGCCTCTGGAGCAAGGGGGCGGCCTGGGGGGAGCCAGCCCTCACTGGTGAGGGAGCATAAGGCAAGCTGAGGGCCAAGCACAATTCAGCACCCGCAGGAGGTGTCTCAATCAGTTTGGAAATGTCTCAGTAAATCAAAAGAAAAAGGCTCCTTACCCAACAGCCTGTTCTCCAGAAACCTATGGACTCAGTTTCCTGGAGCCCCAACATCCCCTCCCCTCCACAGCCCTGTGGGGAACAAAGGCAAGAAGGAAATGGATGGTGAAATTAAATTTCCCCATAACCTGCAGCCCATTGACAAATACTTGAGGCAAATAAAGAAAACAACCTTTCTCCATGAACCCCCTGCTTTGTTAAGGTTGAGGTCTTACTAGAGGGAAAACAACCTCAGCTTGACAATAGCAAGGCCCAGGGCACCTCCCAGGTCCTCTTTAGCACATGAAAGTCCTCCTGGAGGCCTCCCTTTGACCTTTACATCCACCAAGTCCAGGGTACTAAACCAGCCACTCCTCACAACCCCAGAGCAGCTCTTCCTGCCCATGGGCCTGCCCCTGAGCTTTAATAAAATCACCTTTTTGCACCAAAGATGTCTCAAGAATTCTTCTTGGCCATTGGCTCTGACACCTCCCACCCCATTTCCAAAGCCTCATTGTTACCCGGTGGAATCTGAGACTCTGCTCAGGAAGGTGCTGTCAGTACAGAACCCATCATCTCAGAGAAGAGCCCAGTGCGGGAGAGACCCCCCCCCCACCCCAGGTCTGGTGTCAGAAGTGCTGTGTCTGGGGCGGCAGGGGGCCGAGAGTGAGGAGAGACACAGGGGCAGAGAGAGACTTGCTGCCCAGTCATGCAGAGCAGTTGTCTGAGAAGCGGTAGGTGGTGAGGAAATGGCCCAAAGGCCTCAGCCATCCATCACTGACAAATGTCACCGGATGCCCTGCTCGGGGCCTGCGTCCCACAGGTTCCGGCTGCGGGAGCCACGCTGAAGTCACTGGGCCGCCCCTGTCCTGCAGCGCTGGTCTCCCCCTGCCTCCTTCTGTGGTCCCAGGGATGAGGGAGCATAAGGCAAGCTGCGGCCCCACAAACCCCTTCCCTCCTTGGGGGCATACGGGGGACGTTCCTCAGGCCCTCCCCCCTGCCCAGGAACAGAGCGACGGGAAAACAGTGGTTCAGGGACAGAGACCACAGCCCTGCAGGACAGGTCGCTCCATCAGTTTCCTCCTGTTTTATTTTATTTTATTTTTTTCGGTACCAGATGCTCTTTATTTAATTTTCCATCGGAGGATGGAGAACTTCATAACGAACGAAGAAGGCTTTGCATCGTCAAAGGTAATGTGCGCAAAGCAAGCAAGCGAGACCGGTGGGGAGTCCGGGGTCCGACCCAGGCGTGTCCTCCACACCTGGGGCCTCTCTCTCCCGTTCTGCTCACTCGTGCCAAGTCTTGTCCCCACACGAGGCTGAGCTCACGCTCTCGAAGAGCCGACAGGCCGACAGGTAGCCTTGTGGGTGAGGTTCCTCCTGTTTTAAATTAGATGAGAAGGCTTTTGTTTCATTTTGTTGTCTGCTTGCTGAAGCTAGGACTCCGACACCATTTTAAACAGCAGTGGTGAGAGCGGACATCCCTGGCGTGTTCCTGATCTCGGGGGAAAGTCTCGGCTTTTCCCCATTGAGGAGAATATTAGCCGTGGGCCCTTCACATATGCCTTTTATGATATTCATGTATGTTCATCCCAACTGTCTTGAGAATTTTTATTAGTAAAGATGCTGTATTTTGTCAAATGCTTTTTCTGCATCTATCTACAGGATCATACGGTTCTTATCCTTCCTTCTGTTAATGTGATGTATCCCATCAATTGATTTGCAAATCTTGACCGAGCCCTGCAGCCCAGGAATGAATCCCACTTGCTCATGGTGAATAATTCTTTCTTTATGCTGTTAAATTTGATTTGCTAGTATCTTGTTGAAAATTTTTGCATCCGTGTTCATCAGGGATATTGGCCTGTAATTCTCCTTTCTGGAGGGTTTGGGAATGAAGCTAATGAGTCCGGAAGTTTTCCTTCCCTTTCTATTTTTTGGAGTAGCTTGAGATGGATGAGTGTTAACTCTGCATTAAGTGTCTGGTAGAATTCCCCTGGGAAGCCATCTGGCCCGGGACTCTTATTTGTTGGGAGATTTTAGACCACTAATTCAATTTCTTCACTTGTTATGGGTCTGTTCAAAATTTATATTTATTCCCGTTTGAGTTTTGGTAGTGCGTGAGTGTCTAGGAATGTGTCCATTTCTTCTAGGTTGTCCAATGTGTTGGCATTTAATTTTTCATAGTATTATCTGACAATTGTTTGTATTTCTGAGGGATTCGTTGTGATAAATCCATTTTCATTTGTGATTTTATCGATTCGGGTCTTCTCTCTTTTCTTTATGAGAAGTCTGGCTAGGGGGTTATCAGTTTTGTTTATTTTTTCAAAAAACCAGCTCTTTGTTTCATCGATCTGTTCTATTGGGGTTTTGTTTGTTTGTTTCTTGTTTTTTCATTTTGTTTTTTTTGCACTGCTGGCTGGAATGCAAACTGCTGCAGCTGCTCTGGAAAATGGTAGGGAAGTTCCTCAAGAAATGAAAAATAGAACTACCGTACGACCCAGCAACAACACTCATAGGGATTTATCCAAAGGATACGGGAGTGCTGATGCCTAGGGGCGCATGTACCCCAATGTTTATAGCACTGATTTCAACAATAGCCAAATTATGGAAAGAACCTGAATATCCATCAACTGATGAGCAGATAAGGGAGAGTGGTTTATATATACAATGGGATAATACTTGGCAACGAGAAAGAACAAAATGTTGCCATTTGCAACAATGTGGCTGGAACGGGAGGGTGTTATGCTGAGTGAACTAAGTCAGTCAGAGGACAAATATCTTATGTTTGCACTCATATGTGGATCTTGAGGAACTTAACAGAAGACCATGGGGGAGGGGGAGGGGGAAAATAGTTACAAACAGAGGGGGAAGAAGGCAAACCCTAAGAGACTCTTCAATAC
The DNA here is from genome assembly GCF_003009895.1 of Hyaena hyaena. Taxonomy (NCBI): domain Eukaryota; kingdom Metazoa; phylum Chordata; class Mammalia; order Carnivora; family Hyaenidae; genus Hyaena; species Hyaena hyaena. The sequence continues at coordinate 861,956 of NW_024081398.1, forward strand.
AGAGAACAAACTGAGGGTTGATGGGGGGGTGGGAAGAGGGGGAAAAAGGTGACGGACATTGAGGAGGGCACCTGTCGGGATGAACACTGGGTGTTGTATGGAAGCGATGAACCACAGGAAGCCTCCCTCAAACCCAAGCACACACTGTACACGCTGTTGTGTATGTACACACTAGTGTGTAACACTGTATGTCAGCCAATTAGACAATAAACTGTATTTTAAAAGTCTATTTTGTCTGATGTAAAAAAGTAAAGTTTTCTATTTTTTTTTTAATACTTACAAGGAAAAAGACGATCTCCAGAAATCTATAGACTCCATTTCCTGGAGCCCTAGCAGCACCTGCTTCCCAAGAGTGATGTGGGGAACAAAGGCAAGAAGGATATGTAGACAAAGTTAAATCTCTTTATGACCTGCAGCCCTTTGGTAAATACCTGAGCAGATACACAGCAGACTATTTCTCCAGGAACTCCCTACTGTCCTAAGGTTAATGTCTTATTAGAGGGGAAACACGCTTATCTTGACAATAGCCAGGACTCTGGTATCTTTTGAGGCCTCTTTAGCATAGGAAAGTGCTTCTGGAGGGGGCGTCTGGGGGCTCTGTTGGTTAAGCTCCCTTCTTCAGCTCAGGGCCTGATCTCACTGTCCCTGAGTTCAAGCCCCGCACTGGGCTCTGTGCTGACAGCTCTGTGTCTCCCTCTCTCTGACCCTCCCCTGTTTACACTGTCGCTGTCACTCTCTCAAAAACAAATAAAACATTAAAAATTAAGAAAGAAAGAAAGAAAGAAAGAAAGAAAGAAAGAAAGAAAGAAAGACAGACAGACAGAAAGAAAGAAAGAAAGAAAGAAAGAAAGAAAGAAAGAAAGAAAGAAAGAATCTCCTTCTGGAAACCTCCCCCTCCCTTCACCTCCTCCAAACCCTAAGTATATAATTAATTACTCCTCACGACCCCAGTGCAGCTCTTTCCACCCAGGCTCCTAGGGTGCTGGTCTTTGTAGACCCAAGTCCCTCCAGACCTTGAGAGGCCACCCTGGGGGAGAGGGGGCCAGGCCTGCCCCAGGGCAGCCTCTTTCCTTTCTCACACCTCAGGCAGAGGAAACAGGCCTGTGGCTGCAAGCGGGCAGCCTCTGAGGTCCACGGAGGCACTTTGCCGACCACAGCCGCCCCCCTGCATGGCCAGCCTGCTGACACCCGGGCCAGCACCTCCAGGGGGGCCCAGACCTGCAAGACTGCTGACCTGAGAGCCCAGGCTGGTGTACCCTCAGGGCAGACTGTGAGCGAAGGAGTCCGAGGGAAACCACCCTCTTCCCGGGGCTGGAATGCTGTTCTCCCAGGGCATCGAGCACCTGACTTTCCGCCTTGCTCTCAACCACCCCATCGGTCATTCCAGAGATCTCCGCACAACCTGGTGCAGAGCAGGTTCCCGGCCTCTCAGCATGCAGGGGACCCGCACCCACACCAGCCCTTCCTGCCCGGCATCCTAATACAGGATTCCGGGGCCGCTCTGGGCAGACGGGATCTCAGCATCTCTTTTCTGTGGGGCGGGAAGGATGGGCCCTGAACCCGCTGGATGGCCTCCCCACCCCAGGGTCCCTCAGAGACAGGGTGGGCTCTGCGGATCCCATCCCTCAGCCACTGAGAACATGCTCATGGATCTTCGAATTGTCCTGTACCCAATTTTTTGTTTTTCACCTTCTGATTTCGTCTCGGATGTGAGTGGTGAGGAACAAGGTGTGAACAATTTAAACGTCTTGCTACATGCCGCACTTGTGTTTCTAGAACACCAGTAACGCTTCCGGAGCCTGAGAGCAGCTGTGTCCCTCCCGCTGTGCACGGGGAGCTGTGCACGTGCTTCCATTGGGAGCCTTCGTCCAGCACCACAGACGCAGCCTCTGTGCCCCCGGACCCGCAGCACAGCCCCCCCACCCCAAGGCAGAGCAGGTGCGCGGGGGCTGGGGAGTAAAGACACGCTTCACACAGGTGGAATGAGCAGAGGGATGGGGGGGTGGAGACAGCACTCAGGCAGGGATGGGGGAAGGGGGTGAGGGCTGATTGGAGGTGGGCTCTATGGGTGGGGTGTGGCCCAAGTCAAGGGGCTCACAGAGAATACGCTGGAAGGAGAAGCATTGGTGGTGGGGGGAGGGGAAACTAGGCAGTAGAGACAGGAAGGGACCCGAAGGGCTCAGCACTCAGCAATGTCTTGTAAGAGGACATTTACCAGAATAGGTGACGATCAGAAGCTAATTTAGAAGGAGGTTCATGGGACATCTGCTCCAGGAGACAGAAAGAGAATTCCATGATCATACACGCTGTAAAATCCAGATTAAATCATTACCCATGATCCAGCGGGAGTAGGGAGTGTGAGTATCTCAGGAGGGTTCCCACTGTAGCATTTCCCACATTCCAGGAAATTCGGAAAATTCTGGGCTGGGACACCTGACTGCGCGGCCACCGCTACAGAATCTTCCACCAGGGGGCGCTGCCAGCACAGCTTTGCCAACAGGCCCTGCTCCTGCTGAGACTCAGGGACCCCTTAGCCCAGGGCACTGACCTCAGTCCACCCCCTGCAAAGGGCGATTCCCACCTTGCTGCCCAGGTATCCGTGTCTCTGGTTGGGCCCCGGGAAGAGCCCCGAGGGCAGCAAGCCTGGTTTGCTGGGGCGGCGGGGTGGGGATGTGGGCGATGTGGAAGGGGAGCCTAGGGATGGCCTGGGCAGGAGCTGGGTCACAGTCATCTTGTCCTCCGTGCTCCCTGGGGGGCCCTTGCCTGTCCCTCTGGTGTTTGCTGCTGCAGATCTCCAGGGGATCATTGGGAGACAGGGAACTGGGCAGAGGGTAGGGGTGAGGGAAGAGCCGAGAGCCGAGAGGATTGGGGGTTATAGGCAGCCTCTAACCCACCAGAGCCACGGGGAATGAAGCCATGCTCTCTGCCGCATCCCCTTCCCCCCCACCCCAGGGTTTGATTCTCTCCAATTGCAACATCCACAGGATTGGGAGAATGAGGCATCAGAGGAAAGGGCCAGATGCCAGGGACCCTCCTCTCCCACCCCAATTCCTGAGTGCCTCAGGATGAGCCCCGTGTGGACATGCCCCCATACCCGCCCTGCTCTGTGGACACCCTGGGGGTGCAGGAGGGAGGGGGAGGGAGTTGCTGCCACACCCCCCTTATCAGCACTGCAGGTCCAGGCCGCACCCCTGGACACACACCTGCTGGGAGGGCAGAGGCGGCCCAGACACCCTGCACCTCCCTGCTGGACAGCTGACCACAGGGACAGTCAGGACAGGGCACTGCAGGCGGGGCTCAGCCTGGGTCTCTCCCACCCATGACCCTCAGGGGCTCCATCTCTCTCCTGCCCCCACCCCACCTGGCTCTCTAGGCCTCTGGCCTCACCCCCCAGACCTGAAGAGCAGAGGTCAGTGCGAGTCCCCAGATGACTAGGGAAATGGCTCAGAGCAACAGTTTGCTCACACTCACTGGCTGGCCTGAGGCCAAGAATAGGGCAGTGATCAGCCTGAACGTGCTGTGTGTCCAGAGCATCCAATGTACAACATCAGTCTGTCAGAGACGTCAGCCTCAGAGACAAAGTCATTATGAAGTCACAACATCCAGCCTCATCCAGTTTAACACCTCTTGCAGTCAGGATGTGCGTTCTGTCTCTGTCTCAAAAATTAATAAATTACCATTTAAAAATAAAAACAGAAGATACTGTCTAAGATTTACTCTGGCTTTGTAATTTCAATTTTAATTTAAAAAAGTGTGTTGTTTACTGTGACTTGACTCCACCCTAAGCAGGTTTCCCACCAGGCCTTCCCGCTCTGTCTATACTGGCCCATCCTCTGCTGGTCAGCGCCCAGCCCTCCTCTCTCCCCAGGGGACTCCAGCTAAGCCCTGATGGGAGCCTGGCTGTGCTGAGGCCACGTCTCCAGTCCTGACCCGACACCCTCCCGCGGCTCCTGATGGACATCTGCCCTTGGAAGCCAGAGAGGACCTGCAGGAAACAATTCTTGCCTCCCGGGGCCCCACCCCTTGGCTCCTCCCCCGGCTCTGATGATATTTCCACCTGGATCAGGTCACACCATCCACGCACTCGCTTCAGCCAAACACCTGGAAGGCCCTTTGCTTCTTCGTTAGCTCTGCTCTGGCGTCCACACCACGGGCAGCTGGTGTGTCTGAACTCTGCTCTCTCTCTGCACGACCTCCTCACTGAACCCCGCGCCCCAACCTCCTTCCTGTCTGCAGACCTTCAGGTCGAGAACCAGGTCCAGTCCCTGGTGCTGCCTCATCCTCAGAACCCACCTGAGGAAGGGGAGTTGGGGAGTTGAAGTCGGGAAGGGACACACCCTGTGAGTGGGGGCGGGGCCACGGCACCTTTCCTAGTGTCTCAGGCAGGTTAAGGGCCGCCTCTCACCCCCACTCCTCCCTGCTCTGCCCTCACCCCTACCCCCTGCACAGTTCCCTGTATCCCAATGAGCCCCTGGGGACCCGCAGCAGCAAACACCAGAGGGACAGGCAAGGGCCCCCCAGGGAGCGCGGCAGACACGCTCACTGTGCACCCAGCTCCTGCCCAGGTCGCCCTGGGGCCGCGCTTCCTCATCGCCCCCCTCCCCACCCTGCTGCACATACACACCAGGCTGGCTGCCCTCAGGGCTCTTCCCGGGACCCAACCAGAGACAGACACAGAGACACCGGCAGGGAGGCTGGGAAGCGTCTTGTGCCTGGAGTGGGCTGAGGCCAGGGCACTTCCCAGGGGGGCCCTGAGTCTAACCCTTACTAGGTGCCTGGCCTGCTGGCGAAGCTGTACCGGCAGCGCCCCCTGGTGGAAGATGCTGCAGCGGCGGCCGCGCGCAGTCAGGTGTCCCAGGCCCGCCCTCAGGGCCCCAGGGAGCAGGTCCCTCCTGGACACTGCAGGGCGGACAGCACAGCCCTCCCTCCGGCCCAGGCCAGGGCAGCTCCGCTCAGAGTCAGGTCTGAGAAAAGAGTTCAGGAGCCCAGTTCTATCCCGGAGCCCGGGGCGTGCCTCCCACCTGTCCCCTGGTGTCTCACCTGCCCAGCAAGAGGTGGGTCACGGGCAGCTCTGAGGCCCTTCTGGCCCTGGGGTCCCGGGTCTCTAGGTTAGGATGGAGCTGATCTGGCTCCCTGATACCTCTCTGATCTCAGTCTCCTCCCTGTCTTGCCTGAGCTCACGTAGGCTCTGGGCACCTGCCCTCTGGCTCCTGGAACACGACAAGCCACGTCCCCCCTGAGGCCATGACACTCCCATCACCTCCCCCAGGCAGGCAGTTCCCCAGATGTCCAGGGTCACTCTTCACCTCCTGCGGGTCTGTTCTCAGCGGTGTCCTTGCTGTCGCCTGCCCTGACCTCCCGGTGTGACCCTGAAGCCATATTCCCAGGTCCTGAGCCTCCCCAGCTGCTCTTTTCTCCAGAGCCCCGCTCCCCTTCTGCATTGTGGGCACCGCACAGGGCCTGTCTCCTCCTGGGACAGCGAGGGGGCGGAGCCTGTGCCAGGAGCTTCCTGGACCTGCATGTGCACCTGGCCCAGGGGCTGCACACAGCAGGCGCTCATGAGCAGGTCATGGAAGGAAGGAGTCCACCGTCCTGGAGGGTCTGGGTTGCGGGCCACAGTCCCCCCTCAACAGCTCACATCAGTGCATCCATGGGGTCCCGCAGCTGCGACCACATAGGGCCCAACAGAAAGGAGCAGCTTGTCCATGAGCTGCCCTGTGGGGAGAGGGGGGGGGCTGGTGGGGAGAACACGGCCCCCCCAGGCCGCTGTCACTCAGCGTGTCCATAAACGGGCACCCGATTTACCTGCATCAGGATTCTCTTTGCGACCCAGGGGGGTGGGTTCTGAGAGACCCTCCTCCACATCAGGGGTGGGGCCTGCAGGTCAGAGGAATGTGGGAAATGTGGGGACAGATCCCTCCTGAGATAATCACACTCCCTACTCCAGCAGGATCATCAGTTTATTTATTTACTTTTTTCTAGATGGGTGATCTTTGAAAGATAACCCATTATTTTAAGTTTTTTAAAATTTATTTTAACAAGGAAAGAGCACGAGTGGGGGGGGACCGAGAGAGAGAATCCCAGGCAGGCTCATGGTGCCCGGGCAGTCCGTTGGGGACATCAAAACCACAAACTGTGAGATCATGAGCTGAGCTCAAACCAAGCGTTGGACGCTTAACAGACTGAGCCACCCAGGCGCCCCAGAAAACAGATGATTTAATCAGATTTCCCAAACGTATGACCCTGGGATCCATGTTCCTTCTTTCTCTTTTGGAGCAAATGCCCTACGGAGCTCCTGCTAATCCGGGTCTGATTCTTGGTCTGCTCTGGGAAACTCCCACTTACAGGACAAAGCCAAGTCCGAGCTGGGCCCCCAGGCTGTTGCCGTCCTTTCTGTCCCTGTGCCGGGGCCTGGGCCTGCTGCTCAGGGGAGAGGTTCATGCTCACTGGGGTAAGATGGGGCAGCAGGAACTGGCAGCCCTCTCTGGCCGGAGCTGCGGGAACTGGGTTGTCGGAAGCCCGAGGAGCAGAGTCAAGCAGGCAGGGCCTCGAGCTCTGACCTGAGCCTCAAACCCCTTCCAGAGAAGGCGGCTCAGAGCCCAAGGCCTCGTCTGTGGCCTGGCTCTGCCTCCCCCCTGTGTGCTCTCCTCAATTCTCCCCTCTGTCCTCAGGCCTTGGGCTGAGTAGATGGTGGCCCAGGACCCGCTGCTGCTGAGGGCTGCTGTCACTGCATCTCCAGGTGCCTGTTGTCAGGGTCCTTCCTCCTAGGGCTCAGCATGTCACCTGCCACCCCCCACACACGGGGACCCTCTGTCACTGATTCACCTTCCTCCTTCCCACCTAGCTGCCTGTATATCTGTCTGTCTGTCTGTCTGTCTGTCTGTCTCTCTCTACTGGTGGACATTGTTGCATGAGGGGCTCGTGTTACCTCTAAGTGGAATTCCCACCCGGCCAGTCTCGGCCACCCCTGGGACACTGTCACCCAGACCCGGAGCAGGAAGCCCACAGCACTCGGACCAGCCTCCTCTGCCTACAGCTGCCTGGGCCTCCATCAGGGACAGAGACCAAGTCCCCAGGGACACAGCCACATTTGTTCCCTACCTACAGCTCCTTACCTTCCTGGTGTCCCTGTGCACCCACCTGCCCCTCATCGGGTCACCTCAACCCCCTCTTCGGAGCCACCTTCCTGTTGAACGAAAACGCTGAGGCCCTCTGGACTGAGGCTCCCACAGCCTTCCCTGAGCGGATTTCTGCTTCTACCCCCCGCCAGCCTGGGCGCTGCTCTAGGACAAGGACTTAGCTTCCTGTCGCTGCTCCCCTGTGCTGCACACACTAGGTGCTCATGACCTGTGTGTGCAGCTGGGCTGATGGTGGAGGGCTTCTGGGCACGAAGTCTCCAGCGGCAGTTCTGTCCTCGGCCGCCAGGTGGCGGTGGTGCCTGTGCTCAGGGCTGGGAGGGAGGATGCTCAGGGAGGCTTGAGGGGCGGACTTTGGAATTTCACACATTGACCGTAAATACCTGGTCCAGAGAGGTTTTGCTCCCTGGAAGGATCCTGCCTTGAAGGACTGAGGAAAGGCGACCAGGTCAACAGCTCACCCCGCTCCCAGGTGAGGCCTCTGTCACCCTGTCCATCTCTGCCTGATCCCCTCTCTGGGCCGGAGGTGTAGTCATCCCTGTCAGTCAGGTGGAGAATCTCTGAGAGGCAGGATAGGTGGTGCTGGGGACCTGTGAGGCACTGGTCCATCCCTGGGAGCACTCCCATCCCATCTGGTCCCCCCACAGAGCACTCCCAGCAGCAGCCCCTGCCTGCCTCCCCTCCTGCTGTAAGACCCTGAGAAAGTCACCTGCCTCCACGCACCTGAGATTTCTCCTGAGCCAGAGAGGATGCTCATAACGGACTGACCTCCTCAAGGTGTTCACGGGGTTAAATGAAAACAACACATGAATCAGTGTCTAGCATTATGTACTCAACCAATGACAGCTATAATAAAGAGGAAGTCTAGGGGTTCCAGGGTGGCTGAGTTGGTGAAGCATCTGACCTTGGCTCAGATCATGTTCTTGAGGTTCGTGAGTTCAAGCCCCACATGGGGCTCTGTGCTGACAGCTCAGAGTCTGGAGGCTATTTGGATTCTGTGTTCTGTCTCTCTCTTCCATCCCCTGCTTGGACTCTCTCTCTCTCTCTCTCTCTCTCTCTCTTTTATTCTTTCCTTCCTTCTTTCTTTTCTTTCTTTCTTTCTTTCTTTCTTTCTTTCTTTCTTTCTTTCTTTCTTTCTTTCTTTCCTTCGTTCGTTCGTTCTTGCACTGGATGTCTGATAGTTCTAGCATCATCTGTTTAACAGACTGTCTTTCATCCATGAGCCTTTGCTCCCTTGTCCAAGATTAGTTCACCATCTATACTCAGGTCTGTTTCTGGGCTCTCTCTCCTGTTGCATGATCTATTTGGCTCATTTCTCCCTGAATCAGGCCCGTCTTGATGACTGTAACTTTATACGAGGTCTTGAGGGAGAAGGGGTGTGAGCCGTCCACCTTTGCTCTTCTGCAACATGGTGTGGGCTACTCTGGGTCATTTTCTCTCCATGCAAAGTGTAGAATCACATGACCAATATCTATGGCATAACGTTCTGGGATGTAGATTGTCTCTGACTGAATGCATTGATCAAGTTGGGGAGAATGGATATCTAGACAATATTAGGTCTTCTCTTCCATGAACATGGGCTATCTCTCCATGTACTTAGTCTTCTCTGATTCTGTTTAAGAGTGTCTTGTAGTTTTCCTCAGAATGGTCTTTGTGTATTTTGCTAATTCAAGCTATAGTTCATTTTTTGGTGTCCGTGTAAATGACAATGGGTTTTGCATTTTAAATCGCACTTTTTCGTTGCTGTTGTGTAAGTGAGTAACTGAGTGTCATGCAGGAAACTTGTATTTCCTGAAACCATGCTATCATCCCTCATCAGGTGAAGACGGCTTTCTCTTCTTGTTGTGTCAGTTCGTTTAGATTTTGTACGCAGAAAACCATGTCACATGTACACAAATATGGTTTTATTTCATCCTCGTCAGTCCATCCTCTTACGGAATTTTCTTGTTTAATTGTGTCACCTAGGACTTCAAGTACAACCACGAAAAAGGTTAGTGGTAGGAGCCACCCTTCCTGGTTTCTGGTTTAGAAGAAGCATTTCCCACCTCCGGTCGTCAAGTCTGATGTTAGCTGTGGTGTTTGTGGAGACGATCTTGATCACGTTGAAAAAATTCAGTATCATTTCCTTAGAATCACACCACTTAGGCAGTTAACACTCACCTCCACATGTGGACCCCATCTTCCCTTCTTCCTGGGACACAGAGAAAAGACCAAACTCTTCCAACAACACAAATACCATGTTTACCTTCCAAGCTGCCAAGAGCAATTTAGAACAAAGCAGCTTCAAGCAAAGGGAGTCGTGTCTCTTTTCTATACATAATAGAGGCAGAGTGCTCCAGAAAGGACCAGATTTCAGAATTAAGCAAACACGTACTTCCCAAAGAAGCCACAGAGTTTCCGGAGGACCATGATCACCCTGCTTAAACATGTGGTTGGCTTGTCCAAAGAACACTGGCAAGTTGTCTGGAGCCCAGCTGATGCTACTGCTGAGCCCCAAACCCTCTGCGAAGATAGACGGTTGTGTTCTTGTTCTCCATCGGCTTCACTGCTGGTATGTTCTTTCTGGTTGTCATTCATGTTGGGAGGGGCAGATATTCTGGTCCCTCTCAAGGCCCTGATGGCTTCTATCACTGCCCCCAGACCCACCCCCAGCAGCAGGCACGTGTCCAGGCTCAGGGAAGACTTTCTTCATCAGCCTGAGCACCTGGTCCTACACCCACCTGCCCCTTGGCTCCCTCTGTGCCCTGTTTCTAGAAAGCGAGTCCCTCCCTTCCCCTGTATTTAAGAATCAGGACACAGATGACATTCCTGCCACACAGCTGGTGTCATTTTCCAGTTGCAGGTCACAAGTGGTATTTCTGTCTTGTTTTCTTTTCACTGTGTCTTTGAGAAGAACAAGTAAAATGATCGAAAACAGTGACCCCTGTCGGCCTTTCCCTGTCACCCAGACCCTCTCCAAGGAAGGTCAGTGCCAGGGACCCCCTGTCTATAAAGCAAGGACACCAGATGTCTGGGCCTAGAGGTCTGTAGACCCCACAGGTAGATTTGTTAGGACAGCAGCCTTGGGCCTTTGCTCTAGGATGTGGGTCAAATTATGTCCAGGTCCAGAGTCAACGACGGGCAGGAGGAGTCCTCGCGGGAGCATGTCCCTCAGGTCAGGTCGGGTCCCTGTTCTGATGGTGGTAAGAATCTAGAAAGCAAGTCCTCCTCCAGGGCTCCAGTCTGGGAACCCTACAGACAACGGGGACAGTGACTTGCCTCCCTCGTCCCCTGGATCCCGCGCCAGGGGCCCAGGAAATGGAACGGGGAGATGGAGTACCGGCCCCTTACCAGCTGGAAAGGGCCAAGGCAGCTCTCGCTGGGACTGGAGGGTCGGGGGCACATCTGAGCACATGGTCGGGGTCTGCCCCATGGTCGGCCATCTCCAGGAGGGAGGGGTCCTTCCACCCTGTGAGGGCAGGTTTTGAGGGCTTTGGCAACTGGTGGCAGTGTCATTGCTGGGCTCCTGGTTCTGAAGGTAATTGAGCGGTGCCGTGTCAGAGCTGGCGTCCTGAGGGAGGAGGGTGCTTCTCATCGCTAATATTGCTGCAGAGACGCCAGGCCCGTGGGGCCCGTGTGAGCTCAGAACTGTGGGGCGAACATGACTCATATTTGTTTCCGGTGCACACGGAAAGTGGATGCATTTCTTGATCACCATCTGTTTGCCCCCATCCGATGGCCGCACAGGCCTGAGTTAGTGCTTGGGATCCACGGCCTCTTTTCATCTGGGGGTGACGACTCCATTGCATGGTTGGTGAGTGTGTACAGTACACTCTCCCATGTCTGCACTGGGAGGGGCTGCAGGCTCGTGACCTGAAATGCAGACGGGAGCTGGAGAGGGAGAGTCTCTATCCTCAGGGGTTTCCTGTCCCTGGGGTCAGTCCTATTTCTGTGAAAGGAAATGAAGGAGTTGGGCAGTCAGGATGGGGAGCTGCTGGGAATCTGCTCCAGGAGTACAGCCAGCACGTCCCTGGCGCAGGAGGTCTCTCCTGGAGATGGGCGTTCTGGAGGAAATCGGCGGCTGTGGCACCGGTGACCCCACTGCCCCGCATGGGCCCAGTGACCGTCCAGCCACTCCTGACCGTCCCCAAATCCCTCTGTGGTGGGAGCTCGCTGGCTCATGTGCATTGAGCCATGTGCCCCGGGACACAAAGAGAATGAGTGAAAAATGAGATTGTCACTGGGTCTGTCCTGATGCTGCTCTCCCGGCAGCTAACTGTGGCCCCAGCTGGTGCAGGAGGGTTTGCAGCCTAAGCCCATGGGTCAGCACAGAAGCCATGGTGCCCAGGGCACGTCCTCTGTTATGCCCAGATTGCGATCTCCCCCAAATCCCAAGACCACCAAGGAGTCTGAGTCACGTATGCAAAAGCAAAGGGCGTTTATTCGGGCTTAAGCTCGGGCTCCCAGATCTCACCAACACAGTGGATCCGTGCTGAGAGCCCTGAACAATGGAGGAGTAGGGTTTTTATCACAGTTAGGGCGGGGAAAGGGGTGATGGACAGAGACTACAATGTGATAGGACAGAGTGACAGCAGAGGTTGATGCGGCACGGAGGGATTGGTGAGTTTAAAACTAAGCAGGCAAGAAAAGTGTCGGGAACATCCGGTACTTTTCCAACCTCTGGTGATTGTTTCGGGCAGGGGGAAGGGTGGTTGCTTAAGCCTGCTGAGTCATGCCTCAGAAACTTGGGCCTTTTAATTTCTGGGACCTTCTGAAGCCTGTCATGCCGCTGGTTTGGTTCTTCATTCCCCCCTTCTCTTGTGTATTTGAAGGCCCAATCATGGGTCTTTGGTCGGGTACCAATCATTAGGGAGTCGATACTTTGGCCAGTCATTAGGGTGGTGATACTGGGACCTAAGTATTACGGGATGTATTGCCCCCAGACGTTCTTTCATGAAGGAAAGCAATCTATGTAAATGACAAAATTTCAGATGGGCATTGTTAAAGATTTGATGAGAGTTCAGTATAATGCATTTGACAAAGCAATTCAGCTATTTTTGTGACATATAATATTTTAAGTAATCAGAATATTACATGATAACCCTATGCCAAAACATTAAAACTTTAGGATTTGCATATATATTTGGGCAGTTATAGCATTTACTCATGCAATACAACCTAAGGTTTACTGTTGTACACAGTGCTTTTCCAAGTAACTTAGCATCTCAAATAAAAGGGCCTAATGGGCCAAAAGACCTTTTTTACTATTCAAATCCTGGGAAGTTTGTTAAAACCCTAGGAAGTTATAAAGTGTATCCTAAATAGGATTACAGATCATTACAAATCTTAAAACTTTCTCTATTCAACCAAAGTGGCAATAAAAGATCTTAAAGGTGAATGTATAACATAATATAGTAGTTAGAAACCAACATTGGTTGGAGTAGCTCCTTCAACATTGAGAAGTTTTAAGTATACAATCAAAGACCTGATAAAGATGAAACCTAAAGCTTTGGTTTTCTTGGCAGCAAAAGGAGAAAACCTTTGTTTACATTGTCTTATCAAGAGCAGATTTACAATCCAAGCAAGCTTTGTCTTTTGACCAGAGAGAAAAGCAGAGTTTTAACCTTATACCTGTGTACTTTTCAAATTCCATTCATCTCAACCTTAGTTTACCCTGAGCACACATAGAATTCCTTTTCAAAGATTTCCCTTCACGGACCTTCTACACCTTTCCTTTACCTTTAAACTTTGTCCCAAAACCATTTTTCTCTAAACAACCAGTCTTATTTCGGAAAAAATTACTTTCTTTTACCCTCAACAAAAATTTATTTTCATTTCTTACATCTTTTTTTATGTATCTCTCAGTTTCCTATATACAGGATTGCTTTCCTTATTTTCCATCAGTCTTAAGTATACACTTAGTAGAATTTTAACTTAGCAAACCTTAGTCTCCAATCGAGGACTTAGTAACCAATTGAGAGGTATCTACACTGGAATTTTTTTTTTTAGTTGGTAAATTCAGAAACCAATTAAGCATAAACCATGTTTTTCAAAAGGTCCAATTAGTCTTACTTTCTTTACAACAGGAAGTTGAAAACTCAAACCTATCTTTAGTAATCATGCATTCCATTTGGATAGAGGGCATGCAATTTAGGCCAGACATGCTTATGGGCCCATCGGACTTTTCTTAAGTCATCCTGTAGGCTCTGATCTTCAAATTCGTTAATCACCTGTGCTTGGAGGTTGGGAATGATGGGAGGGGTCATCCCAAAAATGATTTCAAAAGCAGTTAATCCCATCTGGTAGGGGGAGTTGCATACCCTATAGAGTGCAAAGGGGAGGAGAGCCACCCAGTCTCCGTCAGTCTCTAAGGTTACATTAGTTAAGGTCTCTTTTAGGGTTTTATTTGATTTACTGTCTGACCCTATTGTCTAAGGAAAGTCATACCTGGGTATGATGTTTTCTAGTAACTGTTTTGTTACCGTGGCCACGGTCTCATGAGGTATTCAGGTTTTTACGCAGGGCCCTGTCGAAGACCGTGGGCAAATTCCTGAAGTCTTGGGGCAGGTGGGTCTAGGTTAGTGGGCCGCGGCACTGCGGGCACGAGGTTGAGTTGGCTCTGGGGCGGCCTCGGCGGGGCTTGTGGAACCGGCCAGCGCTGTAGTGGGGGTGTTGTCCGAGCCGGGGGTTCTGCGGGGCTTTGGGGCCACTATTGCCATCTTGGGCAGTCAGGGCCGGGCTGCCAAGGGCCGGGCCGCATTGACTCAGGGGCCGTCCATACTCGCCTGGTCTCGTCGGTACGGAAGGCCAGTTGCGGGTGACGCGGGATGACATGTCTTTTTGTTTCGTGGCTGTGTTGTCCGCCAACTCCAGGATCTCGGCAGTCAGGTACTCAAGCACAGCCGCCATGGACACCGGTGCGCCAGCCCTCACCCGCTCTGTGTAGTTGCTCTTGCGCAGCAGGCGGTGTATTCGGCCCACCGAGAACTGCAGGCTGGCACGGGAGGAGCCCGACTTGGCCTTGGCGCGGACCTTGCCTCCTTGCTTGCCACGACCAGACATGACATCAATGCGGAGACAACAGCTCCCCGCCAGCTACCGAGGAAGTCGCCCCCACCCGTTTCTGGGTCCGCGGCGGCGATCACCCCTGGCGCCTCCCGCGTGGCAGACATTGTAGTAGCCGCCTCGAAGTTCGGTGGCACTTGTATTTATTAAGAAGTTCGCTGGTATCCACACCACTGAGGGTTACCTTGGGTTTGGGGAGGGGGACTGAACCCCCGACCCCATTAGTCACTGTGTTCGCCTAATTTAAGAACTCGTACATGTTTTGAGTCACAATTGGGGTCCTTCTTGGGGGGCCTTTTGGGGCATTGTCTTACCCAGTGGCCTTCCTCCTTGCAGTATCAGCACTGGTTTTTCCCGATTGGGGGTTGGTCTCCCTGAGGCCCTTTTTTACCTGGGTTAGCTGCTAGTTGTTTGAGTCGTCGGTTTCTTTCCTCAGGGGAGTCAGCGGTGGTAGCGAGCAGGATCTTGGCCAGGTTACGGGTCTGTTTCTCATTGGCTGTTGTGATGGCTCGTGTCTGGCGGTCTTCGGGGCTCTCTCTGTTGTTGTAGACCCGTTCTGCCATGGCCAGCAACACCTGTAAACTTCTATCCGCTAGCCTATCTAACTTTTGTATCTTTTTTCTGATCTCTGGTGCCGCCTGGCTTACAAAGGTAAGCATGACTGCAGATTTATTTTTTGGTTTTTCTGGGTCCATGGGCGTATATAAGTGTGGTACGCCTCCATGACCCTTTCTAGGAAGGCAGTAGGAGATTCATTTTTTCCATGTCGTATCTTACTAACTTTAGTCAAATTGGTGGGCCGCCTGGCAGCCGCACGGAAACCCTCCATTAGAGTCTGGCGGTAAAGGCGTAGGCTCTCCTTACTTTCTGCCATGTTGGAATTTTGGTCGGTTCCAGCCAAGGGAAATCTCGCATCCATTAGGGCCTGATCTGTTTTAGGATTAATTCAGCAGGTTTATAAGGCCTGCCGTTTTCTTAGAGAGGTTAGGGGTTCATAGTTTCCTGTTACACAATTAAAGAACAACACAGAAGACAGAATTGGAACACCGAGAACAGGGGTAATTCTCTTAGGCAGTGGAGGCAAAACCGGAGGCTAGGCAACGGAAGCAAACCGAAAGGTTGCGAAGAACGCATAGAGGACTTGAACCTCAAGGTCTCGTGAAGAACATACAGAGGACTTGAACCCCCACCTCGCGGTGGGGACTTGAAACCCAAGGTCTCGCAAAGAACGTACAGGGGACTTGAACCCCCACCGCGAGGTGGTGACTTGAACCACAGGTCTCGCAAAGAACTTACAGGGGACTTGAGCCCCCGTTTGTTCCGTGTGGGTCCGAGACGTCTCTCAGACACCACGGCCCCGGGTCTTTAGCGTGTCCTCCAGACAAATGTAGGGCCCCAGAGACCGACTTTAAACAGATTAGACAGACAGGAAGAGTTAGACAAAGAGACAAATACACTTACCAACCGGCGGTAGGCCCCACGTGTCGGGGGTCCTTAGGGGTCTGAGTGGGAAAATCCCGGACGAGCCCCCAAATGTTATGACCAGATCGTGATCTCCCCAAAATCCCAAGACCACCAAGGAGTCTGAGTCACGTATGCAAAAGCAAAGGGCGTTTATTCGGGCTTAAGCTCGGGCTCCCAGACCTCACTAACGCAGTGGATGCGTGCTGAGAGCCCCAAACAATGGAGGAGTAGGGTTTTTATCACAGTTAGGGTGGGGAAAGGGGTGATGGGCAGAGACTACAATGTGATAGGACAGGTTGACGGCAGAGGTTGATGCGGCACGGAGGTATTGGTGAGTTCAAAACTAAGCGGGCCAGAAAAGTGTCCGTAACGTCTGGTACTTTTCCAGCCTCCAGTGATTGGTTCAGGTAGGGGGAAGGGCGGTTGCTTAAGCCTGCTGAGTCACGCCTCAGAAACTTGGGCCTTTTAATTTCTGGGGCCTTCTGAAGCCTGCCATGGCGCTGGTTTGGTTCTTCACTCAGACTCAAGGTCACGGTCTAGGTTACTTGCTTCCAGTCTGGTAGAAAGTTTGGGAAGTGGCAGAGTGGGCTAGAGCAAGCCCCACCCTGAGCAGGGCCAGAGGAGCTGGCCTGTATATGACACAGGCAGTGCAGGGGAGAGGCTGTGGTCAGCAAGGGCCTCTGTGGACCTCAGATCCTGCAAAGCTGCAGCCACAGGCCTGTTTCCTCTGTCTGTGTGTGTGAGAAAGGAAAGGCTGCCCTGGGCAGGGCTGGTCTCCTTCCCCCTTCCATGTGGCTTCTCAAGGTCAGGAAGGACTTGGGCATGGAAAGATCAGTGGCCTAAGAGCCTGAGATGTGGGCCTGGTCCTGCCTCGTCCCGGCTTCCAGACTGTGGGCTCATCAAGTACCATAATGGGCCCTGACTTTCCTTATCTGTGAAATGGCCTCACACAGGGAACATGCCTGTGAACCACAGAAACCTCGACACACTGTGGTCAGTGGTATTGGCTCTCTTGCTGCCCGGGACAGCGGGAGGTGACCGAGATCTTTATCTGGTGGTTGAAAATGCCCCTGTTGTGGTCCCAGCATGGAGTCCGCGGTGACTGCCTGCTGGGAGCCGCACTGGCCTCGCTGGATGACAGTCACAGCAAGGAAATGGTAGCGTTTGCACAGCTCCTGCCATGAGAAACCAAAACTGGTATCTCCTTGCTATTACTGGCTCATGTTGGAAATGAGGCTGCTGGTATAGACCAGACCTCACAATATTCCAGATCAGAACAATAAACCCCACACAGATAGATCANAAGGAAAAGCATATACATGCCTATTCCAAAGAGATTTCAGATGAAAACATTGTGGATGATTGTTAAAAGGCTCTTCATAACGGCCTTGCAGATCCAAGACTTAACATATAAAGGAAGCCAAGAACATAAAGTTACAATTGAGTCTGGCCCTAAGACAAAGAGCCTAATTTGGAGTTAAGGAAAGATATCCACCCTTACCCATTTGTTTCTGCTTGGGGCATTTCCTGGCCTTGAATATGCTGACTACTCCCTGTGAAGGAACCTATTGAGGAACTACTTTTATCATTATGGCAACAAAGGTGTTTCCTGGAAGACCTGTTTTTCTTGATACTTCCACCTTAAAGAAGTAACTTCACCCTGTTTATGCTAAAAACTTTGTCTGGTATGCTAAAGATACCTTCTTCCCCATAGGATAAGCATCTCAATCACTATTGATAAAGGTTATGCAGGAGTCTTCTAGATTTCTGGGAAATTCTTACATAGCAAAGAAGTTTGTTATCAGAAATCATTGTCTAAGGCAAATGCCACCTCTGTACCATTCCCCAAACACTTATAAAATAAAGCTGAGCCCCAGTCAGAGCGGAGATGCCTGCCTGGTGACCAGAAAAACTCTTGGGCCTCTCTCACCCCTCCCTCACCAACACCGTCCATCCTTCAGGGACCCCTGGACCAGCCGGAGCCGGCCTCCGACAGCTGCCCCTCCCGTGTCCCTCACTGCAGCTGCTGGTGGCTCCTTCCTGGCCACTGGGCCCCACCCCCCATGCAGTGGTATTCACAGGCGAACACTCCTCACCTGAGAGTGCTCCCCAGGGGGTTAGGGACGGGGACAGGGACATGGCCGACTTGCACCCCATTGTGCTGGAGTGTGGACTGCATTCAGAGTTTCTACCCTCGAGGCTCAGGGACCGAGCCTTCTGAAGGACCGTCCCTGTTACTGGACGGGAGCCAGGGAAGAATGTAATGTTGATGCTCTCCTGTCTGAGGTGCGCAGGCTGGTCGAGGGGAGCCCAGAGTGGATGCGGGGACTCACTGGAGGCCCAACAGTGGAAGGGACAGGAGCTGGACAATGGACTTATCAGGGATCTTGGTTGGGAGTCCAGCCTCTGCTCCTGACCTGCTAAGTGACCTCTGATGGTCATACAAACCCTGAGGATGGGCTTCCATGTCCACAAAGTGGGTTTACCAGCTAATAGCCTGACTACCTTTATTATACCCAGATCGCAGTATCCTCAACGACCAGAGACCACCGGGGAGACTGAGTCATGCATGCAAAGGCAAAGGGCTTTATTACGGGCTCGAGCTCGGGCTCACAGATTTTACCAGCACAGTGGATCCATGCTGTGAGCCCCGAACAAAGGCAGAGTAGGGTTTTTATGGGGTTTGTGATGGGAGAGTTACAGAAATTGTGGCATGGGAACAGTGATCCAATCATAATTATTCAACATCATTGACAGCGGGTATAACCACACACATTGTCTAGAGTATTCGTTACTTTTGGCAGGATCCAATTACAACATTTAGAGTACCTTTAAATTCAACCAATTACAGAGTAAGGCTAGGGTCTTATTCGGCGAGTAACGGGTTAATTTAATATTAGGTAACAGAGTCCTATCTATAGTTTCTATCTATAGGCCTCCCCCTTAGTAATGTGGAGGGTGGTTTCTCCTGCCTTGGGCAATGTGTAACTGCCTGATAGTTTCAGGGAAACTGAAACTTTGGCCTTCTAGTTTAGAGGGGAAACTTAAAGCCTGTTATGGAGGCAGTTTGGTTTAGACTGGTGTCCTTACACCTTCAGTTCATGCCCCTGCCCTCCTGGGGGTTCAGGATCCGAATGTTTGGGCAGCTGAATTGGAGCCTCAGTGGGTGGGGAACATGCACTAACCGGGGGGTACTTATGGTGATGCTTCCCTGGGTCCATGGGAGACAGGTTCTCAGAGGTCATGGGGACCCATCTGGGGAGAAGAGGCCTGACCCTCAGCAGGTGGCCGTGAACTTGGGCAGCTGAGCCTGAGGCCAGAGTAGCACATTCCTGCCCCTTCCTGTGTGTGAGAGCAGGGGCCCGGCTGGCAGAGCCTTGGGGAGACATGCAGTTGGGGGCTGCCCTGTGTGGGGGGGGGCAGGGCGGGGCCTGTGGTGACAGCAATAGGGAAATGCCCGTATTTGTCGGGGGGAAGGAGTTGACTCTTCCCACAAACTGCTTTGTTCTTGTGA
The DNA here is from genome assembly GCF_003009895.1 of Hyaena hyaena. Taxonomy (NCBI): domain Eukaryota; kingdom Metazoa; phylum Chordata; class Mammalia; order Carnivora; family Hyaenidae; genus Hyaena; species Hyaena hyaena. The sequence goes on from NW_024081398.1 coordinate 881,114, forward strand.
TCAAAGCGTCTTCCTTAGACAGTTGACAGTTGAAGTGCACAGAAAATCAGAAAGGAAATTAGACTTGTTAAATGGTGTAAAGACAGAGGACAACCCAGAGCAGGAGGGGCCCCGTGTCCTTGGAAAGGTGGTTAGTGTGACTCTGCGTCCGGCCATCAGCTGTCCCTGGGGAGCAGGGCTGCTGGGCTGTGTGTGAACCCAGGGACCCAGGTTGGGATCCTGCTGGGTACCCGCTGGGAAGCTGAGATCAGCAGGCCTGTGGTGCCCACAGGAAGGGGCCCCTCCCACCCAGTGACTCATTGAAGTAGTGTTCATATATTCATCCGCCATCATCCCTGAGACCCAGTGCAGGGGAAGGTAAGAGGAAGCATCTGAATGGCTTTCTCTAGAGCAGCCATCTTGTCCTAAACAGTTAGCTCAGCCCCTGGGGTGGGAAACACTAAGAGCTGCTCAGAGTAAACCGTTCTTCCTCTCTTGCTTCTGCTTCTGGATGTTTCTCCACAGCCCAGTAGGCCCAGAGCAAGCCGGGAGGGAGGCAGCCTGTGATGGGAACACTTCCAGAAGACCCTCTCATGTGCTGGGCCTCCTGGCTCCTGCGATTCACCTGTCTCCTCCTCAGTGAGTGTTCTGGATCCCTGGGCGGGAGGCTGCTGTGCGGGGCAGGGAGGGGGGCTCCTGTGGGCCTGATGTCTGTGGGGAAGGACCTGACACCACCTCTGTCGTATGGCACGTGTGAGGCTTTTGCTCGGAGCTGGGCCGCCTCGCACAGGTCAGGGAGCAGCCTCTGCAGCCCTGTAGGGAGGATGGGGCGGCCCAGAGGCCCCGTTGGGGCGGGGGGACCCTGCTGTGGCCTCTGGGGCCAGAGGAGGGCCCGGAACACACTGAATTCTGTCTGACCCAGGAAGGGCGGGCGGTCCCCAGTGTTTGAGGGTGTCTGCGCCCACTTGCTGGAAGGGTGTGGCCAGAACATGGGCGCTGACAGGCCCCACGACTGGGTGAATGGGGTGACAGGAAGGGAAGCAGCTGGTCCCCAAAATGGAACCGAAAGAAAAGACTGTTTTAATGAAACCCAGACATTCCCATTATTACTTCCACTGACACCAACTGCTTTTGTGTAACACATTAAATAAAAACAAAGGGGAACACTGAGGTCTCAGAGCTATGAATTCCTGTGAATCCTGGGAAAGCTTTTATTTCCTGTAATGTTTTGCTTGTGAGCCCCTGGCTCCCTAAGGGGTGGTGCAGGGGATCCAGGAAATTCCCGGACCGGGGGCATCTGCAAACAGAATGTTTCTCATTAGAAAATGAGTTTTCATGGCTTTGATACCCCTCTTACCCAAGTAATTTTGTCAACAACAAAATGTAACCTTCTCTTTCTTTCCATTTTAACTAACTGGAGAAATATGTGAAATTACATACAGTTTGCTCCATATACATCTAGCTTGAAAGGTTATGTAGGAAAGAAAGAAAAAAGGAAGAAAGAAAGAGGAAGGAAGAAAGGGAGAATTGGAAGAAATGGAAAATTTTATGTTGACTGTTGACTGTTAAAGTTTATCTTCTTCTTTTTTTTAACTTTTTTAAATGTTTTATTTATTTCTGAGAGAGAGAGAGAAAGAGACATACGGAAAATGCCCCCTCCTTCTCCCTGCTCCCCGGTGCTGGGCCCCTCCCACCAGCCGGCACAGGGGGGACTGAGTCAGTCACTGTTGGCACAGAATTGCTGGTGAACAGCCCTAAGGGAGGTACCACAATGGGGCTGAATCACCTTCGCCCCCCCCCCACCGGCCGAGGGCCCAGCAAACAGTCCCACCCCCACGCCCCCACCCCCGTTGGAGCAGGAATGTTTCTCAGACTTCACAGAAGTTGTACCAAACCTTGCCTGTTCCCACATTAGCTTAACCCTGACTGTGTTGGCTGGGATGCTGACTTGGGGTCACACCAGATGCTTTATTTGGTCCAGTATTTCCTGAGGGAGCCAGCAGGGGGTGAGGGCCCAGGCAGAGAGAGTTAGCTGCTCTCCTTCCAGGCCAGCAGGGAACTCCAAGTGCACTTACCCATTTCTGTGTTTGCCCGCGATGCTGGTGTTTACAGCTGCCTGAATGAACACACACGCCCTGGGGTTCTGACTCCCCAGGAAAGTTGGCGGGGGGCCCACCCCTACCTTCTTTTTTTTTTTTTAATGTTTTTTATTTATTTCTAGGAGAGAGAGAGAGACAGCGTGAGCAGGAGAGGGTCAGAGAGAGAGGGAGTCATAGACTGAAACAGGCTCCAGGCTCTGAGCTGGCAGTCAGCACAGAGCCCGACGCGGGGCACGAACCCACGAACCGCGAGATCATGACCTAAGCGAAAGTCGGACGCTTAACTGACTAAGCCACCCAGGCGCCCCCCTACCTTCTTTTTCAATCACCATACGCTAACTGTGATGACAATACAATACTGTCCCCGCCATGAGGAAACACACTGGAGACAAATGGGGATATGCCTCATTTCATGTGGAGCCCAAGTATCAATTTTTCCCAGCCCAGGCATGGGATACCCGGGTGCCGGCCCTCCTGGTCTCGAGGACCCTGCACAGCTGCACACGTGTGCCCAGTCACCTGCTGAGGTGGACTTGACATGGACCATGGAACCAGCTGCTGTGGGCACAGCCATGACCCAGCCAAACTCTGGCTCCCACGGCATGGGGCCTATATTCCCCTGTGTGAGTTATGTGTCCCCAACTGTGCGGTATATGACCGTGTGTGACAGGTACACAGACCCTGACGTGCACGTGTCCATATGTAGCATGTCTACACCCGTGTGTCCAGAGACTCCAGTGGTGGCTGCTCGGTGCCACAGTGTTTGCAGGGACAAGGGCCACAGCTGAGCTCCCGTCACACGTGGAGAGAACGTGAGCCCCACGTGGGACCGTGTGCAGCTGGGAAGTGAGACGAGTCCACGTGTGCAGACACAGTGTGTACCCTTGCCCAAGTCGTGCAGGGAAAGGTAGGCACGGCGTGTGCGGAGTGTGGTCGGGCACAGGAGACACAGAAGGGTCCTGGAGGGACACGCACGATGGAACAGCCATGTCTGTGGAGGGGAGTGCGCAGCGGGTCCGAGGTCCGGGCCAGACTGCGTGTCGATCCCCATCGCCTCCAGAATGTGAGTGTACGGTCTGCTCACCATCCACCAAAGTGAGAGCTGCGAGTGTGGCCGAAACGCAGCCTCTCGTCCTTCGAGTGGGGATAATCCTCCGCAGGCTGCTGGCCTTGAGGGCCATCCTGGGGACCATTCCCTCTCGGACTGTGACGGAGCAGCTGACCTGTAGGGACTGGAATCGTGTCATGGGGGACGAGGACCTCCCATCTCAGGCCAGGCGGCATCAGGGGGTGCAGCCGCCGGGGAGAATTTCAGGGCAGGTGATCCGGGGAGAATTGCATGGCAAGTGGCAGCAGGCTCATCCCAGCAGAGAGAGACGGGCTGTGAACGAGATGGAAGTCACACTCCTGTGAGACTTGCTGTCACTGAGTGACGTCCATCACTGTAGCTGAACTTCGCTCCTCAGAGCAAGTCACAAGGTATGGCCCCCACTGCAGGGCCAGGGCTCCCATGGCTTGTGGGTGTGGGGCCTCTGCAGCCACGGAGGAAGCTCCTACTACACTTGTGCATTTGGCATTGACCCAAAATGTACTCGGTGCTTTCTACCCATGATGTCATCACGTCCAGACCTTCAGCGTCAGAGGTTGAGGACACTCGGGTGAGCAGTTCAGGACTGTGTTCAAGGGGACACCCCACTAGGACCAAGACGTGATTCCAGCCTCGCTCCACATACACGCTCTGTCTCACCCCCCGGAATCAAGGGATCCACTGGGTGGAGTTCATTACCATGATGGGGTCTATTGTTTTCTGCTCATTCTTAATGAAACGCACTCGCACTTTGTGTTTCCATAACCTTAGGTGCCTTCAGCACTGCGGTCAGGAGCTCTGAGGCCTGTGGATCGGGAGTGGAGGATTCCAGAAGCATAGTTTTCCTGAAGGGGACTCAAGGAAGTTCTGTATTGTTTCATGTGACCAGACCTCCAGAAGTATCTCCTGAAGCCAAGCTGGAGAAGATTTCTTGGGCTGTTAAAAATGAGTCAAACTACATAGACCTCCTGCACGTCTTTCCTGGGGTGGATGTTCCAGAATGGGTCAATGTCCACGACAAGTTCAAGGAGAGGCTCCATGTGCACCACACAACAACCCTGAGGATTGACAAGCTAACCCTCGAGGACTGTGGCTGGTACCAGGCTCGATGCTCCTTCAGCACAGGGATAGAAAATGCCCAGTATTTCCACCTCAGTGTCCAAGGTATGTGGTGGCCCCTCCCCCAAGACATGCTTACCCCCTGCTTTGGTCCCTGGGAGTGTCCATGGGCCCTCTTGCAGGATCCCTTCCAGACCCCAGACTTCAGGCTCTGCTTCTCCCTTGAAATCAGAAGCAGCATGTTCAGCACGAGTGGAGGCGGGGCTGAGACTCCCAGCAGGGGTGGATCCCTCGGTGCTTCAGGAAGGAAAAGGGACACGTGGGGAGGTGGGGTTTTGCCTGAACCCTTACTGTGCTCACGGGACACGTGTCCTTAACTGGTGTGGTGGCGGCTGTTGCTGCTGTCACAGATGGACCCACAGGTGTCTTAGCGCAGCCTTAAGCACGTGTGCACCTGTGTGTGGGTCAGGGTCAGACTCGGGGCCACTGCGATGAGGGTCAGGTGTCTGCAGGGCTGTGCTCCTTTCTGGAGGCTCCAGTGGAGGATCCACATCTCTCCTGTCACACATTGTAGTGGTGGCCGCGTCCTTGGCTGGTGGCCCCTTCCTCCACCTGCAAAGCTGGTCCTGGTGGCCTGAGTCCTTCTGGTACTGCTTTCCTCCCCCTCCTCTCCCCCTCCATTCACATGTGAGGACCCTGTGATCCCCCCACTCCTGTCCAGGGATCTTGACCATCCCTAGTTTAGAGTCACCTGGATCACAGCCTCAGTTCCCCCTCCACATGGACCCTAAGACACCTGCAGGCTCTGATGGTAAGCACGTAGTCATCTTTGGGGACACTGGTCACCAGGCAGGAACACAACCCATGTGGGGCCCTCCCCACTCTGTCCTCCTCCTTCTCAGCACCAGCCCGAGGCCACCCCCACTCCCAGACTCCCCGGTGCAGCTGAAACTCCAGGGATGCAGGACATGTTCACAGGGCGGCCCTTCCTCAGACACGCAGTCAGGACATCCCTTGTCTCTGTCTGTGACCCCCCTGTGGAGGGAGACATCCTGCTCCGGGGAGAGCGGCTCCTGCAGCCTCAGGTCTGTGAGGTCCCAAGACCCCTGTGAGCCTGTAACTTGTATTCCTTGTGGATGGCAGGTTCATGTATGGTCTAACCAGGCTCGGGGTGGCCATTCTTTGGGGTTCCACTGTGTCCCCAACAATGGCCTCTCCTGCTGGGAACCTCAGGGCATTCTGTAGGAGCCGAAAGCTGTCAGGTGGCCTTCTGTTCCTTGGGCTGTGGGGTCCCAGCCACCATTGGAGCTGGGGGGGGGGGGGGGGGGGGG